>NC_143585.1:94067317-94414344 GCF_048544385.1 Mastigoproctus giganteus
GCGTGCATAAAACCGCACAAAGAATCTCTGTTGGGCAACGGGAATCATTTCGAAGCTGCGTGCATAAAACCGCACAAAGAATCTCTGTTGGGCAACGGGAATCATTTCGAAGCTGCGTGCATAAAACCGCACAAAGAATCTCTGTTGGGCAACGGGAATCATTTCGAAGCTGCGTGCATAAAACCGCACAAAGAATCTCTGTTGGGCAACGGGAATCATTTCGAAGCTGCGTGCATAAAACCGCACAAAGAATCTCTGTTGGGCAACGGGAATCATTTCGAAGCTGCGTGCATAAAACCGCACAAAGAATCTCTGTTGGGCAACGGGAATCATTTCGAAGCTGCGTGCATAAAACCGCACAAAGAATCTCTGTTGGGCAACGGGAATCATTTCGAAGCTGCGTGCATAAAACCGCACAAAGAATCTCTGTTGGGCAACGGGAATCATTTCGAAGCTGCGTGCATAAAACCGCACAAAGAATCTCTGTTGGGCAACGGGAATCATTTCGAAGCTGCGTGCATAAAACCGCACAAAGAATCTCTGTTGGGCAACGGGAATCATTTCGAAGCTGCGTGCATAAAACCGCACAAAGAATCTCTGTTGGGCAACGGGAATCATTTCGAAGCTGCGTGCATAAAACCGCACAAAGAATCTCTGTTGGGCAACGGGAATCATTTCGAAGCTGCGTGCATAAAACCGCACAAAGAATCTCTGTTGGGCAACGGGAATCATTTCGAAGCTGCGTGCATAAAACCGCACAAAGAATCTCTGTTGGGCAACGGGAATCATTTCGAAGCTGCGTGCATAAAACCGCACAAAGAATCTCTGTTGGGCAACGGGAATCATTTCGAAGCTGCGTGCATAAAACCGCACAAAGAATCTCTGTTGGGCAACGGGAATCATTTCGAAGCTGCGTGCATAAAACCGCACAAAGAATCTCTGTTGGGCAACGGGAATCATTTCGAAGCTGCGTGCATAAAACCGCACAAAGAATCTCTGTTGGGCAACGGGAATCATTTCGAAGCTGCGTGCATAAAACCGCACAAAGAATCTCTGTTGGGCAACGGGAATCATTTCGAAGCTGCGTGCATAAAACCGCACAAAGAATCTCTGTTGGGCAACGGGAATCATTTCGAAGCTGCGTGCATAAAACCGCACAAAGAATCTCTGTTGGGCAACGGGAATCATTTCGAAGCTGCGTGCATAAAACCGCACAAAGAATCTCTGTTGGGCAACGGGAATCATTTCGAAGCTGCGTGCATAAAACCGCACAAAGAATCTCTGTTGGGCAACGGGAATCATTTCGAAGCTGCGTGCATAAAACCGCACAAAGAATCTCTGTTGGGCAACGGGAATCATTTCGAAGCTGCGTGCATAAAACCGCACAAAGAATCTCTGTTGGGCAACGGGAATCATTTCGAAGCTGCGTGCATAAAACCGCACAAAGAATCTCTGTTGGGCAACGGGAATCATTTCGAAGCTGCGTGCATAAAACCGCACAAAGAATCTCTGTTGGGCAACGGGAATCATTTCGAAGCTGCGTGCATAAAACCGCACAAAGAATCTCTGTTGGGCAACGGGAATCATTTCGAAGCTGCGTGCATAAAACCGCACAAAGAATCTCTGTTGGGCAACGGGAATCATTTCGAAGCTGCGTGCATAAAACCGCACAAAGAATCTCTGTTGGGCAACGGGAATCATTTCGAAGCTGCGTGCATAAAACCGCACAAAGAATCTCTGTTGGGCAACGGGAATCATTTCGAAGCTGCGTGCATAAAACCGCACAAAGAATCTCTGTTGGGCAACGGGAATCATTTCGAAGCTGCGTGCATAAAACCGCACAAAGAATCTCTGTTGGGCAACGGGAATCATTTCGAAGCTGCGTGCATAAAACCGCACAAAGAATCTCTGTTGGGCAACGGGAATCATTTCGAAGCTGCGTGCATAAAACCGCACAAAGAATCTCTGTTGGGCAACGGGAATCATTTCGAAGCTGCGTGCATAAAACCGCACAAAGAATCTCTGTTGGGCAACGGGAATCATTTCGAAGCTGCGTGCATAAAACCGCACAAAGAATCTCTGTTGGGCAACGGGAATCATTTCGAAGCTGCGTGCATAAAACCGCACAAAGAATCTCTGTTGGGCAACGGGAATCATTTCGAAGCTGCGTGCATAAAACCGCACAAAGAATCTCTGTTGGGCAACGGGAATCATTTCGAAGCTGCGTGCATAAAACCGCACAAAGAATCTCTGTTGGGCAACGGGAATCATTTCGAAGCTGCGTGCATAAAACCGCACAAAGAATCTCTGTTGGGCAACGGGAATCATTTCGAAGCTGCGTGCATAAAACCGCACAAAGAATCTCTGTTGGGCAACGGGAATCATTTCGAAGCTGCGTGCATAAAACCGCACAAAGAATCTCTGTTGGGCAACGGGAATCATTTCGAAGCTGCGTGCATAAAACCGCACAAAGAATCTCTGTTGGGCAACGGGAATCATTTCGAAGCTGCGTGCATAAAACCGCACAAAGAATCTCTGTTGGGCAACGGGAATCATTTCGAAGCTGCGTGCATAAAACCGCACAAAGAATCTCTGTTGGGCAACGGGAATCATTTCGAAGCTGCGTGCATAAAACCGCACAAAGAATCTCTGTTGGGCAACGGGAATCATTTCGAAGCTGCGTGCATAAAACCGCACAAAGAATCTCTGTTGGGCAACGGGAATCATTTCGAAGCTGCGTGCATAAAACCGCACAAAGAATCTCTGTTGGGCAACGGGAATCATTTCGAAGCTGCGTGCATAAAACCGCACAAAGAATCTCTGTTGGGCAACGGGAATCATTTCGAAGCTGCGTGCATAAAACCGCACAAAGAATCTCTGTTGGGCAACGGGAATCATTTCGAAGCTGCGTGCATAAAACCGCACAAAGAATCTCTGTTGGGCAACGGGAATCATTTCGAAGCTGCGTGCATAAAACCGCACAAAGAATCTCTGTTGGGCAACGGGAATCATTTCGAAGCTGCGTGCATAAAACCGCACAAAGAATCTCTGTTGGGCAACGGGGAATCATTTCGAAGCTGCGTGCATAAAACCGCACAAAGAATCTCTGTTGGGCAACGGGAATCATTTCGAAGCTGCGTGCATAAAACCGCACAAAGAATCTCTGTTGGGCAACGGGAATCATTTCGAAGCTGCGTGCATAAAACCGCACAAAGAATCTCTGTTGGGCAACGGGAATCATTTCGAAGCTGCGTGCATAAAACCGCACAAAGAATCTCTGTTGGGCAACGGGAATCATTTCGAAGCTGCGTGCATAAAACCGCACAAAGAATCTCTGTTGGGCAACGGGAATCATTTCGAAGCTGCGTGCATAAAACCGCACAAAGAATCTCTGTTGGGCAACGGGAATCATTTCGAAGCTGCGTGCATAAAACCGCACAAAGAATCTCTGTTGGGCAACGGGAATCATTTCGAAGCTGCGTGCATAAAACCGCACAAAGAATCTCTGTTGGGCAACGGGAATCATTTCGAAGCTGCGTGCATAAAACCGCACAAAGAATCTCTGTTGGGCAACGGGAATCATTTCGAAGCTGCGTGCATAAAACCGCACAAAGAATCTCTGTTGGGCAACGGGAATCATTTCGAAGCTGCGTGCATAAAACCGCACAAAGAATCTCTGTTGGGCAACGGGAATCATTTCGAAGCTGCGTGCATAAAACCGCACAAAGAATCTCTGTTGGGCAACGGGAATCATTTCGAAGCTGCGTGCATAAAACCGCACAAAGAATCTCTGTTGGGCAACGGGAATCATTTCGAAGCTGCGTGCATAAAACCGCACAAAGAATCTCTGTTGGGCAACGGGAATCATTTCGAAGCTGCGTGCATAAAACCGCACAAAGAATCTCTGTTGGGCAACGGGAATCATTTCGAAGCTGCGTGCATAAAACCGCACAAAGAATCTCTGTTGGGCAACGGGAATCATTTCGAAGCTGCGTGCATAAAACCGCACAAAGAATCTCTGTTGGGCAACGGGAATCATTTCGAAGCTGCGTGCATAAAACCGCACAAAGAATCTCTGTTGGGCAACGGGAATCATTTCGAAGCTGCGTGCATAAAACCGCACAAAGAATCTCTGTTGGGCAACGGGAATCATTTCGAAGCTGCGTGCATAAAACCGCACAAAGAATCTCTGTTGGGCAACGGGAATCATTTCGAAGCTGCGTGCATAAAACCGCACAAAGAATCTCTGTTGGGCAACGGGAATCATTTCGAAGCTGCGTGCATAAAACCGCACAAAGAATCTCTGTTGGGCAACGGGAATCATTTCGAAGCTGCGTGCATAAAACCCGCACAAAGAATCTCTGTTGGGCAACGGGAATCATTTCGAAGCTGCGTGCATAAAACCGCACAAAGAATCTCTGTTGGGCAACGGGAATCATTTCGAAGCTGCGTGCATAAAACCGCACAAAGAATCTCTGTTGGGCAACGGGAATCATTTCGAAGCTGCGTGCATAAAACCGCACAAAGAATCTCTGTTGGGCAACGGAATCATTTCGAAGCTGCGTGCATAAAACCGCACAAAGAATCTCTGTTGGGCAACGGGAATCATTTCGAAGCTGCGTGCATAAAACCGCACAAAGAATCTCTGTTGGGCAACGGGAATCATTTCGAAGCTGCGTGCATAAAACCGCACAAAGAATCTCTGTTGGGCAACGGGAATCATTTCGAAGCTGCGTGCATAAAACCGCACAAAGAATCTCTGTTGGGCAACGGGAATCATTTCGAAGCTGCGTGCATAAAACCGCACAAAGAATCTCTGTTGGGCAACGGGAATCATTTCGAAGCTGCGTGCATAAAACCGCACAAAGAATCTCTGTTGGGCAACGGGAATCATTTCGAAGCTGCGTGCATAAAACCGCACAAAGAATCTCTGTTGGGCAACGGGAATCATTTCGAAGCTGCGTGCATAAAACCGCACAAAGAATCTCTGTTGGGCAACGGGAATCATTTCGAAGCTGCGTGCATAAAACCGCACAAAGAATCTCTGTTGGGCAACGGGAATCATTTCGAAGCTGCGTGCATAAAACCGCACAAAGAATCTCTGTTGGGCAACGGGAATCATTTCGAAGCTGCGTGCATAAAACCGCACAAAGAATCTCTGTTGGGCAACGGGAATCATTTCGAAGCTGCGTGCATAAAACCGCACAAAGAATCTCTGTTGGGCAACGGGAATCATTTCGAAGCTGCGTGCATAAAACCGCACAAAGAATCTCTGTTGGGCAACGGGAATCATTTCGAAGCTGCGTGCATAAAACCGCACAAAGAATCTCTGTTGGGCAACGGGAATCATTTCGAAGCTGCGTGCATAAAACCGCACAAAGAATCTCTGTTGGGCAACGGGAATCATTTCGAAGCTGCGTGCATAAAACCGCACAAAGAATCTCTGTTGGGCAACGGGAATCATTTCGAAGCTGCGTGCATAAAACCGCACAAAGAATCTCTGTTGGGCAACGGGAATCATTTCGAAGCTGCGTGCATAAAACCGCACAAAGAATCTCTGTTGGGCAACGGGAATCATTTCGAAGCTGCGTGCATAAAACCGCACAAGAAGGAAATCTCTGTTGGGCAACGGGAATCATTTCGAAGCTGCGTGCATAAAACCGCACAAAGAATCTCTGTTGGGCAACGGGAATCATTTCGAAGCTGCGTGCATAAAACCGCACAAAGAATCTCTGTTGGGCAACGGGAATCATTTCGAAGCTGCGTGCATAAAACCGCACAAAGAATCTCTGTTGGGCAACGGGAATCATTTCGAAGCTGCGTGCATAAAACCGCACAAAGAATCTCTGTTGGGCAACGGGAATCATTTCGAAGCTGCGTGCATAAAACCGCACAAAGAATCTCTGTTGGGCAACGGGAATCATTTCGAAGCTGCGTGCATAAAACCGCACAAAGAATCTCTGTTGGGCAACGGGAATCATTTCGAAGCTGCGTGCATAAAACCGCACAAAGAATCTCTGTTGGGCAACGGGAATCATTTCGAAGCTGCGTGCATAAAACCGCACAAAGAATCTCTGTTGGGCAACGGGAATCATTTCGAAGCTGCGTGCATAAAACCGCACAAAGAATCTCTGTTGGGCAACGGGAATCATTTCGAAGCTGCGTGCATAAAACCGCACAAAGAATCTCTGTTGGGCAACGGGAATCATTTCGAAGCTGCGTGCATAAAACCGCACAAAGAATCTCTGTTGGGCAACGGGAATCATTTCGAAGCTGCGTGCATAAAACCGCACAAAGAATCTCTGTTGGGCAACGGGAATCATTTCGAAGCTGCGTGCATAAAACCGCACAAAGAATCTCTGTTGGGCAACGGGAATCATTTCGAAGCTGCGTGCATAAAACCGCACAAAGAATCTCTGTTGGGCAACGGGAATCATTTCGAAGCTGCGTGCATAAAACCGCACAAAGAATCTCTGTTGGGCAACGGGAATCATTTCGAAGCTGCGTGCATAAAACCGCACAAAGAATCTCTGTTGGGCAACGGGAATCATTTCGAAGCTGCGTGCATAAAACCGCACAAAGAATCTCTGTTGGGCAACGGGAATCATTTCGAAGCTGCGTGCATAAAACCGCACAAAGAATCTCTGTTGGGCAACGGGAATCATTTCGAAGCTGCGTGCATAAAACCGCACAAAGAATCTCTGTTGGGCAACGGGAATCATTTCGAAGCTGCGTGCATAAAACCGCACAAAGAATCTCTGTTGGGCAACGGGAATCATTTCGAAGCTGCGTGCATAAAACCGCACAAAGAATCTCTGTTGGGCAACGGGAATCATTTCGAAGCTGCGTGCATAAAACCGCACAAAGAATCTCTGTTGGGCAACGGGAATCATTTCGAAGCTGCGTGCATAAAACCGCACAAAGAATCTCTGTTGGGCAACGGGAATCATTTCGAAGCTGCGTGCATAAAACCGCACAAAGAATCTCTGTTGGGCAACGGGAATCATTTCGAAGCTGCGTGCATAAAACCGCACAAAGAATCTCTGTTGGGCAACGGGAATCATTTCGAAGCTGCGTGCATAAAACCGCACAAAGAATCTCTGTTGGGCAACGGGAATCATTTCGAAGCTGCGTGCATAAAACCGCACAAAGAATCTCTGTTGGGCAACGGGAATCATTTCGAAGCTGCGTGCATAAAACCGCACAAAGAATCTCTGTTGGGCAACGGGAATCATTTCGAAGCTGCGTGCATAAAACCGCACAAAGAATCTCTGTTGGGCAACGGGAATCATTTCGAAGCTGCGTGCATAAAACCGCACAAAGAATCTCTGTTGGGCAACGGGAATCATTTCGAAGCTGCGTGCATAAAACCGCACAAAGAATCTCTGTTGGGCAACGGGAATCATTTCGAAGCTGCGTGCATAAAACCGCACAAAGAATCTCTGTTGGGCAACGGGAATCATTTCGAAGCTGCGTGCATAAAACCGCACAAAGAATCTCTGTTGGGCAACGGGAATCATTTCGAAGCTGCGTGCATAAAACCGCACAAAGAATCTCTGTTGGGCAACGGGAATCATTTCGAAGCTGCGTGCATAAAACCGCACAAAGAATCTCTGTTGGGCAACGGGAATCATTTCGAAGCTGCGTGCATAAAACCGCACAAAGAATCTCTGTTGGGCAACGGGAATCATTTCGAAGCTGCGTGCATAAAACCGCACAAAGAATCTCTGTTGGGCAACGGGAATCATTTCGAAGCTGCGTGCATAAAACCGCACAAAGAATCTCTGTTGGGCAACGGGAATCATTTCGAAGCTGCGTGCATAAAACCGCACAAAGAATCTCTGTTGGGCAACGGGAATCATTTTCGAAGCTGCGTGCATAAAACCGCACAAAGAATCTCTGTTGGGCAACGGGAATCATTTCGAAGCTGCGTGCATAAAACCGCACAAAGAATCTCTGTTGGGCAACGGGAATCATTTCGAAGCTGCGTGCATAAAACCGCACAAAGAATCTCTGTTGGGCAACGGGAATCATTTCGAAGCTGCGTGCATAAAACCGCACAAAGAATCTCTGTTGGGCAACGGGAATCATTTCGAAGCTGCGTGCATAAAACCGCACAAAGAATCTCTGTTGGGCAACGGGAATCATTTCGAAGCTGCGTGCATAAAACCGCACAAAGAATCTCTGTTGGGCAACGGGAATCATTTCGAAGCTGCGTGCATAAAACCGCACAAAGAATCTCTGTTGGGCAACGGGAATCATTTCGAAGCTGCGTGCATAAAACCGCACAAAGAATCTCTGTTGGGCAACGGGAATCATTTCGAAGCTGCGTGCATAAAACCGCACAAAGAATCTCTGTTGGGCAACGGGAATCATTTCGAAGCTGCGTGCATAAAACCGCACAAAGAATCTCTGTTGGGCAACGGGAATCATTTCGAAGCTGCGTGCATAAAACCGCACAAAGAATCTCTGTTGGGCAACGGGAATCATTTCGAAGCTGCGTGCATAAAACCGCACAAAGAATCTCTGTTGGGCAACGGGAATCATTTCGAAGCTGCGTGCATAAAACCGCACAAAGAATCTCTGTTGGGCAACGGGAATCATTTCGAAGCTGCGTGCATAAAACCGCACAAAGAATCTCTGTTGGGCAACGGGAATCATTTCGAAGCTGCGTGCATAAAACCGCACAAAGAATCTCTGTTGGGCAACGGGAATCATTTCGAAGCTGCGTGCATAAAACCGCACAAAGAATCTCTGTTGGGCAACGGGAATCATTTCGAAGCTGCGTGCATAAAACCGCACAAAGAATCTCTGTTGGGCAACGGGAATCATTTCGAAGCTGCGTGCATAAAACCGCACAAAGAATCTCTGTTGGGCAACGGGAATCATTTCGAAGCTGCGTGCATAAAACCGCACAAAGAATCTCTGTTGGGCAACGGGAATCATTTCGAAGCTGCGTGCATAAAACCGCACAAAGAATCTCTGTTGGGCAACGGGAATCATTTCGAAGCTGCGTGCATAAAACCGCACAAAGAATCTCTGTTGGGCAACGGGAATCATTTCGAAGCTGCGTGCATAAAACCGCACAAAGAATCTCTGTTGGGCAACGGGAATCATTTCGAAGCTGCGTGCATAAAACCGCACAAAGAATCTCTGTTGGGCAACGGGAATCATTTCGAAGCTGCGTGCATAAAACCGCACAAAGAATCTCTGTTGGGCAACGGGAATCATTTCGAAGCTGCGTGCATAAAACCGCACAAAGAATCTCTGTTGGGCAACGGGAATCATTTCGAAGCTGCGTGCATAAAACCGCACAAAGAATCTCTGTTGGGCAACGGGAATCATTTCGAAGCTGCGTGCATAAAACCGCACAAAGAATCTCTGTTGGGCAACGGGAATCATTTCGAAGCTGCGTGCATAAAACCGCACAAAGAATCTCTGTTGGGCAACGGGAATCATTTCGAAGCTGCGTGCATAAAACCGCACAAAGAATCTCTGTTGGGCAACGGGAATCATTTCGAAGCTGCGTGCATAAAACCGCACAAAGAATCTCTGTTGGGCAACGGGAATCATTTCGAAGCTGCGTGCATAAAACCGCACAAAGAATCTCTGTTGGGCAACGGGAATCATTTCGAAGCTGCGTGCATAAAACCGCACAAAGAATCTCTGTTGGGCAACGGGAATCATTTCGAAGCTGCGTGCATAAAACCGCACAAAGAATCTCTGTTGGGCAACGGGAATCATTTCGAAGCTGCGTGCATAAAACCGCACAAAGAATCTCTGTTGGGCAACGGGAATCATTTCGAAGCTGCGTGCATAAAACCGCACAAAGAATCTCTGTTGGGCAACGGGAATCATTTCGAAGCTGCGTGCATAAAACCGCACAAAGAATCTCTGTTGGGCAACGGGAATCATTTCGAAGCTGCGTGCATAAAACCGCACAAAGAATCTCTGTTGGGCAACGGGAATCATTTCGAAGCTGCGTGCATAAAACCGCACAAAGAATCTCTGTTGGGCAACGGGAATCATTTCGAAGCTGCGTGCATAAAACCGCACAAAGAATCTCTGTTGGGCAACGGGAATCATTTCGAAGCTGCGTGCATAAAACCGCACAAAGAATCTCTGTTGGGCAACGGGAATCATTTCGAAGCTGCGTGCATAAAACCGCACAAAGAATCTCTGTTGGGCAACGGGAATCATTTCGAAGCTGCGTGCATAAAACCGCACAAAGAATCTCTGTTGGGCAACGGGAATCATTTCGAAGCTGCGTGCATAAAACCGCACAAAGAATCTCTGTTGGGCAACGGGAATCATTTCGAAGCTGCGTGCATAAAACCGCACAAAGAATCTCTGTTGGGCAACGGGAATCATTTCGAAGCTGCGTGCATAAAACCGCACAAAGAATCTCTGTTGGGCAACGGGAATCATTTCGAAGCTGCGTGCATAAAACCGCACAAAGAATCTCTGTTGGGCAACGGGAATCATTTCGAAGCTGCGTGCATAAAACCGCACAAAGAATCTCTGTTGGGCAACGGGAATCATTTCGAAGCTGCGTGCATAAAACCGCACAAAGAATCTCTGTTGGGCAACGGGAATCATTTCGAAGCTGCGTGCATAAAACCGCACAAAGAATCTCTGTTGGGCAACGGGAATCATTTCGAAGCTGCGTGCATAAAACCGCACAAAGAATCTCTGTTGGGCAACGGGAATCATTTCGAAGCTGCGTGCATAAAACCGCACAAAGAATCTCTGTTGGGCAACGGGAATCATTTCGAAGCTGCGTGCATAAAACCGCACAAAGAATCTCTGTTGGGCAACGGGAATCATTTCGAAGCTGCGTGCATAAAACCGCACAAAGAATCTCTGTTGGGCAACGGGAATCATTTCGAAGCTGCGTGCATAAAACCGCACAAAGAATCTCTGTTGGGCAACGGGAATCATTTCGAAGCTGCGTGCATAAAACCGCACAAAGAATCTCTGTTGGGCAACGGGAATCATTTCGAAGCTGCGTGCATAAAACCGCACAAAGAATCTCTGTTGGGCAACGGGAATCATTTCGAAGCTGCGTGCATAAAACCGCACAAAGAATCTCTGTTGGGCAACGGGAATCATTTCGAAGCTGCGTGCATAAAACCGCACAAAGAATCTCTGTTGGGCAACGGGAATCATTTCGAAGCTGCGTGCATAAAACCGCACAAAGAATCTCTGTTGGGCAACGGGAATCATTTCGAAGCTGCGTGCATAAAACCGCACAAAGAATCTCTGTTGGGCAACGGGAATCATTTCGAAGCTGCGTGCATAAAACCGCACAAAGAATCTCTGTTGGGCAACGGGAATCATTTCGAAGCTGCGTGCATAAAACCGCACAAAGAATCTCTGTTGGGCAACGGGAATCATTTCGAAGCTGCGTGCATAAAACCGCACAAAGAATCTCTGTTGGGCAACGGGAATCATTTCGAAGCTGCGTGCATAAAACCGCACAAAGAATCTCTGTTGGGCAACGGGAATCATTTCGAAGCTGCGTGCATAAAACCGCACAAAGAATCTCTGTTGGGCAACGGGAATCATTTCGAAGCTGCGTGCATAAAACCGCACAAAGAATCTCTGTTGGGCAACGGGAATCATTTCGAAGCTGCGTGCATAAAACCGCACAAAGAATCTCTGTTGGGCAACGGGAATCATTTCGAAGCTGCGTGCTTAAAACCGCACAAAGAATCTCTGTTGGGCAACGGGAATCATTTCGAAGCTGCGTGCTTAAAACCGCACAAAGAATCTCTGTTGGGCAACGGGAATCATTTCGAAGCTGCGTGCTTAAAACCGCACAAAGAATCTCTGTTGGGCAACGGGAATCATTTCGAAGCTGCGTGCATAAAACCGCACAAAGAATCTCAAATTGAAGACATTGTTAAATTCTAAATGGCATTATAGAGGTGAAAATGTATATGGAACAGTAGGAGTAAGGCTTAATGCATTTGAAATTAGTCTAAATGAGATAATGGTATCTTATTTTCATATCATACACAACTGAAGAGTACAGATTAAGTTCTACATGCATACGAGAGCTTTGGTTTTACGCGTGAACTTGTTAAAGAATTGATATGGTTAAACCTGATGGGGACGGCTTACCTCGTTTAGTACCACCAGCATTGAACGACAACTGAGGTGGTTGTTCAGTTAGGCCAGTTATTCTACGAAGCAATCTGTAGATGTCGGCGAAAAAGCCGAACAGCTAGGATTGATTCTCCTAATGTTAAATACTAGTATATAATTGAAGCCTATAGGTGCAGAAAGGTTATACCAGCCATTGCGGGCGTTCCGTAATAATTCTTACCCGTTTGAATGACGTTTCCAGAAAACGTCATTACAATTCGAATGACTGAAATCAATCTAGATAAATATCGTGAACAATAAATACAAGATTTCAGGTTAGGAAAATTATAGGATAAACATCTGGAATTTGCAGATGAAGGAACCACTGGGTGGGTGACAGTGATCACAAATGTACTGATGTGGGAATTAAATATTTAATTGCTATCAAGGCTGAAGGGAAGTGCTTTTCTAGGTGACTACAGGGATCTAGTTAATTCTGTACAGAGGGATCATCCAATGTTACCAACGTTGGATTCTAAATGGGAAGCCTTCAGAGACTTAATTTTGGAGGCAACTAGGCTTTTCATTCCAACTAAGAAATGCTGTTCAATGTTTAGACCTAAGTGTTAAATGAATTAATGAGGCTCACTGCAAAGAAAAATGTATGGGATGCATATAAAGTATCAGGTGACAAGCCTATGGCAGATATAAGCTAATCTGTAATCAAGTCACAGAAGGGTTATGCAGGCGAAGGGGGATTACGAGAAATCTTTTGCAAAGAAGAAAATTTCTTTACTTGTGTAAAGTGTAGAAGGAAAAGAATCAGATTGGACCATTTGACATAGATAGGTGGATTATTGATGATCATGCTCAGGTAGTTAAAAGACTACGAGTATTTTGCATCTACATTCACACATGAAGAGGTTAATCAATGAGAAGAGCGCCAGACGTTTATCAAACTAACAGGGAGCTAAGTAATTTTGTAATAACTAAGAGCAAAGTGGAGGAGAAATTGAAGTTCAACATAAAAAAGGCACTGGGGTGGACGATCTATTCAGCTATATTAAAGGAAGTAAGCAAACCCTTAGCCATAATTATGAGCTTCCTTGGACTCAGGAGAGGTCCCATGGACTGGAGGTGTGCAAGTGTATCACCAATACACAAAAGGGCTCAAAAGTGACAAACTATAGTCCTGTTAGTTTAACTTTTTCCGGGGAAAATAATGGAATCATGGTTAAATAAGCATTGCAGGATCATCTAGACAAGACTGCAGTAATAGTTAAGACAGCATGGGTTTGTTAAAGGGAGGTCTTGTCTGACCTATTCGATTGGATACTGTGTTATAAAGGAACTGAATGCCAAAAATAATTTTGATATACTTGGATTTCGGGAAAGCGTTTGATACTGTTGCACGTAGGAGACTGCTGTACAAATTTGAGGTATGGAATTAAGTGTAAGTTCATGCAATGGTAAAGACATGGTTGAGTGGGAGACGACAGAGTGGTAATCAATGGACACTGCTCTTCGTGGACAAACGTTATTAGTGAAGTTCCCAAGGGTTCAGTATTAGGCCCATTGTTTTGTATATTTATCAATGATATTGAAGGTATATCAGGTTTAATGGCCAAGTTTGCAGATGATACAAAGGTTGGCAGAGTTGTTAACAGTAAAGACAGTATGCTACTCCAACTGGATCTAGATAAGTTGAGCAAATAGGCTGAGAAGTGGCAACTGAAGTTTAACATTGACAAATTCTAAATACTGCATATGGGTAGCAGTAACCGAACAGAAACAGTTGTGGTACTACACTCAGGAAAGTGTAAACAACGTGGGGGTAATTGTGCAGTCAAATATGAAGTTCGCTGAACAGTGCATACGGGCTGGTCATGAAGTCTTTTCAATGATATATAGTAATTTTGCTAACGGGGACACGGAGGTGATTATCCCGTTATACAAAGCAATGGTTAGGCCACACCTACAGTACTGTGTACAGGTCTGGAGGCCTCATTTTGTAATGAGGTGGTGGTAGAACGAGTATAAAGGGCAACAAAATTGGAGGGGAACAAAGCGCTCTTACACAAAAAGGGTAAAGTTCTCCAAATTGCAGCGCCTGGAGAGAAGGCACCTGCGAGGTGATCTGATTGAGGTGTATAAGGTCGAATGTGTTGAGCAAGCTGAATGCTGATAGGATTCTTCCTCTTATTCCAATTAAAAACCCGAGGGGACAGTTTCAAATTGAGGAAAGTTGTAGAATAGATGTGCGGAAATTTGCCTTTATCCAACATGTAGTTGAGTGGTGGTTCCATCTTTTGTTGAAGTTGATAGCCTAAATAAATTCAAGACTGAACTGGACAAGCATTTTGAACGAATGGAGGGGTGAAACGGGATTTTGGCTGATTCTGCATAGTATGCTTTACTAATGATCAAGTCCCTATTTAAAAACTTCTTGATTATCGTCAAGTTGTAGACCTACATCTTAATTTATGTAAGTTTTGTTCAGTTTTTAAAAGATTCAAGGAATTGACAGGGGTTTGGAAATTGTTGCAGAAACAAGTCTAATGAAAGCAGATTTGCTAGGGTGTAATAAATTGGATAATTGCCTTGCTGATGACGTATGTGATGAATAACTCGACAATTAAGCCTGTCGTAGTTTCATTAGAAATTAATTTGTTTTTATCAGTTAAATCTGTAATAAATTTGCATGTACAGTTAAAGCTATCAGCATATTAATTCAGGTGTTGGAAAGGCCAGCGATTTTTAATGATGTTAAGCCTGCATCAGAAAGTACAATAGGGGCTTCTTTCATGAAGATATAATAGGTGGTCGGACTCTGAAGATTAACTTATGGGACACAGCAGACCAAGAGAGGTACCGCGCATTAACTTGCGCGTATTATGGGAGAGCAGTAGTCATTGTTTATAATACTACTTTTCATCCAAAAGAATCATTACCTCTAACTGGTTTAAGTTGCTTTGTAATATCCAGAGGCTATTTTACCATTCGACCAATTCAGCTATAAAATGATATTCAACAAGAAAATACGTTTAATGTAGTCAAGTGGGTGCGTGAATTAAGTATGCACGGACCACCAGTAATCATTAGCAATAAACGCGATTTGGAAACAAAGCGAGATAGCAGCTTTGAGGAAGCAAGCATGAAATTATTGGAACATTGTTTCTACAAACAATGTGCTGTAAATACTGTCAACACCAGTGAAGTATTTCAACAAATACTGCATTAAACTTCCTATAAACAATGAACCAAAAGTTCCTAAGCTTGATGTAACACTGACAAGAGAAGGAAAGTCATCTAGAAAGTGTTGACTTCTTTGAAATCAAGTAGCACTGTCGTTCCTTTATGCTGACAGATGGCTAGTTTCCCGTGGTGGTATTGAAGTAAGTCTCACTGAGATTGATTTAAGGTACGATTTCATTTAAATGTATCCTTGAGTGTACAAGGAATGTTACTTTACTATCAATGAGAATGGTGACTAAGTTGTAGAAATCCCAATAAGTTTACATAAATTGGGGAACTCCATCTATTATGGAAATACCATCCTGGGAAAAATTGTTAGAAATTCTGCAAAAAAAAAAATTTACTGAAGTTTCAACCAGGAAAGATTGTTTTAAATATTTTTTTAAATGAATTTTTCTTTGGGGTTAGTAAGTTAATGGTCTGCGCTTTACAGTGAAAGAGAAATTTAGAATATAATATCGGTGTAAATAACACCATAATTTACCCATAAATTTGAACTACGTATGTAGTGTAAAGGCATCCTTTAATTTTCTCATTGTGGGTGCCTTCACAACGAGATAGCTGGTATTTATTGCACTAATTCAAATAAAGCTTCTCTATTAGAGAAGACTACTAGAATTTATTTTCAGTGGATATTACCACCCAGACGATCGTTCCGAAACTGGTTGTGCATTTCGTCTAATACATTTAGACACCATTTGGCATCTCATATTGTGGAAATAACTTCACAACTGATAGAATGTTGCATTACCAGGGTACCTGTCCACTCACTAATGACTAAGCCAATCAGCTTCGAAACTATCGTCTGGGTGAATATCCACTGAAAATAAGTCTTCTCTACTAGAGAAGCGTTATTTGAAATAGTGCAATACCAGCTATCTCGTTGTGAAGGCACCCACAATGAGAAAATTAAAAGGATGCCTTTTCATTTTCTTAAAAGGACACTACATACGTAGTTAAATCTACAGATATTATCTAGTTAATTACCTTAACCCGTAAGAAATTATGCCTTGTGCATTTCGTCTTCTAACACATTAATTGATTAAATAAATCATGTGAGAGGAACACTTATGGATGTACTCAATTTATCAGTTAAGTAGAACTCAATTTTACATTATAGTTAAATTAAATCCATAAAATTTTTATTCTATAAAAAAGGCAGCAAGTGGGAATTAATCCCACACCCCAAATTATGGGACTCAAATAGGGGCTGAAATATTGTATAAGATAAAAGACTTAATGTCAATTCAACAGAACATTCTATACGAAATAACCAACCATGTTCATAGTTTAGAACAAGTCGAGCGGTACCGATCGAACGCAAGGTTCAATTGCCGTTATGCGAAATCACATGTAAAAATTCAGGCATCTGGTTTGTAATGAATCGGTTTTGCTGATTAGAAACCAGAAATCAAGCAGAATTAGATGAAAAATGGCTTCGCCCATAATTTATGCTGAATTAAGCATTTAGGAAGTACGTAAACCGTGTATGAATCCTATACTTTCAGCTCCTCTCTATAGTGATTACTGGGATAGACTATAAACTAAGTTTACTTACCCACGTTGTGACGTACACAGGGAGGACAAGAGCCAGTAAGATGAAAAAACAAGATTCTGCCGCTCAGAAAACGGAGCTTACGAACGTTTGCGTACCATGAAGATGATAATTGCAATCTTATTTTTCGTATCAACACTGCATTTAGTGAGATAAGAACTTAATTTTGAAGCGTATTGTAATTATGTTGCAATATTCCTGCGGCAAGATCCATTTTACTTAAGATAAAAGCGGTCCTTTAAGCAATGGATAGGATGCACTGTACGCTATTGCCAATACAGTTTAGTTTGAGGACTTAATCCATTATACGTATCTATCGAAACAAACGTAGAGAAGATCCTTATCAAGTTTAACAAAGTAAGGAATTCCAATATGGATTAAAGTACATATGTGGACGAATTACTAAGTTCACGAACAAGTTCATGCCTTCCAGTTTTCCTCGTGAAAAAAATAAGTTCATGACAATTGTTTTAGCTTAACCCGGCACGTTAAGCTAAACTGCAGTGGCATTTTACACTCGTAACAAAATTGTTCTAGCCAAATCTAGACAATTTATTTGAATAAAGCTGTTGTGAAGAACGATTAGCAGAATTCAGATTTAAATAAGTTCCTAGGTAATGAACCGTAACTTGTTCAATCAAGGTGGCAGCACTTTTGCTGTTGGAATTAGCTAAGGTGTCCTATGGGTATATAAGATTTAAGTGTCAGCATAGCAAGAAGTTAATGCGAGCCTCGTGGCTGTTTTCCTTGCAATTTATAAGGCAACTGGATCTCTAGAAGAGATTGCCACAGAAGTGTACTGGGAATCATGAAAAATCAATGTTCACTTGTATAGAAGAAAGCATACATTCAGATATTTGGATGCAAATTCATTAAGAGATACCGCTCTTAAAACTCCTGATCTTTGAATTCTATAAATATCCTCTTGTGTAATATTACATTTATAAGAATGTACAGTAAAAATGCCATTCAGATGGCAAAAAAATTCCATACCCTGTGAACTAATCACAGCGTTAGAATGGAAATAAAAGTTCATAGCTAATTGCTGAAAGATTTGAAAGGCCAGGCGTGGAATAAGATGTAGTAAAATATTCCTGGTGCTTGTATAAAGATTATGTGCATATAAAATTGCGGACACTAAGCACATATTCAAACTTGATGTGCCAGACAAACTATTGAGGACTGGCTACTGCGATTGATTACTTACGCTTTAATGTGAAACAAGTTTGCAAGATAGTAATTTCTATGCGCAAGCATTTGAAACCATCCATGTGCCATCTTCAGGCATGAGGAATACAGTAGTAGTGATCCAAAGCCAAACTACTTCAATCACAACAGCTGATATTCTGGTGGCTAAAGGAGTTGTCGGTTCAAACAACATTCTTCACTGGGAAGCTAAAGGTTTCATAACAAATTGACTTTCACTCAGAATTTCCGTTAAGTGCTGTTTGATGAATCAAAGTCTGAATGTGATGAGGAACTAGAGATAGTTTTGGAAAATCAACTAGATAATTAGGGGAAAGTAAATCTTTCTCATTAAGATTTACTAATATACATTCTTCCCTTCACTGAAAGGAATTTTTGCTGAGAAAGCTTTGGATAAATGAACACTTAGCTTCAGTACTTAGTTACTATTTCATGCAATGGTCTGTATATAATATCGTATATAACAGATTACATATACGTTGTATATGCTGATTTCTAAGCATTCATAAAGTGGATAATTTCTTTACGGCATACTTTCATTCCGGCTATTTTGGAAAATCAACTGGATAATTAGACTAATCTTATTGAAAACTTCTGTTCAGACTCCCATCTTCAGCACCGAAACTTATCGCGACTAAAGTTTTGGGTAAAAACTTTCTTTTCCTTAGCTTCCGAACTCCTTTTTCTAGCACCGCATTTGAATGTTACTTTGCATACCAGAAGATTCCTTGCTTCTAAGTGTAACCACTGAAAAAGTAGATATAAGCACATGGAATACAATTCATTCCAGAGAATTGTCCTTTATTGCGAACTTGGAAAGGATCCAGTTGCACAAGAGTACAAAATATGTGTTACCAAATTAAAGCTATTATCAAGTTTTAACAGCATATGACAAGTAAGATTATATGGAGAAGTAAAACAAAGGTTAATTCGACGGAAGTTACTATTTCAACTACTTGCCGTATTAGAATATTTTCTGTAGTGTAGGCACTTCACCGTATTCAGCTCTTCCGAATTAAGGTACTCTTCCTATAGATTTTACAAGAGGGGCTTACGTACAAGGAACAGTTTAAAAGAATGAACATGGAAGTTTATGGGCTAAACGGCAAGTGTTGGATGAAATCGTCCAGCATTCAGAATAGATCAATACTATACATCGTATTTCTAAAAATACGAATAAGACCCCATGGACAATTTATGCTGACACTAGCAAGATTCCAGTCTACGAACCTGGTCATATTTCTAACTCAATTTACTCTTCGAAAAGAAAAACGGTATTGATAGTATTACTCCTAAAAATGTCAGCGCTGGGTTAGGTGTGTTAAGCATACAGGAATCTGTATGTTGTCCGATGTGCTGGACAAAAATCCCAAAGATGCAGGGATTAAAATCGCTGAATCATCTTCAGCGACTTTTTCAACCGGGTGTGGGCGGATTGAAATTATCACTGCACTTGAAGCAGAGAAAAATTCCAGCTCAACTAGTGAACGAAAAAATTCATTAATATTCCCAGCGAGACTTCTTTATGGCGTGCTGAAAACATACGATCAGTTTTTGAAAAACTGATGATTAATTCAAGTTTAGTTGTAATAAACAATCTTGTTGTAGTGGCGGAACAATAAAATACAGGTTCTCCACCACGGAAATCTGTTTCTCTTTGCACAGTAGTGGTGTCTTCTAATGACAAGAACCATAGACTATTCCGATAAGATCCTTTTAAACCCAAATACGTAACTCCGGACCTAACAGAAATTTCCAACATTAACTTGTTAATTACCCTATAAATTATTAGGCTTCCATGCATATGAAGTTGCCTCTCTACGGTAACTTATGGTATACCCAAGGTTTCTCTTCCAATTAATTTGCCTGAGTTAGATACCAAGTCACGCTTTCCATTAGTCAGTGGAATGCCATCTGACGCAACTAGCAACGAAATGGGACAAAACCATGATTAGTCTGTATTGTGTTAAATAGCAGTCAGTTTCCTGCTGGCTTGCGCAACTCCTGAGCAGAATACGGCCAAATCAGCGAATATAAAACAGTATCGAATACTTGACTAATTGTTTACCCCAGGGGAAGGGTGGCCTCTTCCTCTCAAAGACCTTTCAAAATCAACGCGTTTGAAGTCGTCTCCCCAAGAAGCCCGGCCGAGCGATGCTGGAGGTTAGACCTGGAAAAGCACTGTTCTTACGGTGCTAGGCCAGTTCGTCATGCTAATGGAAGGCAACCAGGGATCAGTTATGTTCCACGGGCAATAGGCGAATTGGCCAGAACAGGCATACCAACGTAATCCACATAGTCTTTTATAGAGTACTATATGCAAAAGAGCAGAGTTAACAGTAACCTCTGGTTACTGTTACTAATAAGTTACTTAAGCTATTTTTAGATTAAATAGCTTAACAGATCTGGAGGGAAGCAAATGGAAAAAACGATCAAGAATAGCCCCGTTATGGGGTTGACAATACAGCCTAATTGAAATGGACCAACCGATCTGTTCTAATAATGGTTTCCTAATAATTACTTCAAGTGAGAAGTTGATCACTTACTCTTGATTGCGTGGAAGCTAAATAAGAAATTTAATTTATGTTCGATTTGCTGGATATAACCACTAACATGCATCGGCACACACGCCGAGTCTTACCACTGTTCTAATATTTAGTTGATTTTACTGCTTGTTATCGATCAACAAACTTTAGGAGTGTTAAGTAACTTAACAAGTCGCAAAATGAAGTTACTTAAGTAACATGGTTTTGGCACCGTTAACTTAGAATGCAGAGCTATTCTATGTTAAGTGATTCGCTGGAAATCCATTGAAGTACAAAAAAATGGTATATTGTACTGATGTTTATATCAATCGGCTGTATTTTCCATTATGTTTAAGTGATAAAAAAATCGAGGGGGTAAAAGTGACTGCAGTCTCCTGGTTATTCATATTCCATTTCTAACTGCACAGGAGAAAGTGCATTTGACCATCACCGGTTTAAGCCGAGTGGTTATGGGCGAAGTGACGTGTCCCTTTGGTTTATGTTACATAATGTAGAACATTAGAAATTTATCCAATCTAATATTAATTAGATCAACTAGTGTTTGAGAACATTTGCAGAGAAATAAAGGCTTCTTTACGGTGACCTCACTGTTTCCTGCAATTAATAAATTGCTGAAGGATTACTGGAACTATTGTTACCGTATTTGGAACAGAAGGCAAGTTGGTAAATTTGTTTCAGAATTTGAAGCGTGATTAAAGTTAAGCGCAATGGGATTGAAAAATCGACATTTTAAAATGTCCCAAACATTGATATGAAGCACTAACTGTACAGTAACATGAAAATAAGGCTCAGCGCTACAATATTTAATTGCTGTTCCAATACAACATTACTGTATGCAGTGCCAGAAAGATTACATTGGAATGACAAACATTGTACACTTCCTTATCTGCACTTTCTTATGCAAAGAGAAAGGAAACTTTGTTTAAAATGTTTCCTTAAAGGAAGTTGCTCTGTTTGAGTAATGCTGCAGTGTAAACGACTATTTGAAGAAATAGTTTAGCTGTGACTGCAGCTTTTGCTTACTATAATAGTAAGATTCAGTAGTAATACTGATTAGACTTCAGCAGAAATTAGAAAAAAATCGGGGATTTTACACTCAGTAGAAATTTATAGCTTAGTTGGGTGATGTTTCCGGGAAGCATCTTGGAAGATGCTAAAGCAACCTTCAAGCTACCCATGTATAACTAACAAGTCAATTTATTCCAGAAGAGTTGAACTAGATTTGAGTTCTCATCTCCCGGGATTCGCAATACTGAGGAATAAATGGAAGATAAATTTCTTGTAAACAAATTCTTTAAGCTTCTCACTCAAGTGAAGAGAGTTAGTTTGGCAGCCAAATACTAAAGGTAGTGTCAGCACAATGCATTGTGCAAGTGGAATCAGGCCAGAGTCTTCATAGGTAACTTGTACCACAAGCGAGAAACTAATGTGGAAAATCTTGAAAGTTTTGAATAAAAATCCATAATTGAGTAGATTAAAAAAAAAAAGTTTCTGAAATGGTTATGAAACCATGGCCTCTGCACGGCAACCATCAAATTTAGACAGAATATTGTCTTATGCTAGGTAACCTTTCAGAAAGGAAAGCATATTTACGACTCAAATTCCAATAGGAATACGTCCCATAATTAGTAAACATTTGAAACAAGTTTTTCATTATTATACCCAGTTTATATCTGGGTTTCAAAAAGGAATATTACTGGACTACATAGCTAAGTAAGAACTTTCTTAAATTAATAATGGCAATACGAGCTTAATTACTGTTAAGATCGTTAGCAAAAGACTTGAGAACTTTGCTTGCGTTCATGAGACTAACACCATAATGGACAAGACTAATTTGAGTGGTTTATATTAAGCAAGCTGCCTGTCTTAACAGGGGCAGCTTCCGTTAAAACGAATTCGTCTTGTCGGAAGAAGGTCTCCACAGTTAGTTCGTCAGTTACAACTTCAGCATTGCTAGTTTAGCGATTCGTAAGTCTATTCGATTTGTCATGAAAAAAATTACTATTTCATATGGGCATCAGAGTACATAAGTCCTATCAATGCAAGTAATTATATGCTCGTGTAAGGAAGAGTTAAATTATACTAGAGCTGAGTTATGTTTGAAGATAAAAATCAAAAGAATAACTTAAATTGGTCCACAGCAAGTCTGGACAGATCGTCCAAGAACAATTTATTATTAATGACTAGTCAACGCGGAAATGGAGTAGCCATGCCGACCTGTATCTGATGGACCACGTGCATGAGTGCCATGGGTCTGCTACTTAAGGATGTGTCATTGCAGTAATAGTATACTGTTGAAGGAGACAGCAGTCTCCGAAAGCTTCAGGTTTTATCGCTTTTAATCCAGTTTATTTTAGATAATTTTATTGCTTCGGTATATTTTTAACGTTTTATCGTAATATTTTAGTCTTCCGATAGTGTATCACATTATTTTTATAGTAAAAATTTACTATTTCTTGGCTGGTGTTTGTCTTTAATTATTGCAGTATGGAATTTCCCAGCCCCATAGGCCTGTTTGAAGATTTAATGGAGTAGCTGTAATGTTCACATCAGCTTGTCTGATCAAATTTCGCTGTCATGAATTAATGTTAACTAGCACAGAACTATGACTGCATTACTACACAATGCGTTTAGATGAGACATTAAGATTCATAACCTTAACGGTTATATACCACATATGGGTTTTAGAGAGTAATACTTAATAGGAAGAGACTTAATTGCATATAGACAATTTCCGAAAGATCTTAATGCCTCGCAAGGAATCTCTTGTCCGCAAGTAGCTGCTATTTAAAGCAGACTAATTCCAGTAGCGTTAAGAAATTTACTGCAATTGCTATGCAGTTCAGCATCATGAATTACAGGAATTAGCAATTCAACTACAACATAAGGTTCAGAAGTTAAGCAGCCATTATTAAGTTCAGTAATGATTACTGGCTGGAAATTCAGCAAGCCAACAGAAGCTGAATCCCGCTTGCTGTACGAAGGGCATTTCCGTATAACTTGTTCAAGTAATACAACTGGTACAATATATCGTTTATAGGTTATCATGAATGTGAATCGCATCGAATTGGGATACTTTGATATCATGAACTGAAGTAGCAGACAAAGCGTAGTTCCTTTAAGGTTCGACGAGTTCACTCACATGTCCCAATACTTAGGATTTAAACTGCAACAAAAATATCGCGTCTCCTGAAAGAGGTTCTAAGGATGAACTTGAGAAACTAATTATTCCACAATAAAAATTGTATTCTTGACAGTCAGTTTCCTGATCAGACTGCTTGCCAAGTCAGTTCCAACGCCTACAGTTCCGAAGTGTACAGGAAAGAGTAAGACGTACATTTACCTCCAGCTTCATTGCAGGCCTCCGCGGTACATAAGTCCTATCAATGAAAACATTGCATGATTAACCAATTAATCTATTTTGCAGATTAAAATCTAATCTAGTATGATTTAATAAATTAGATTTATTAAACAAATAAAATATCACCTTTTAACTTAAAGGAGATAAGTTTCGTTTGAGAAACGCTTTAAATGGAAGAGTAACTTTAGAACATAAGTGAAGTCATTACTTGCCTTCGCTGGCTAGTTACATATCCAGCTAAGATTCCAGAGTGGAAAATTTGCCAAGAAAAGCCTAAACTATGGACTTATTTCACCGTGAAGAGAGTTTAATAAAACTAAGTTAAATCAGACTGCATTAAAACTGACAGCAACTCATATCCGTAGACCTATGAAAGGGCAACTATACAGAAAGCAGATACTCAAATTAAGAGCAGTATAATCCTTAGTGTATTTTCCTTTGGGCTGTTGGTTATTCAGCGTTAATTAACTGAATTAAGAATGATATTTCAAAATAGTGAATATGAATTCAATCCACGACTGGACTGGAAGATTTTTTCGGTTTGTACACCATGATATATGGCCTTCCTTTAATAAAAGCCCGTGTAATTGAGAATGGAATATAATGGCACTGATTCATGGAAGTCAATAAGTTCTGATGGGATTTTAATTCCTGACCTCAGTAAATTACTGTATCTGCCAATTAGTTTGAAAATTGGCGTTTACAACGACAGACAGATTAAGCAATTTCCAGCAAGTATTACATGTCTTCCTATATGATTTCAACACCATTTGCTAGCATACATGTATCAGTAGGCTTTCCAAAATTAGTATTTCTGGTACAAATAGATTTACAAAGATCTGTTCCATTTCAAATTCAATCTACCGAAACTGTAGGTTAATTCATTTTTGGTGAATTTAGTAGCCAGATTTGTAAAGTAATAAAACCAAGGGCAATAAAGAACTACCTCTTAATTTTAAAATAGCAAAAAGCTTAATTTACAGTACTCACCTCAATCCGTTTTGGAAGCATGGTTGTGTGAATTAGAAATTCAAATAACACAAATGGAACATGGCTGTTGCATAATGGCAAAGTTAAAGCCACATTCTAAACTGGATAGTTCTGCTGCTGAAGACGACTGAGGAAATATACTACAGAAGTTGTTTTGTAGTTTTATTCTGTAAGTATATCCCATTTGTAGCTGGTAACTGTCTTAAGTTCAAACTTCAGGTGATGTATTTGGTGCAAGACGATATTTTTCGCGGATGTTTGAATTCCAAACTTAAAATGTTCACAAAGATCTAGTTGTTTTTGACAAAAAGTTTCATTTAATTCTCACTATGTATATGTTGCTAAAAAAATTCAAAAATCAAAATGACTGATCAAGCAAGAAACAGCAGCGATTCAAGATAGAAAAAGTGAAACCATGTTCATTGATGCATTTCCCGTTGTCTTATGCCTCCGAAATCTGGTCTGGTAGTAGTAGTAGTGGCACATGATGCAAGAAAGCAAGTGTAGGAGCTTATGCAGCATCAGCCAAAAAAAAAAAAAAAAATCACCACACCATTCCCTCCAAATGCCTGTCCAGTTCCTCCTTAAATTTATTTAACCTATCAACTTCCACAACGACAAATGGAAGTTTGTTCCAGCAATTAACCACCCGCTGGCTAAAGGCAAATTTCCGCACATCTATCCTTTCTTAATTTGAACTTATGTCCCCGTAGGTTCGTAATCTGAACAAGTGGAAGGATCCCATCAGAATTCAGCGTGCTCAACCCATTCAAGGCCTTATAGACCTCAATCAGATCACCGCGCAGGTGCCTAGTCTCCAGCCACTGCAATTTGCAGAACTTAAGCCTCTCTTGGTAAGAGAATCCCTTCATTCCCCTCACCAATCGTGTTGCTCTTCTCTGTACACGCTCAAGCAAATCTACATCCTTCCTAAAATGAGGCCTCCAGACTTGTACGCAATACTCAAGGCGTGGCCTGACCATTGCCTTATACAGAGGGACAATCACCTCCTTTTCCCTGCTAGCAAAATTCCTATATATCATTGACAAAACCCCATGACCTGCCCTAGCAGCCTGTCTGCATTGCTCAGAAAACTTCATATCTGACTGCACAATTACTCCCAGGTCTTTTTCATTTTCTACCACCTTAAGTGTAGTACCACACAGTTGGTACGTTTCTCTGGGGTTACTTCTACCCATATGCAGTACTTTGCATTTGTCAAGGTTGAACTTCAGTTGCCACTTCTTAGCCCATCTGCCCAAATTATCTAGATCCTGTTGCAGTAGCACACTGCCATTACTGTCATTAACAACCCTGCCAACCTTTGTGTCATCTGCAAACTTCGACATTAAGCCTGATATACCTTCATCAATATCATTGATGAATACACAAAACAACAGTGGACCCAACACCGAACCCTGTGGGACTCCACTAATAACATTAGTCCACGAAGAGCAGCACCCATTGATTACCACCCTCTGTCTTCTCCCACTTAACCATCCTTTTATCCATTGTAGCAACTTACCCTTAATACCATTCTGCTCCAATTTGTACAGTAGTCTTCCATTCGCAACAGTGTCAAAAGCTTTCCTGAAATCCAAGTATATGATATCAAAATTATTTTTCGCATCCAGTTCCTTTGTGACCACATCATAATAACCAATCAAATTTGTCAGACAAGACTTTCCCTTAACAAACCCATGCTGTGTTTGAATTATTGCTGCAGTCTTGTCTAGATGATCCTGCAATGCATCTTTAACCAGTGACTCCATTATTTTACCCGGAACAGAAGTTAAACTAACTGGTCTGTAATTACTCGTGTCACCCTTCGATCCACCTTTGTGAATTGGGGACACATTTGCACATCTCCAGTCCGTGGGAACCTCCCCTGAGTCCAAGGATGCTCTCATAATTATGGCTAAGGGTTTGCTTAGTTGCTTTGCCGCCTCCTTTAAAATAACTGGATAGATCCCATCCACCCCAGGTGCTTTTCTTATGTTTAACTTCAATTTCTCCTCCACTTTGCTTTCAGTTATTACAAAATGATTAAGTATCCTGCTACAATTTGTTAACCTTCTGCCATTTTCAAACCTTAATAATTCCTAATGTGTGAATGTAGAAGCGAAATACTCATTCAGTTTGTTTGCAATCTGAGCAGGAACATCAACTGTTGAACCATCGATGTCAAGTGGACCAATCAGATTCATCCCCTTCCTTTTAGAGTTTATTTAAGTAAAGAAATCCTTGCTGTTTTTCTTAGCATCTTTTGCCAGAGATTTCTCGTAATCTGCCTTCGCCTGCCTAACCTCCTTTGTGACCTGATTACAGACTAGCTTATATCTGCCACAGGCTTCTGCGTCACCTGATAATTTATATGCATCCCATGCATTTTTCTTCTGTCACGAGTCTCATTAGTTCATTTGATAACCATTTAGGCCTAAACCTTGAACGATATTTCTTAATCGGTATATAAAGTCTAGTAGCTTCCACGATTAATTCCTTGAATGCTTTCCACTTAGAATTTACTGTTGGTAACATCGTCAGTTGATCCCACTGTACAGAATTTAAAAACTGTCTGAGACCACTGTACTCCCCTTTACGGAAGCAAAAACCCTTTCCTTTACCCCTGACGGTAGTTACCTCTTTGAGTAAATCCCACTTCAGCACACTGATCACTGCCACCTAGTGGTTCCTTTATCTGCAAATTCTTAATACACGAATGATCACTGCTGATAACCAGATCAAGAGTGTTACTTTCTCTGGTTGCCTCTCGAACATGCTGCTGCAGAAAACAATCATCCAATAAATCCACAAAAGTCTGACTAGTGTGTGAGTGACCAACCCACAAGTTCCAGTCAATATCTGGGAAGTTAAAATCCCCCATTATAAGACATTCAGATTTACTGGCCCACTATTTCTCTGTACAATTGTTCATTGTACTCATTCAAGTCATTAGGCCTATAACACACTCCTACCCTTATTTTTCCTTTCGCAGTGCTTATCTCGCACCAAACTGACTCAACAGAGCACTGTTCATCTATATTAACTGGGTGCACTTCCTTTGACTTTGTTTTTCTTAATTAACAGCATAACACCCCCTCCCTTTCTGTCCTGTCTATCCTTTCTGTACACATTGTACTCCCCAAATTCCAGTTCTGCATTCCTTATATCTTTGTGACACCACGTCTCTGCTATCCCAACAATATCCGCCTTTGATGTCTTGACCAACACTTCAAATTCATTTACTATACTTCTAGCATACATGCTCCTATGCCTATTCCTTGTTACCCTAACACATCCCATATACCCAACTATTCCATGATGACTGCCATCCGTCCCTGAAACCCCCAACCACCCCTCGCTCCAGGTCGCTTCTTATTCTAATAGAAGTTGTGCAAGAATCACCTTCATCTCTGCCTGCGGTTACTATTAAACTATTAGTCTTTGTATCCCCCCAAACTAGCAGTTTTCCGACCCACCTAACACTGCCTCGACAGCATCAGCAAATATTCTTGCACCCTTTCTATTTATGTGTATCCCATCCCTGTAGAAGCAATCTCTCCTGTTAACAAGTACAGTCCAGGCTGAAAAAAATTCTACCCCTTGAGCCTTGCACAATCCTTCCAGGGCCGAATTGATCGACAAGGCTCTCACATCATGTACTCCCTCCTATCGTGTCTGGGCAGAATTGCAGACACTTTCAAATTCAACCCTATTTCACGGCTTTTTTTCAACAGTGACCTGTACTTGTTGAGTAATTCCGCCGGTCTCCTACTCTTAATATCATTAGTGCCAACGTGTACAACTATATCACCTTTTGTGCCCTTGAAAGATGATATCCGCTCTACAGCGTCATCAACCTTTGCCCCTGGCAGACATATCCTGGTCCTGTTCCACCTATCCTTTTTACAAAGGATGTTCTTGGGTGCTCCAAGTTATCGTCAAAAAATTCCTTGCCCTGGAGTATTGGGTTCTTACTTGGCTGAACAATAAACTTCCTTTTTACCCGTACAATATCCAAGCAACAGTTTTATGAATACTTAGCAGCCTCTACAACAGATGATCAACGAGTCTGGAGTCGTGCTTCTTGCAAAGCAAATTACTTCTGTAACAATTCACCAAACCTAGCCAACATAATAGCTCCCACCAACAGAAAATTCAAGAAACTCAAATCCAAACTCTCAAGACTAAAACAAATGGGCAGGATGTTCCCCAATGCATCCCTATACATCATAAATGATCACAACATTGATTGTAAGAGGTTGCTCAACTCTGCAGCCTACAGGAGTCTCATTTCCAATCAAATTATGAGAAATACAAATAGCTGCCTGCCTGCAACTGCATAGTATAATTCATATTCGTTGTTAATGTGTACAGGGTGTCTCAAAAATATAGGTACAAACGTTTAGGGACGGTAAGTAACATCTAAAGGAATCTGAATCGCATAGGAACCCATAACCGGAAACGTCACGTGAAAGTAGTAGCAGAGGAACAAGCAGAAATGACACAAGACAGTCATTAGTGGCAAACATTTATTTGACATATTTATAGTAACATCATGAAATGCATCCGAGACGGATGCATTTCATGATGCTACTATAGATGCTCGAAGGTTCCACCATGAGACGCGATGCATGCATGACACAGATGCATGCATGGATTGGCGGACACGGTCGAACACATCTGGAGTTTCTTTGACAGTAGCAGCAGCGCAGACGCGTCTCGCCACGAGATCCATTTCCGTCTCCACAGGCGATTCATATACGATATGATTTGAGGGCCCCACAGAAAGAAATCAAGGCTCGATAAATCAGGGGAGCGTGGGGTCCAGGCAACGTGTCCACCACGGCCAATCCATCGACGCCCAAAACGCCTGTTCAAATGGTCACGAATACACCTTCCATAATGGGCAGGCACCCCGTCATGTTAAAACCAAATGTTGCATCTCACATTTGCTGGAACATAAAGTAACCCTGGTAGAATTTGTTCAAGAAAGATCCGATATTTAGCGCAGTTGATGCGGATGGTAACAGGTATGGGCCGACTATGCAGTCACCGACCATACCTACTCACACATTTATTGCGAAGCGATGTTGTGCCGCATGGGGCGCACACCGTGTGGGTTGAGAGCCCACACCTGAGCATTGTGTTGAGTGAATAAGCCTTCCCGAGTGAAACAAGCCTCAACCGTGAACAAAACATAGGCCGGAAAATTCAATCTTGAACACTTTCTTGGAGAAACCACTGCGCAAAAGCCACACGTGCAGGATGATCATGGGGAGCAGTAACTGAACCCTTTGGAGATGAAGATGGTGTAAGGAATCGTCGTGTCAGACACGCTGTACACTGCAACGACTCTCCTAAGGCAGAGGCAACGGCACGTGTGCTAGTAGGATTATTCTGGACGGCATTCAACACTTTCTTGTATGGCGGGAGTTCGCGTCGAACGTGGTCTGCCCGCACTACTCCTGTTACCTCTAAATAACCCATAATCACACAAATTGATGCACACGTGCAAACAAACTGTCTGGGAAGCGTTCTCCATAAATTCGTTGAGTGGCTCGTCCATTGCCCTCTGCTAATCCATACACTAGGTGCATATCTGCCAGCTCACAGTTCGTATATCGATGCATGCTCTTCGTGCGGCGACTACTGCTTGAATGAATAAGCCAGGAATTCCCTCTCGCAAACTGATGAACAGATGTCTTGTCGAAATGCAAGCCCAACTCCTAAAGCTCTTTTCACCCTTCTGTCTCAAGAGATAGGGACAATCCCCAGAGAACTGTTTTTCAGCATCCTTCGTTTACGGTTTGGATATACCTGACAAGTATATAAGGAAATATGCCCATCAAATCAAAGTAACATACGCATTATTTAATCCTGCTGCTTTTGGGCCTTAGACAAGTCTTTCATTGAAAATGTCATGCACAAACTTGGCTGACAACCGCATTATTCCCAATTCTTGATATAAAGTTCGTTTGAATGTCCCGTCAGACAAGTTTATTCAGCGATTACGCTTACAGTAAGTAAATCATTCCTGATTAAGTCGGTCATTCTTTAAACACAGTGTCAATGTATTACCAATTTCGAGATGGCAATTCAAGCCCGAATTTTGACACGCCTTTATTCTGAAGAATCCCATTTCGTCAAATGAACATTTACTTTAGTCGTATTTCTACACGAAAGTACTACAGTACTTTACTGCGAATAGAAGTCATCCTTTCAACATTGAAAGCAGTCTATCAGCTAATTGGGTATTTGTTAACTGCGGAAAGTCACCCAGACACTACAGTGCACATTTGAATGGGCTCAGGAAATTAGTACGGAAGACATTTCAAATCCATACATCGAATAAGTTACATTTAAATGTAGAAACACTTAGCCACACATTAAAAGGAATGAAATTAAGTTCAGGATTTAATTGGACTTCGATCTCTCCTTAAAATCTGTGGGTGGTATTGAATAATGGCAGTTATAGCTACCTAACTCAAATCCTTGCACTCATTTTGTTTTCGCATTTCACAGCGAAAAAAAACTGAAGGAGATACAGCGATTCTCAACCGAAGGCGCTAATCGCCACTAAGACATATGGTAAAATCCAGACACAAGGATAGGTCTAGAGATTTCACATTCCATCTTCTAACTACTCATAATAAATACCTTGAGATTTCTCCCATTTTCAAAGGGCATTCTAAGTACTTTATCCCCTTTTCAAATTGGAGGATTTGAAATATTTTGGAGTATAAAACTATCTCAGAAATTCTGATTTCTTGCCTTCTCTATTAATTTGGAATAAACCGACCCAGTTCACTTAATTGTGAACAAGTTTACGACTAAAATTAAAAAGCAGCAACAGTTCTAGCCATAATCAAATTTCCTGATAAAAGGAAATTCACTTCCTAGTGAATGATAAATGGCCCGAATGCAAGATGATTTACTCCTAAATTCAGTCTAAACGAAGGCGCTTTACCCCATATAAACTACAAAAAGCAATAACTCTGTATAATCCACAATAATTAGACAACTAAGTCGTATATTTACCTTTTTACATTACAAATTGAACTGATTTCTGAGAGTAAATCTTCTGTCAGCGGTCGCATTAGAAGTCCACTTCCACCTGTGGAAAATTAATATACAAATAATTTCTTGGCATATTCTTCTGGAAATTATTTATATTGTTCTGATTATATTCCGGGACGACCACATAAGATCAGAGTTCATTAAGAAAGTATTAATTTTCTCCGGTACGGGAAAAGAAATTTCTTACCTTCAGTCTTACCATCTGGGATGTACTTCATTATGGAAACATTAAGTCCGATTAAACCACAAAGAAATGATTACCTCTTGCATTTCATTCCTCGCTATTTCTAACCACTTCCGGCACGTTTGATCATCCATTAACATCCTCGAATTCAACATAGCAATAAACTTAACTGATATCTAACAGTCTACCAATACCAACTTGCAATGGTTTTATATCCGCCGTTTCATGGCTTAAATTCAGCAAGCAGCAATCCGGGAATTATGGTAGCGTGATGTCACTAATCATGTGATGCAGCACGTTATTTGAATATCACTACAATAAATTAAAATCACGGAATAATTAAATGGACAAAAAATAAATAAATAGCCCAGAAATGAAATAATAAACAATTCCATGTTGAAATTTATAAAATAAATTCTGATATTTTAATATCTTACAGAAGACGCATGATGGGTATTTGAATGCCATAGTTTGTTACAGACAACTTCCGATTGATATGTTGGGGGGGGGGGGGGTGTACAATTTTAGACTTATAAGTTTTTTTTGTTTTTTTGAACAAATAAACCACATTGTAACGCGTTTGATGAAGTCTTACACGCAGTAATGAATTAATAATTCAGAGATCAACAAATAAAACTGGTATAAAACTAAAATATAAAATTAGAGACAGCTGCAAAATTCGAATAAAGTGCGCGAATTTTATTAATACACTGCCTAGACGTTTTAATTCGGTTCATAATTTAATAAAATAAATGAATAAATCTTGTTTTTATTCTCCCAGACAACTACACAAACAATAGTTTTATGTCGTGTGTGGGGAAGGTTACTTATTAAAAAATTACTTCTTATCCAGAAGGAGACCTTAATATATCGCATGCGGTTTAACTGGGATTATTTGTCCTTTAAAAATTCGCCGGATGTAAAAAAACTCCTGGTTTGGATCGCAATGATGTAAGGAATTTTTATGAGCTTCTTTCACTCACCATAGAGTGAAAGAAGCCCATATAACAGAGTCACCGAACTCAAAAACTCGATTTTTGTCCAAAAACAGGAAAGTGACCAGAGAACACACGCAATTCATTGACATAGAACACATAAGCGTGTGGCCCTAATATGACGTGTTTTTTTTGTCCTAAATGGACAAAAAAAAAAAAAAAAAAAAACCTTGTAGACAATTTAAATAATTACCTGCGCTGATAACACAGTGGTTATAATCATCATACCTGTGGAAAATTCCCGCGTTGGAATTCCATTAATGATGGTAGGAACTATTATGAACTTTTTTAAGTCTCTGGCTGAGTTAGTCGGTCCCAGTCGATCGTAGACAGCATGCATTCCCACCCACTCCGTGGAGGCCGGAGATTTCATAAAAGTGTAAGGGTAATGTTCTGTAGTGTAATGTCGCGGTGTGTTGTTTCTCTGACCTTTTAGCCGTTGCCACACTTTGTCATTAGATTAGGCTGAAATGAGAGTGAAGCCAGAATTTTGACGCTTGTAATTTCGCTAAATTAAATTATTGGCGTACGCTGTCGGTTAGTTACGATTGGGAGGTAAAGCTGGAGACGGGGGAGAAACAGATAGAAGTACGGGGACAATACAGTAGGCATCCCCGGGCCCAGTGGGTGGAAAAGGCCTGGGTTCGAATCCCGTCGATGACGCGAGGAACTTTAATGGGCTTTTTTCACTCCGTAGCTGAGTTAGTTGGTCTCAGGCGCAGATAGCAACGTTTTTCTCCCCAGTAACTGGGGTTTTTTCGTCCAGCAAAACAGGCAAATCAACCATAGAACATACGCAATTTACAGACACAAATACAGGTTAATGTATTTAATTACGGGAAACCCTAAAATAATAATAATAATCCCCGGGCCCAGTCAGTGTGGAGCAGGCTCCACAAGAAGAAAAGAGGGGAGCATTCATTTCATTTATTAATTACACACAATATACAATTGTAAGATGTAAAATCTTACAAATTAAAATAAAAATATGTGTTTTGCTAGAAGTAAGGTTAAAGTTTGAAGAAAGATAGATTTAGTAATGGATAGTTTCAAGCGTGAGAATTAAGAATGGTAGCAAAGGGGTAAACAAGAATAATATGAGAGAGCAAACAGGGACAGCAGGACTAGGTAAAGGGGTGCCATTTGAGAACAAGCGTGCAGGGGTTGTTTAGGGAAGAACAAAAGGACGTGAAACGGGCGCCTCCTTTGATCTATGACACCGTTAGAACCAAAACAGGAAATGAGTGGACGACCAGTATTCGCGTCAAATAAACCGGCGTCAGGCTGACTCAATTTTGGGTGTTCGGATACTTTTAGAGAGAAAGGTGTGAAACGAAAATGAGTGTTTTTGGAGGTTGCCCGTGGACATGAAAGGATCGCGCTACCTGTGAGAAAAAAATAAGAAAGTTCGAGAAAAGGGTTGGTCTGCTTACCCACTTGGGAGAATTGTGTTAGCAAATAGGAAGGAACAGAAATTTAAACAGAAAAAAAAATTGGTTGGAGTCCTTGGGGGAGGCGTGCCAAACTTGAAGAGAAGAGTGAAGTTCGGGGAGAGAAAAATTGGGAGAAAAGAGCATTCTGTGTCTGACTTCTGTGTGATGTGGTCAAAGGGGAGAAGGTCGCGAGTGTGGGTTGAATTGGAGGTAGGCGAGTTTGGTAATGTAGGCCCTTGTAAAGACAATGAGCCAGGTATGTACACCTGTGAATATATAGTCTACACAAGAAGGTGCGTCATGTCAAGAGTGCCGTCTGCGCGGTAGCACAGTGGTATCGTCACCGTCCTCCCCACACCGGGTGGAAAAGGCCTGGGTTCGAATCCCGTCGATGACGCGAGGAACTTTAATGGGCTTTTTTTTCACTCCGTGGCTGAGTTAGTCGGTCTCAGGCATTGATAGCAAGGTTTTTCTCCCCAGTAACTGAGGTTTTTTCGTCCAGCAAAACAGGCAAATCGACCATAGAACATACGGAATTTACAGACACAAATACGGGTTAATGTATTTAATTACGGGCAACCCTAAAATAATAATAATGTCAAGAGTGCCCCAGTAGTGAAAGCATGCCTGTCACTCTCGAAGGAAAACCTGAGTGCCCAAGGATCTGAAGTAAGCCTGTCTGCCTCGAAAGAAAACCGGAGTGCCCAAGAAACTGAAGTACGCCTGTCAGCCGCGTGGAAAACGCGAGGACATTGGAAGTAGCAGCAAAGTCGGAAAGTAAGTCTGTTCCATGTTTCTTTATTGAATCCTGAACTCAAGGACTCATAACCTAGCTCTGTAAGCGATTGAGTGATAAAGGAACATTCCTGTTGTTAATGATTATGAATAAATGTAAGGGTGGTTCAGGAGTAGTAAAATCAAAATAATAATATGAAGGAATTAGCATTTTTTTTTTTTTTTTTTTTTGTTTTTTGGTGCATCAGCTTTTGTGGCCATAGTGCACTTCCCAAGGTTTTTTGCAGTACTTTGATCCAAGCCCCAGGCGGGATTCGAACCCTCGACCTTTGGGTTGCCAGGCAGGCGCTTTACCCACCCGGCTAGTCCGGTCGGCGAATTAGCAAATAAATTATATTTATAAGGGTAGTACTGTAAGGACAGATTAACCTCTGTCATTAAATTAGGCGAAGTGCCAAACAAGGTAACATATCAGATGAAGTGCAAAGAGAAATAAATTTTATTAATAGAAAAACCTCATGAGTAAAGAGGGATGACTAAGGTGATAACTAGGGTGTCTAAGATATTAATTAAGGCAGAATGGGTGACCTATAAGGAATGTTATTGAGATAAGAAGGTACCGGATGTAATACGTTTTATGTGTAAGAGGCTAAAACAAAGATTCTAAAGGAGTAATTAGAGCTGAAGTAAATATTATTGATGTAAGAGAAGGACAGAAAAGAAATTGGTGGTAAGGTAAGAGAATGATTGAGTAATCATTGTGTAGTCAATTTTATGTAAAATACAACTGATACAAACTGATGTTAATAATTCGCATATTGAGAATAATTGAGGAGAGAGAGAGACAGTGTACTGTACTGTAGCATGGTTTACATATGTATATGGATTAGGGATGCTTGTATGCAATTATTTGTTTCTTTTATGTAAATGCTGTATTTATGTAAATGTTGTTGTATGCTCATTAAAGATTTGTTAAATTTTGTAAACGAAATGTGTGGCTTTAATGTTCTGCTAACAACCGCTTTACACACAACAGAAATTGAAATTTTCTGAAAATTGTAGTCAGATTTGAGTATGTGGGGGTGATAAAGACGTCAATAGGGTGTTCAGCGAATTTCAAATTTTTAGTTAAGTTAATAAGAGAATTGCAAATTTTTAAGTAAATAATAATAAGAAAACAATATAAACTTTCATCCATCCCACTCACACACAGTCTCAAGATTATGAATGTCAAAGTATATACATGATTTTTATACAAGATATATTTACAAGCTCTGTACATATCATTAAACACTCGTGTGTGTGTGTGTGTGTGTGTGTGTGTGTGTGTGTGTGTGTGTGTGTGTGTGTGTGTGTGTGTGTGTGTGTGTGTGTTCTTTAATCAGGGTGCTCCCAAGCATAAATTTGAAATTCGCTGAACACCCTATTGACGTCTTTATCACCCCCACAGGTGCAGGTATACTTGCGTGTACACCAACGCTAGGAGTTTAGTAAATAAATTTGATGAATTTGAGGTATTGCTCAAAACATCGAAGGCAGATATTGTTGGGATATCAGAGACGTGGTGTCACACAGATATAAGGGATGCGGAACTGCAATTTGGGGAGTACAACGTCTACAGAAAGGATAGACAGGATAGGAAGGGGGGAGGTGTTATGCTATTAGTTAAGAAACACATAAAAACCAAGGAGGTGAAGCCAGTCGATATCGCTGGACAGTGCAGTGTCGAGCCAGTTTGGTGTGACATAAGCACTGGGAGATCAAAATTGAGAGTAGGAGTGTGCTATAGGCCTAATGACTCTGATGAGTATAATAAGGAACTGTACAGGGAAATAGAGTGGGCCAGTAAATCAGAGTGTCTTATAATGGGAGATTTTAATTTCCCAGATATTGACTGGAATTTGGGGGCTGGATACTCACACACTAGCAGGGCTTTTGTGGATTTATTGGATGATTATTTTCTACATCAGCATGTTCAGGAGGCAACTAGAGGGAGTAATACTCTTGATCTGATTATCAGTAGTGATTCTTCATGCATTAAGAATCTGCAGATAAATGAACCACTAGGTGGCAGTGATCACAGTGTGCTGAAGTGGGATTTACTCAAAGAGGTAACTACCATTAGGGGTAAAGGGAAGGGTTATTGCTTCCGTAAAGGCGACTACGATGGACTGAGACAGTATTTAAATTCTATACAGTGGGACCAACTGATGATGTTACCAACAGCAAATTCAAAATGGGAAGCATTCAAAGAACTTATCTTGGAAGCTACTAGGCTTTACATACCAACTAAGAAATATTGTTCAAGGTTTAGGCCAAAATGGATGTCAGATGAACTAATGAGGCATATGGCAGAGAAGAAAAATGCATGGGATACTTACAAATTAACACATGACACAGAAGCCTATGATAGATACAAGTTGATATGCAACCAAGTTACAAAGGAGGTTAGGCAGGCGAAGGCAGATTACGAGAAATCCTTGGCAAGGGATGCAAAGGAAAACAGCAAAGAGTTCTTTACTTATGTAAACTCTAGAAGGAAAGGGATGAATCAGATTGGTCCACTTGATATTGATGGGTCAAGTGTTGATGATCCTGCTCAGGTGGCTAACAAACTAAATGAATATTTTGCATCGACATTCACACATGAGGAGTTATTCAGCGAGGGGAATGCCAGAGGTGTATTCAACTCTAGCAGTAAGTTACAGAATCTTGAAATAACTGGGAGTAAAGTGGAGGAGAAATTGTTGAAGATAAACACAAGAAAGGCACCCGGGGTGGATGGGATCTATCCAGTTATATTAAAGGAGGCAGCAAAGGAAGTAAGCAAACCCTTAGCCATAATTATGAGAGCTTCCTTGGACTCAGGGGAGGTACCCATAGACTGGAAATGTGCAAATGTGACCCCAATTCACAAAGGAGGATCAAAGGCTGACACAAGTAATTATAGACCTGTGAGCTTAACTTCTGTTCCAGGAAAATTAATGGAGGCACTGGTTAAAGACGCACTGCAGGATCATTTAGACAAGACTTCAGTTATAGCTCAGACACAGCATGGTTTTGTTAAGGGGAAGTCTTGCCTGACCAACTTGATTGGATACTATGATGCAGTCACAAAAGAACTGGATGCAGGGAATAACTTTGATATTATATACTTGGATCTTAGAAAGGCTTTTGATACTGTTGCACATGGAAGACTGCTACACAAATTGGAGCAGTGTGACATTGGAGGCAAATTGCTGCTATGGATAAAGGGGTGGTTGAGGGGGAGAAGGACAGAGAGTGGTAATCAATGGACACTGCTCATCGTGGACTGATGTTATTAGTGGAGTCCCTCAGGGCTCAGTGTTGGGTCCATTATTGTTTTCTGTATTTATAAATGATATTGATGATGGTATATCGGGATTAATGTCCAAGTTTGCAGACGATACAAAGGTTGGCAGGGTTGTCAAGGACACTACTGACACTATGCTGCTGCAACAGGATCTGGAAAGGTTGAGCAGATGGGCTGAGAGGTGGCAAATGAAGTTTAACATTGACAAATGTAAAGTACTACACATGGGAAACAGCAACCCCAGAGCAACGTATCAACTCTGTGGTACAACACTGACAGTGGTAGAGAATGAAAGGGACTTGGGGGTGGTTGTGCAGGCAGATATGAAGTTCTCTGAGCAGTGCAGACGGGCTGCAAGAGTAGCTCATGGAGTATTGTCAATGATATACAGGAATTTTTCCAGCAGGGATAAGGAGGTGATTATTCCATTGTATAAGGCGATGGTCAGGCCACACCTAGAGTACTGTATACAGGTCTGGAGGCCTCATTTCAAGAAGGATGTAGAGCTGCTGGAACGAGTACAGAGAAGGGCAACAAGATTAGTGAATGGAACAAAGGGGTGCTCTTACGAAGAAAGGCTTAAGCTTTGCAAATTACAGTGTCTGGAGACTAGGCACCAGCGAGGTGATCTGATAGAGGTGTATAAAGCCTTGAATGGTTTAAGCATGCTCAATGCTGATGGGATTCTTCCTCTAGCTCAGAATAATCACCTGAGAGGGCATAAATTCAAATTGAGGAAAGACAGATGTAGGATAGACGTGCGGAAATTTGTCTTTAGCCAGCGGGTGGTTGGTTGGTGGAACAGACTTCCATCCCTTGTGGTGGAGGTTGATAGCCTAAATAAGTTTAAGGCTCAGCTGGACAGGTATTTTGAACGAACAGAGGGGTGAAGTGGAAGTGGTTTTTTTTTTTTTTTTTTTTTTGGCTGATGCTGCATAAGCTTGCTTTCTTGCATCAAATGCCTCTACTAATGCTAATGCTAATGCTAAAAATTGGAGCAGTGTGGCATTGGAGGCAAATTGCTGCTATGGATAAAGGGGTGGTTGAGGGGGAGAAGACAGAGAGTGGTAATCAATTGACACTGCTCATCGTGGACTAATGTTATTAGTGGAGTCCCTCAGGGTTCAGTATTCAGTATTGGGTCCATTATTGTTTTCTGTATTTATAAATGATATTGATGATGGTATATCAAGCTTAATGTCCAAGTTTGCAGACGATACAAAGGTTGGCAGGGTTGTCAAGGACACTACTGACACTATGCTACTGCAACAGGATCTGGAAAGATTGAGCAGATGGGCTGAGAGGTGGCAAATGAAGTTTAACATTGATAAATGTAAAGTACTACATATGGGAAACAGCAACCCCAGAGCAACGTATCAACTCTGTGGTACTACACTGACAGTGGTAGAGAATGAAAGGGACCTGGGGGTGGTTGTGCATGCAGATATGAAGTTTTCTGAGCAGTGCAGACGGGCTGCAAGAGTAGCTCATGGTGTATTGTCGATGATATATAGGAATTTTTCTAGCAGGGATAAGGAGGTGATTATTCCCTTGTATAAGGCAATGGTGAGGCCACACCTAGAGTACTGTATACAGGTCTGGAGGCCTCATTTAAAGAAGGATGTAGAGATGCTGGAACGGGTACAGAGAAGGGCAACAAGATTAGTGAATGGAACAAAGGGGTGCTCTTATGAAGAAAGGCTTAAGTTTTGCAAATTACAGTGTCTGGAAACTAGGCACCAGCGAGGTGATCTGCTAGAGGTGTATAAAGCCTTGAATGGTTTGAGCATGCTCAATGCTGATGGGATTCTTCCTTTTGCTCAGAATAATCACCTGAGAGGGCATAAATTCAAATTGAGAAAAGACAGGTGTAGGATAGACGTGAGGAAATTTGCCTTTAGCCAGTGGGTGGTTGGTTGGTGGAATAGACTTCCCTCCCTTGTCGTGGAAGTTGATAGCCTAAATAAGTTTAAGGCTCAGATGTACAGGTATTTCGAACGAACAGAGGGGTGAAGTGGAAGTGGTTATTTTTTATTTATTTATTTATTATTATTATTATTTTTTGGCTGATGCTGCATAAGCTTGCTTTCTTGCATCAAACGCCTCTACTAATGCTAATGCTAATGCTAATAAGCCCAACTCCACCTTGAAAACTTATGAATGTGTAGCGTCTCTGCAAAGTGGCAGGCCTTTTTGCCACCAGGGAGCAGCTGCTGCCTGGTGTCCGTCCCAAGGCAAGAAGAACCGGGCCAGGGTATACCACTATCTGTCGTGCTAGAAGGCAGAAATCACGCACCCACTGGAAGTAGTGCAATACCAGTGGGTGCCAGCAACCCGCTCCATGGTTGCCCAAACCGTGGAGCCAGCAAAAAAAAAAAAAAAAAAAACTCGGTTAGTGGACGACTTAGAATTTACATTTATTTAATATTTTCATTTAATTACAATTAATATTTACTAAACAACTTAACATTTCCCAGACAGCTTAATTTTAACTTTTACATATCACCTCCCGTGATAGCTATTGAAGTTAAGAGATGCTATTTACATCTTATATTTTTAGTATTTATTTACATTTTGTCCAATTGTATTCCCTCAAGTTCCCCACATTAATACTCCTACTCACAAATTATGATAATGACATTATAATTTAATTTTTCTTATTAGTAACTTAAAGTACACAAGAGAACGACCAGTCATCATGACACCGTCGTCCTTTTGTCGTAACTGTTGAACCCTCTCCTCTTCAACAGCAACCAAAGAACAAGAAAAACGAGTCTTCTTTGTCTCCCCTAAGTCATAAGTTTGCAATGAATGTTCACCTGAGAACATTGCCACCGCCTAACTTCAATTTCTCGACTTTAATTTGATCTTACATTAACTGCAGGTTAAATCACTTATAAACTTGATTGTTTAATAAGATTTTTTGCTTGTAAGGAAGAATTTAATCCATAAAAGAAATTTGAGTTTTGTCCTCAACAGGAATTAGCTGGAGCAACAGCGAGCATGAGACTGTCCCCCAAAATAGGAACACCGTAGATTTTGTTTTTCTTTCAACCAAGGCTACCAATTTTCTGTCAACGTCAATCTATTTTCCCTTCAGAATGGTTAATCTATTTTCCCTTCATCATTAATAAAATCAATGGATGCTCACAATGAGAACATTGCCACAGCCTGAATTGTCCTTAGTCCAGACCCATGGGTGCATTCAGCAAATTAAGTAGACCAATTAACTGTGAACTAATAATTATTATATTAGAATTTAACTTAGGTGTAATTTCATGTCACATGAGTTTAACAACATACAACAGTTAAAAAACCCAAAATTATGTGATGTCTCTTGCTGTATTAGTCAATTTCTGGTTTAAGTATTCAATTCCTGTGAAAAACAGGCAACAGAATCACAAAAAGGTCCATTTTCCTAATTTTTATACATCTGGTTCTATGTATCTCCTGGGATGAAAATCCGAAAAGAACCGTCTCCTCCTCCCTGCCAGGGGAGGGAGGAATATGAATCCAGTAAGAGTACCTGATTCAGATCACCAAATGGCGAGTGAGCGGTGGAGCTGCGTTTCAAGTCGATGTAGGTAGACCTATAACAGGCATGGAATGTTCATTCCTGGGACAGGGTCCAGTGCGTGATTTGTCTTGATATTTCCGTTCGTTTTGTTCAGGATTTGGTTGTGGATTCTAGGGTGGTTGCAGTAGAGACCTTAGCCTGGTGAACGTCTCTTGTGCGAATTGAGAGAAAGCCTGCTAATGGCCCTCTTCCTTCACATGAGGTGCTCCCGATCTTTTGGGTTGAAGTGGGTCCTCATAATAAGGAAGCAGCGAAGTTCTTCATATAAGGGACATTAGTGCATCAGGTGATTCCAGGTTTGCTCCTCTCCAAAGTGACACTGTGATTCAAAGATGCCGAAAGCGAACAGTTCTGCATTGAAGGAGCCATGCCCCGAGTAGGAAGGTGGTAAAGAGGCCCAGTGAGAACCAAAGTGGTTGCCATGGATAGACCTGTTGGATGTCTGGAATAAACGTCCGGGTAATGGCACCTTTGGTTGAGTCCATCCATCAGGACTGCAAGGTTTGTTTTAGAAAAGTGATAAGGCGTTTTTTCTCTGTACTATTGTTATTAGTTGAGTCAGTGGTGACGTCAATGCAGGTTACGGTTCTTTCTTTTGAGAGGTGGTAAAGCAATCCGCAGCGGACGATCTCCAGGTCCTAGGGGAAGACATCCCGCAAGAACCTGAAGCGAGTGTTTGCTCCCTGTACAATATGCTCTTGACATGGTGAGTAAAATGACGCGCTGTATGGTTACCGGTTTTTTTCCTGTTGACTGCAGTAGTTGCTTTTTTGAAGCAGACACCTGCAGCGTATGAGAGAGATGGGATGAAGATAGCTTTGTGGAAGATGGATAACGTCCTCTTCTTTATATCCCAGTTTCTACGGGTAAATCTGCCAATTAGGGCTGAGTACTTCTTAATTTTTGTCTGAAGATAGCTGAGATATGGAGTGAAGGATAAGTTTTTGTAGAGGACAAGTCCAAGATGTTTCAGTTCGGTCGCTCATTGTATCTTGTACCTTGATTTGCAGTGGTTGAGGAAACCTATGAGGAGTATCGAAACGGTTTCAGTTGATGATACTGGTTTAGGCTAGCCCATTTTTGTAAGTTGTGGAGAAAGTGTAAAGTGTGTTTAGGGTCACACGGCACCAGGGGTTTCCCCTGTTTGTTTGTTATTTGGTTTCTAGGAGCATTAGCAACTAAGGCCATATTGCTCCGGGGATATGCGGTGGTCATTCCCTGACCTTTCCGCATCCTCCGTAATTGGTGATCACGGGCTCGAACCCCGGTCTAATCAAGAAGCGTGTGCTGGGGTTTCCCCTATCTCCGAGTAATTTTCATTGAGTGTGAGACACTACTCTGTCAATGTCAGATGTTTAAAAGTGTGTGGGCTGTGTATATGTGTACCGTTGTTCTTCTGGCCGTTTAGTCTTTGGGCCCCTATTGGGACCCACCGTTTCCACACTTTGTCCCGTTGAGGCAGGCCAGGTACCCAGTAGATTTATATTTATTCTAGTAGGCTCTGCCACCTAGTTTCCGGAGATTTCAGTGGCTAGGGCCTATATGAAAAAGGGGGGATTAAGCGCTGGGTACAGAAAAGGCCGAAAGAGGTTTATGGAGATTTTTACAGCTTGTGTGGGCATACACGGGCATGTTAGGTAGAGTATGGGGGAGACTGAAGGCTGAGGGAACAGACAGATAGAAAAGACGACCCCCAGATGGTCAGAGAGGCAGGCCCATACCCCACCAGGCGAAAAGAGGGGCGGCAGGGGGGAGACAGAAAACTGTCTACCCCGCCAGGGAAGAAAGGGATTACAGGGCCACGTAGTGGAGCGTACTTTGGATGGCCAATATGGCCAACAGCAGGGCTGTGCTAGGCCTTTGTCGTTGTGATCTTCCTAGGTTCAGGTGCGTTTTCATCATTTGGACTAGTCCATCCAAGTCCAGAAGATGGCGAAGTAGTGCCAGTCTGGTGCGTTGTCATTCTTCCTAGTCTAAGTATACTGTCACACGGGGGGTTGCGTCCCGTCCGGGAGTTGTGGTCGCTTCCGTGTGAATTCAGTGACGGTGTAGTGTCAGTCCAGTGTCAGGTGGTTTTCATTTTTGATGATGTCTCTCCCGGGACGGAGCTCGTCCGGGCGAGATGTCAGTGGCTGTTTATCTTAGTCAGTTCTAAGCTGGTTTCTTGTTCTCTAAGCGGCGTTTTATTATGATCTTTGGCTGCTGATTTCAGGGCTCTTTTCTCTCAGTTTTGGTAGGTAGCTATTAAAGTTCTCCTCCTTGCGAAGAGGTCCTGAGCAAATTTTGTTAGGGCTTTCTATTCCTCCTGTGTCCGGGAGATGAGACTTCCGTCCCCTCGGAAGGAATCTTATCTGTGTGATCAACATGCCTCTGAGATCCTCATATTTTGGACATTCAAACATAAGGTAGTTCTGTCCTCGATCCCACCGCAGAAGCAGTGTGGATCCAGGTGAGACCAAAGGTAGAGAGTTTTGTGTTGAAGGGACCGTGCACCGTCAATAAATACATTGTATATAGCCGTGAGAAGAAAGTGGAGAAGGGGAGTGCGGGAAGTACGTATTGTATTATTGTCCTTTGTATGACGACTTTAGGGAGGAATTAACATCCTCAATTAATAGATCGCCGCCAAACAATTTTGCTCTGGGAAATGAATATTTACTCATTCAGGATGCCGGCTCTTATCGGTCGTTGCAGACTTTCGCCAGGAACACTCTCCAGCGTAGGCGTGCTTTTCTGGCCAACACAAATGACAGTGGTATAAGTAACGATGTGTAATAAAGTTACTTCGTATATTAAGCTTTAAGCGGATTTTACCACTTATAAATAACTGTATATTTCGTGATTGATTTTATTTTACCCTTTATACCCGTGCACTCAATTTGGCTGCCGGATTAGCATATAAAGGATGCAGGCGTTTATGGTTGTGCAATTGATGGCTATGTATTCGCATTTTCTATTAAGGTTAGATTCACTGTTGAAATCAAATTTAGCTTTGATTTCATCACTCATTTTATTAGTGGATTCTGAGTATATATATTTATATCTACTGTACTTGTAAATTTTGATAAAGTTGCAAATAACAATGTCAATAAATTTAAAAAAAGTTGTTACAACGCTGTTTTGAGGTTTAAAATGGTAACTTTAGAATGTTCAGTTAACAGTACATTGTAATTTTGTCCTCTAATTTTAGGGATTAAGTATTTACTGCTGATAACTATGTCATTGTTACTGTAAATGTGTGTTAAAATAGATTTTATTTATTTATTTGTGAAACGAGGTGGGGTTGAACTAATGTTCTAGGAGCCGCCCTATCCAAAAACATAATGACTTACTTATACTTTTTTTTTGCTAGCCCCTTGGGTGGCAGGATTCGCTGGTCTCCAGTTTATTAGAGATGGAATTTTCACCTGCTCGTATCCAAACTTGGGCTTCATGGGTAAGGGAACTGCAGGCATCCATTGTTCAGTGGATGCAGGATTCTTTGTGGGCTTCACTACCGCAGGTGAATACAGGAAACTGTTGCGCTTCTTCCTATAAGTGCTGTTCATAATACATTTTACGTTTCTAGTTGAGCCCGCCTCTTCATGGCGCGGACGGATACCCAGAAGCAGCCTTCCTGGTGATTGCTGCTTCCTGGTACCTAAGTGGCCAGAAACAACAACAATACACTCTACCAAACAGCACTACGCTCATTTCTAGCCATTGTACAGTGTTTTGCATATCATCACAGAGAACCATGGTGGAGTTCAACTAACGTTTAGGGGCCGCCTTACGTAAGATACAACACATGTCCACATATACTCTTTCGTGGATACGGTGTGTTAAAGCAAAAAATCAAGTTTTTAGGAAGAACTATACCCTTTCACATTTGTCATACCTCTTTTTGAGTGTTCACTGCCAATTTCTTCCTCTGTGATATGTAGAAGATCCCATTTGGATATTATGATATTTAATCGATTTCTACCGAAGATATAGTTTAGAATTATTTCAGGCCAAAAGTGAGCCTGAAAATTACAATATACCGCTGTCTAAGACCGAATCATTCTGAACGTTGTTAAAAATCTGATAAAAGTTTCTCTTGTAATTGAGGCGATTGGAGCCTTTTCCACACGCTGTGGGAGGGCAGTGATTATAAACACTTTAATACTTGCTAGGGTCATGTTGTTTGAGGAATAACTACAATCTGTAATTTTCCTAAACTTCTCACTTGCGTGTGTTTTGGATTCATGCGCTGTACTGTTTCAGCCATTAAATGTGAAAGAGGAAAAAAAAAAAAAAAGCTCATAAAAATTTCTGATGGATGTAATCGATGGGATTCGAACCGAAGCTTTTTCCGGGTGGAAAACTCCATGTTTCGAATCCTACCACTGGCCCGGACGAACTTTAATGGATTTTTACTGGATACTGGGATGTTTCCGATATCCGGATGTACCTCCGGATACTGGGATGTTTTGTCCAGCAAAACAGCCAAACTGACCGGAGAATCTAGGCAATTTATACATATTGGTAGTTAAGTTATACATGAGCTTTTATTTCTCCTCCGAACTTATGATTTGGGGAATTTAATTTTCCCCACCATTATATTTAGATGCGTTAAACTTTAATTTCAATTTTTCAGATCATATATGCAACCGATCCAAATACTTTTGAAGCGTTATGACCCGGCACGAAAAGTTGACCATCCTTCTCAAATTCACATCATTAGCAAACTTTGCCAGATTCCCTTAGATACCTTTGTTAATATAATTTAAGAACATTATAAATAGGAGAGGACCGAACACTGAGGGACCTCATTTGTCACAGTGTTCCACGTTGAAGATCCTACATGTATGACAAACCTCTGTTTCCTGTCTTTTAGACTAGCTGCCATCCAACATACAATTTTATCAGTAACTCTCTTTTTTACAGTTTATATAACGGCTTTCCTTGAGGAATATTATCAAAAGGCTTTACTGAACTTTAGATATATATATATATATATATAATGTGAAAATTCTACCCTGCATCCAGCTGTTTAACCCAACAATTGTATCATAGTAATTTACTACATTGATCATGCATGATCTACTCTTAACGAACGCATGCTGGCATCTATTGAAGATACCATTCTTGTCGTGGTAGTCTCAATAGCATCCTTAACCAAAGACTCCATGAGCTCCTATACCAGATAAGTCAAAACTCACTAACCTATATTTACCCAACGGCTCTTTAGCAACTACTTTGCGTATTGGAGAAAGATGGCTTTTGGCCTTCTTGGCACACACTATTGAAACGGCTATGACGAACACTTAATGCCTTCGTTACGTGTTCGTTATAGTTCGACAAGAATTATAAATATAAATGAACACATTTACCCAAGATTTTCATTAATACATTTGTAACAGATCAATCCACTTCTCAGCGATATGATTTCAACGAAAAGCTGCTTAAAAATGTAGTAGTAGTAGTAGTGGCACATGATGCAAGAAAGCAAGTGTAGGAGCTTATGCAGCATCATCCAAAAAAAAAAAAAAAAACACACAATTCCCTCCAAATGCCTGTCCAGTTTCTCCTTAAATTTATTTAACCTATCAACTTCCACAACGACAGATGGAAGTTTGTTCCAGCAATTAACCACCCGCTGGCTAAAGGCAAATTTCCGCACATCTATTCTACATCTGTCCTTTCTTAATTTGAACTTATGTCCCCGTAGGTTGGTAATCTGAACAAGTGGAAGGATCCCATCAGAATTCAGCGTGCTCAACCCATTCAAGGCCTTATAGACCTCAATCAGATCACCGCGCAGGTGCCTAGTCTCCAGCCACTGCAATTTGCAGAACTTAAGCCTCTCTTGGTAAGAGGATCCCTTCACTCCCCTCACCAATCGTGTTGCTCTTCTCTGTACACGCTCAAGCAAATCTACATCCTTCCTAAAATGAGGCCTCCAGACCTGTACGCAGTACTCAAGGCGTGGCCTGACCATTGCCTTATACAGAGGGCCAATCACCTCCATTTCCCTGCTAGCAAAATTCCTATATATCATTGACAAAACCCCATGACCCGCCCTAGCAGCCTGTCTGCACTGCTCAGAAAACTTCATATCTGACTGCACAATTACTCCCAGGTCTTTTTCATTTTCTACCACCTTAAGTGTAGTACCACACAGTTGGTACGTTTCTCTGGGGTTACTTCTACCCATATGCAGTACTTTGCATTTGTCAAGGTTGAACTTCAGTTGGCACTTCTTAGCCCATCTGCCCAAATTTTCTAGATCCTGTTGCAGTAGCACACTGCCATTAACAACCCTGCCAACCTTTGTGTCATCTGCAAACTTCGACATTAAGCCTGATATACCTTCATCAATATCATTGATAAATACACAAAACAACAGTGGACCCAACACCGAACCCTGTGGGACTCCACTAATAACATTAGTCCACGAAGAGCAGCACCCATTGATTACCACCCTCTGTCTTCTCCCACTTAACCATCCTTTTATCCATTGTAGCAACTTACCCTTAATACCATTCTGCTCCAATTTGTACAGCAGTCTTCCATGCGCAGCAGTGTCAAAAGCTTTCCTGAAATCCAAGTATATGATATCAAAATTATTTTTTGCATCCAGTTCCTTTGTGACCACATCATAATAACCAATCAAATTTGTCAGACAAGACTTTCCCTTAGCAAACCCATGCTGTGTTTGAATTATTGCTGCAGTCTTGTCTAGATGATCCTGCAATGCATCTCTAACCAGCGACTCCATTATTTTACCCGGAACAGAAGTTAAACTAACTGGTCTGTAATTACTCGTGTCACCTTTCGATCCACCTTTGTGAATTGGGGACACATTTGCACATCTCCAGTCCGTGGGAACCTCCCCTGAGTCCAAGGATGCTCTCATAATTATGGCTAAGGGTTTGCTTAGTTGCTTTGCCACCTCCTTTAAAATAACTGGATAGATCCCATCCACCCCAGGTGCCTTTCTTGTGTTTAACTTCAACAATTTCTCCTCCACTTTTCTCTCAGTTATTACAAAATCATTTAGCACACTGCTACAATTTGATAACCTTCTTCCATTTTCAAATTGTAATAATTCCTCACGTGTGAATGTAGATGCAAAATACTCATTCAGTTTGTTTGCTATCTGAGCAGGATCATCAACAGTCGAACCATCGATGTCAAGTGGACCAATCATATTCAACACCTTCCTTTTAGAGTTTATATAAGTAATGAAATCCTTGCTGTTTTTCTTAGCATCTTTTGCCAAAGATTTCTCGTAATCCGCCTTCGCCTGCCGAACCTCCTTTGTGACCTGATTACAGACTAGCTTATATCTGCCACAGGCTTCTGCGTCACCTGATAATTTATATGCATCCCATGCATTTTTCTTCTCTGTCACGAGTCTCATTAGTTCATTTGATAACCATTTAGGCCTAAACCTTGAACGATATTTCTTAATGGGTATATAAAGTCTAGTAGCTTCCACAATTAATTCTTTGAATGCTTCCCACTTAGAATTTACTGTTTGTAACATCGTCAGTTGATCCCACTGTACAGAACTTAAAAACTGTCTGAGACCACTGTACTCCCCTTTACGGAAGCAAAAACCCTTTCCTTTACCCCTGACGGTAGTTACCTCTTTGAGTAAATCCCACTTCAGCACACTGATCACTGCCACCTAGTGGTTCCTTTATCTGCAAATTCTTAATACACGAATGATCACTGCTGATAACCAGATCAAGAGTGTTACTTTCTCTGGTTGCCTCTCGAACATGCTGCTGCAGAAAACAATCATCCAATAAATCCACAAAAGTCTGACTAGTGTGTGAGTGACCAACCCACAAGTTCCAGTCAATATCTGGGAAGTTAAAATCCCCCATTATAAGACATTCTGATTTACTGGCCCACTATTTCTCTGTACAATTGTTCATTGTACTCATTCAAGTCATTAGGCCTATAGCACACTCCTACTCTTATTTTTCCTTTCGCAGTGCTTATCTCACACCTAACTGACTCAACAGAGCACTGTTCATCTATATTAACTGGGTGCACTTCCTTTGATTTTATGTTTTTCTTAATTAACAGCATAACACCCCCTCCCTTTCTGTCCTGTCTATCCTTTCTGTACACATTGTACTCCCCAAATTCCAATTCTGCATTCCTTATATCTTTGTGACACCACGTCTCTGCTATCCCAACAATATCCGCCTTTGATGTCTTGACCAACACTTCAAATTCATCAAATTTATTTACTATACTTCTAGCATTGGTATACATGCAAGCATACATGCTCTTATGCCTATTCCTTGTTACCCTAACACATCCCATATACCCAACTATTCCATGATGACTGCCATCCGTCCCTGAAACCCCCAACACCCCTCGCTCCAGGTCGCTTCTTATTATAATAGAAGTTGTGCAAGAATCACCTTCACCTCTGCCTGCGGTTACTGTTAAACTATTAGTCTTTGTATCCCCCCAAACTAGCAGTTTTCCGACCCACCTAACACTGCCTCGATAGCATCAGCAAATATTCTTGCACCCTTTCTATTTAAGTGTATCCCATCCCTGTAGAAGCAATCTCTCCTGTTAACAAGTACAGTCCAGGCTGAAAAACATTCTACCCCTTGAGCCTTGCACAATCTTTCCAGGGCCGAATTGATCGACAAGGCTCTCATCATGTACTCCCTCCTATCGTGTCTGGGCAGAATTGCAGACACTTTCAAGTTCAACCCTAATTCAGGCTTTTTTTCAACAGTGACCTGTACTTGTTGAGTAATTCCGCCGGTCTCCTACTCTTAATATCATTAGTGCCAACGTGTACAACTATATCACCTTTTGTGCCCTTAAAAGATGATATCCGCTCTACAACGTCATCAACCTTTGCCCCTGGCAGACATACCCTGGTCCTGTTCCACCTATCCTTTTTACAAAGCATGTTTCCCGTTTCCCTGACAATAGAGTCACCAACAACTACTAGTTCCTGTGGGACCAGCGCATTCTGCCTTAGGGGTTGCCGCTGTGTTGCGTGATGACCAAGTGCAAGCTCTGGCGTTGATGTGGGCAGCTGAGAGCCTGATGGGCCCCTCAATTTAGATCTTTCGAGGGCATCCACCCTGTCCCTCAAACTCTCATATAGGCCCATAACAACGCTGAGTTGTCGCCTGATTTCCTTACACTCCTTACATCGCGCACACACAGACATCCCCCATGGCAATATCATGTTCCGTTCCAGAGAGTTCGGCAAACATTTCACAAGTTGCACATTTTTTTAGGCTGTGATGCGTTGGAGAATTGCCCCCCTCAGTTCTCCCCGAGTCACAGCACTCCTGCCACTTTGTGCCCGTTGCTTTGCTGCTCTAGTTTGGGGCATGGTAGTTTAAATTAATAAAATCAATAAATTAAATGTCAATAGTATTTGAATAGAAACTATTAAATAGAAACAGTGAAGCGTATTACTATATAATTATGCGTTAGAGCTACCTAGCTACCTCAATTAAAAAAAATTTGAATTCCCTACCACTATATCCAAAAACAATGGCTACAAAAATGGAACGAAATAACGGTTTTACCTATCGTAAGTAAAATCCAGAAAAACTCTTTATCTAAATTAAAATAAAAAATAACCAGCGTAACTATAACTATATGACTACGTACTAAGTACAATATAAAATAACAATCATGTAAATAAAAGGCAAACACTTATCGTTTTTGCGGAGCCTGTAACTGACAGCTGTAACTTTTAAGTATTAGTTGATCGCTTCCCTTTTATACTCAGTGCATATAATTGTTTATGCACAGGCCACACAAAGTACTGTACATGACAATGTTCCTCCTGCTTCACTGATTTTATAGAGAGTGGTTTTAAGTTCATTCATTTGATATAAATTTAAATTCATCTCACAAACTTGACGATAGTGCAACCCAGAAAAATACGTCAAGCTGCACAAAAAAGCTAACAAAATTGCTTACCTTCTAAAAGTAGCATTTCTCAACATCTGATGGCGACGTAAATCAAACTCTGGCCTTTTCACAAATTGTTGTTGTTCTAGGAGTGTATCAGGAGCATCAGCGACTGAGGCCATATTGCTCCATATACATTATACTGTCTGTAAATTGTTTGTGTTCTGTGGGCGAATTTCTGTTTGCTGGAAGAAAAACCCGGACTTTCGAGAGAAAAAACTATGCTACTCCCGCCTAACTCAGCCATGTTCTGAGAAAGACTCATAGAAATTCCTAAAGTCATTAACGGGACTGGAACTCTTTTCCACCGCATGTGGGGAGGACGAAGATTCTACCAACAGTGTTACCCACGAGGGACTTTTCACATATTGCGGTGAAAAACTGCGTTTAACCACTTGCTTGTTGAGGGAGTTGTCCACCGTGTTAGTGCAGTGGAACCGGCGTTTGACTTAAATTTACCGTGGTAAATTTCTTTAAACCGGAGAATTTTCCGGTTAATTTCAAGGTAAAACAAAAGAACCGATTAAGCAGTCAGCAATAATTCCTGTTGGTATTTTTTTTTTTTTTTTGCCCTCGCCTTTTCCTATTATTATATAGGGTCAGCGTTTTTATTGTTTTGGCACGCAATTTTTACGGCCGGATGCCCTTCCTGACGCCAACCCTCACCCTTTATCCGGGCTGGGAATATGCGGTGGTCATTCCCTGACCTACCGCATTCTCCGTATTTGGTGGGTACGGGATAATAATTCCTGTTGGTATATTAATACTAAATTGTTGGTATCGCCATGATAAGATCACACAGAGTAAACTCGTACTATCTGACCAGTCATAAGTGCTGTGCAAACTGATCACACCATTTATGCAGAAAATAAAATTCTTCACACTGTTGTCCTATGCCCTCTAGTGCTACTAATCCTCTACTGTTTTATCGACTTTCCACCACGCGATTCAGAATTCCCTCTCTCTTCTCCAACCTAGCAATTACGATGGTGATTGATCTACCACCATTTAAAAGTCGCTTTTTGAAGATTACTGTATTCCGTTCATTTGTTCTGTGGAAGGTCGTACATGGGAGAAGATTCGGAACCTTTCTGGGTAAAGACTCCTTGCTGTTGGCGCGTTACACAAACAGCAGGTCCATCATAACCGAGGGATCAAAAGCGCATTATAGAAACAGGAGATTCATCGTAGCCGAAGCGACATTTGTCCACGAGTTAAAGAGACGCCTTCTAGAGTTCGGCCTAGTCGAGGATACCCTCTGTACCTGCGGAGAACCTGAAGATTGGGACCACATGATGCACTCATGCAATGTATACTTAGACCTAAGAACCCAACTACTCCTAGACCTCCACACTACATCACTTCGGCCAGAAACCAAGTTATTGGAATCTAACGATGATGCCTTCCGTGCACTGACCAGTTATGCCAACGAGGTCTTTCGTCGTCGCTGGCATCACCTGCAACTCCCTAACACTACTCCTCAATAACCTCCTCCACACAGCAACTGATACCCAGCACCGGAAACTTCCAGTCATGAAACTGCAAATTGCGGCCAGCCCTGTCGACGCCACTCCGTGATTCTCCATTATTACGATCCCGGACTCTTTAATTTGAACTTAACCTTTTTTTTTTATGAAAACCCCAAACACGAAAGGTATCTAGAGACTAAACATGGGTTTCACTGTTCTCTTCTCCCTACCCACAGTCCTCCTCCAGGACTCCAACTGCACTTAGCACTCTTCCTGCTCCTTTTTTGCCTGGGAGGATGCCTACGCTCTGTCATCCTCCGCTTCCCTTGGCCCTCCTCACTCTCTCGCTCCTGCAGGATTGTGGACGGCCCGTCAGATGTCTTTTAACTCGTGGTCCGGCTCCTCGTGTCTGTGGATGGATGCTGGGCTTTTAACTCGTGGTCCGGCTCCTCGTGTCTGTGGATGGATGCTGGGAGGCTCCTTCCTGGTGATCGCGCCTCCCAGTAACGAAGAGGTCAGTCAAACAACACACTACTCACGCAACCCACACTGACAGGCTTTGCAATGTTAACAGAGTACTTAACGCGGATTTGTGGGAAACCACGGGAAACGCATAACAATAACACTTGTCCACCCGTTTTTGGCAGCCCATATTTTATGAAACGCCCCGTGTGTATAATAGGATATCAGAGGATAAGAGTGTATAGTCGTTTTATATCAGTTGTTAGCAATATTGAGAGAAGTTCGGCAGTTCAAAAGTTGTGTCCGTGACGTCTAAAATCAGTATTTTATTTTTGATAGAGTATTATTTTTTTTTCCTTTTTGGTACATAACTTGTGATCTGATTTCGTAAGATACTGCTGTAGGATTTTTAATTTGAAATTAATTCTGGTTGTGTTGTGTTATTTCTTAAAGTTGTTAACAATGCTGTTAGAGACCCCAAGACACTTGGGAGAGAGGCCAGGATGCACGCCCAATTTAAATGTTTAATATGCAGCGTTTGGACACTATTTTAAAAATTTAAATTTTTTCTGAAATTTAAACTTTAAATCAAACGCCACCCGCCAAGTAGTGCTTGGCATCTAAAGGAAAGAGAATATCCTGACGCAATGAATGAATCATTGTAGGTGAATTTTTCTAGTAATAGACATGTGGATGGATTTGTTGGTATGTATGCTAAGGCCACGCTCCCGGTGATACTTTGTAGTAAAAGTGCGCTATTAATATGGCTTTACAGACAGTGCATTGTCATGGCTTTATTGCAACTTTCACAACGGCAGTATGAACCAACCTATCACTCCTCTTCATAATGAATTTATATAATCTAACAAATAGCCTGTAACACTCTCCACTGACGAACACCTGTCTTTGCCTGCTGTCATCGGTTTGTAGATTCACGCTGAGGCGCAGAATCCTCTTTTGAAGGAAGGACTTCAAGAACCAGAGTTCCCCTTTGGGCGGTAAATTAATGGCAGACTTCAAAGAAAGCGTTAATACTAACTTGGTCAAACGCTGCTTGTAGTTATTCACTTTATGGTCATTTCTTTGTTAGATACAGGGAGATTAGTCATCGCAAGTGCATCGCTGTGACTAATCTCCCCCGTTGTGGATCCCGGAAGGTGATTGTAGGGACAATTCGTTAGTCAGAAATGAAAAAAAAAAGCTTTATCCCTCACTTTGAGATTGTCAGTGTATCTGAAGAAGATTCGTATGTTTAAAACCCCAATACATTTGCTATTAGTTCCTGTGGCTTCTTTGAACACTTACTTGACTTTATTCGATGAGGACTTTTGTCATATATATGGCTCCCTTCTCGAGGGCTCACTACTCTCTGCTCTACCGGAAGGTTTACTAAGTTGGAGTAGCACCATGTCATTTCGATTTGGTAAATATATCAGCTGCCATATCATATTTGCTCCACCAGAGAAGTCTCATCTATTGAAGTGCATTATTTCACATTTTCCCTGCTCTATTTTGCTCGACGAAAAAAAAAACAAACTTAATTTTCAGTGGGAAAGCTTCGCTGTCTACTACTGAGACCGAGTAACTCATGTGCGTAGTGAAAAAAAGTCAATGAAAGGTTCTCACTGATGGGATTCGAAACGGGACGACATTCTCACCGGTGTGAGGCAAGACAGTGTTATAACCAGTCTTCTACCGCGCAGACGATAAGGTTTTGTTCAACATCACGAACAAAATTGCTAACAAAACAGCCAACGATGTTCAACAGTTGACCATTCAACCTCAACGCGTCGGACCACGTACTTATTTTGTTGATCTGTTATTTATAAACAGACGTTAACTACTTTATGCGTATTCCTAGCATGTAGCAAAGATTTACTTTCGTTCTTGATCTAAGTATTTGCAACCATCAAGCAGCTTAGAACAAGAATCCTAATGGAGGCTGTGAACAATACATGTATGAGATTGACTCGTCATTCTGAGGATAATTTAATTAATACTGCAAGTATTGACTTCCATTCTTGAGGGAAAGTTTGGCAGTTTCTAGGCGAAGACCTGTTACTTGTCATCTCAAGACCCTGCGTGGTGATTACATAATTATATCTGCCTCGTATGTGATAATTGTACTGTCTTCTCCCTATTGCTCTCCACCTCTCAAAATTAGTGTTTATGAAATAAGCTATTTTTCGACTCAAAGTGGCAGTTGGAGTAGATATTTCAAATCGATGTACCGATTTCACGCGTAATAACCTTTTGCACCCTCTACACTGAGTTAATACTTTATTGCAGGCGGTTCTCCTTAACACACTTCACCGCGCCGTTAGACATGTTCAGCATAATGAAATCTAGCTGTCAAATCATTGATTTGAGTATTCTAGAGCCTAATCCTTGTGTGGTTGGAAAAAATATCGTATATACCACGTGGGGCATTGCAGGAATCAATTCGCTGATTCTCAGTGAAGGTTCTGCTGTTAAGTTCCGAAACCGATAGGAAACTTCCTACGCACAAGACAATTTCCTCTTTGGGGAAACTTTTTCTCAATTTCCTCTTTGGGGACAGTTTCCCCAAAGAGGAAGTTGTCTTGTGCGTCATAGTTTACGAGAGGGGTAAAGCATTACAGATTGGAATCTGGCAATCCACTTGCTTAGTTGAAAACTAAGCACTTCCCAACAATTATATAACAGTTTATTAGAAAGCTAATAATAATTAGCTTTTAGTATACTGCGCAAGTACAATTAAGTCATGAAGTGTATACAAAATTGAAGGTGATTGAATTCTAGCGCATTACGCTAATTTCTCCCAGTATTTGTTATGTTAATTTACTACATCTTTTGTATAGAACTGTACTTCTAGGGTTAATATCGTTCAGCTAATTGACATTTAAATTCTTTACATCTGTTCCGAGGCAAGAGAACTATTTTGGTTTCACCAAAATCAGGTTTAAAATTGGAAGTGACAATTTTTCTTTTGACTTCTGATGATGCTTCATGGAATAAACGTTCAAGAAAAATCTTGATTTTCTTTTAATTTTAATGAAAGAATAAAAAGGAGAAAGAATAAGTTTCCTTTGCTCAAGATCTTTATTCAACAGAAAATAGAATTTACTATTTTATTTACAATGGTGGTTTACAAAAATCAATTAACCATATGGCTACATCAGGTTACAAACAGCCATACTTTAAAGCATTGAAGTTGCTCAAGCACATTTAATTCTTTCAGTTGTATAATATTTATTTAAATATTACAAGTTAAGTATAAAATTAGATTAACAGCATTTGAAGTTTAACATAAGTTCTACAATACTGCCAGTATAATTGGTTTAAGCACAACTAAAAAGTTGTTCCATCAATAAATACAATTCATGAAGCGAAGATAGATATCCGAAACACTTTAGGAAAAGCTCTTATTAAACTAAGCAAATTATGGTTCTAATTTCACTTGAGTTTCTTAAACCGCATGGAAGAAACTTATCTAGAAAGATTAATGCATTTGTGTAGAAAATTTGCATTAGTCATGAGCGAGTTTTGATTAGTCATAATATTCATTATTTATATTGAAAATGAACAAGCCAAAACAAAATTCAAATGGTAACGCAATCTTAAGGGCTGAAGTTCAGTTGAAAGTAATTTTATACAAGAATTTTAGATGCACAGTTAAACAAGTAATTTTTCCTTTAATTCATGAGGTCAGCACAGTTTTCTATATAGAAAAATAATTCCTGTCGGTAGAGATATTTCTTGAATTCCACTAGCTAAATAGACAGTGCTCTTGTTAGAAAAGCCTGGAATTGAGTTCAATAATAATTTTCACCGTTCCAAAATGATTTCCGGAGACATCTGTACATTTAACTCCACTCTGTACAGTGTCATGAATAAACATTACCCACTTTGCCCCCAAAGACAATATCAAATTATTGATTCAGTTTAAGTGTGCGGTTACATCTTCAATATTAAATTCCTCCTAAAATACGTCTAATCCTATCAGCTTAAGTCCGCACATAAACTGCTCAAAATAAATTATTAATTTCATGTCAATTCCGGCCTTATTTAATAATATTACTCATTGGATTAAATAACCAGTGATATTGAACTCTTGCTTTCAAGATTATCTATGCTTAATGCAAGCTATAAAACGGGGAATGAGGGGCGTATTGAACTATGAGTCGAACTATCAATTGTAGATAACGCAGCTTTTACAACAGCTAAGTTAGGCGATTCGTCATAATCTGACGAATCACATATTTCAATGGTTCTATACTGCTTAAAAGATGTCTGTCCAACTAATCATGCCAACGTAAAAATGACCAATCTACACCAACGAATAAGCGGATGCTCATAATATACTAAAGCAATTCATGTTTTGGTGCTTAACTTAAGTTTCTAATTAAATTTAAGGTCGACAAACTTTTGTACTAGAATACTTGGGAAGAAGCAAAAGTCCTAATGATGGTTCAGTTATTCTCAGATCCACATTTTCGCTTTTGAAGTTCGTATTAAAATTGGAATTAAATATTTTCTTAGAAAGGTAACGGAGGGCCTTAATTTGATAGACTAATGAAAGAATGATTTTATTTTAAAATTTTTTTCTAAGAAAAAAAAAAAAGTTGACTTGCGGGAGACTCACTGGAAAATAAAGAGCATTCGAAGTGAAGCAGCAAAAGTAAGCTATGTTCCATTTCATTGAAACTAATTATTTTCTAGTACGATGTGCGGTATTTTGGTTTAACCGAAATAGTGAAAACTTCAGCAATTTGACGTCAGGGTGAAGCTTACGTAGAACTATTCCATGGCAAGTTATATCCCAAATCAGGTTTTTAGCAGAGATAGTTCGCTAATACGATTTTAAAAGCATAAGCCGCTGCTTAACTTTAGAAGGGAAGTAGCCAAGTCATTGTGACAATTCTAGGATGATTTGAATTTCAGGATGATAAAGGATTGAAAAGTTAAATGAAGAGTTAAACTCTGCTGCATCTAAAGTTTAAACATTGCCTTGTAGATCTTAATTACGATCATAAATAAAATATGAAAGTTCAGCAAATGCATATGACAAGGTTTTCGTACAATAAATGGTGTACTGAATCTTTGCTGCTATACTGACAGACTAGTTGACAGAAATCGATTCTTCTTTTATAAGAAATTTTGAAAGTCAGCTGAATCTGAGAGCACTGAAATCTGTTTACTAGCTGATTAGGCAACGAGTACAATCGTAGCTAACTGAATCAACATTTACTCACTTCGCGCCTTCAACTGACCGTTTTAAACGAATTAAGCAAATTTTGAAATTAGGCATTTAAGATTTCTGAGAAATAAAGAAGAAATTTGTCTATACCGATATGTGCAAGTCGCAAAACAGATTGTTAAAGTCAAACAAAAGGTGAATATTAAAACTTGATTATTCAATGATTAGAAAGCAACCTGATATGCTTTCATTTCATTCTGTAATTTCGAAATGAAAATCATCTCTTAACGCGGAAGAGCTTTAAATACTTGATAAATATTATTCATTGGATAAAAAAATATTTCAGAAAACAAAAATTGATGTGGTAATGCCATTTATGGGTTTTTCATAAAATGCCTTTTATCGCATTGCCTTATGAAACAACAAAAAAACAAACCAATAAGACATTACTGAATGGAACTAGAAGTAGCGTTGTCTAGAATCTGCAGAAGACAGTTTGTATGTTTTGTTAAAAATAAAGCTTAAGATGGAAGTAAGACAGCAGAACATTCGAAATATTAATGGAAACTGAAAACTTGCGCAGATTAACTTAGTCTTACAAGCCTGCAGAATGAACACTTCCACTTCATCAGGAAGTTACACTAAGATAATTTAGAAGTGAAATTTCTGAAAGCAAGTCAAAATCCCAAGCCAATGAAGAATAATCCAATAATTACAATTCAGTTAGCCAATAGACGGAAAATGGACATTTGAGTGTGCAGAGATCCTGTTTGAAGAGATCAATGAATAAATCTCAGTTATAACAATTTTAATCCCATCGTGAATGCAGATGGTCATTAGAGAGGCAATCTACTTGGACTAGATAAGCACTGTCCACAATGAAGAAAGGTTCGAAAGACGTGAGGGCACACTAGATCTAATTTTATTTCAATGATGGGCAAGATCATGGAATACATGAATGATAACTCATGAATGACCAATCAAGACGAAATGACACAGTACAGTTGGATGCAAGGCTACATAAGCTGGGACAAATTGGGATTAATTACAATATCCTCTGTTAGAAGAATAGTTAACTAATAGCGCTCATTCTTCAGGGTGGACCAGAGTAGTGAATAGAATTGTTCAGTGTTTGTTTGTTATTTGGTTTTTAGGAGCATTAGCAACTAAGGCCATATTGCTCCGGGATATGCGGTGGTCATTCCCTGACCTTTCCGCATCCTCCGTATTTGGTGGTCACGGGCTCGAACGCCGGTCTAATCAAGAAGCGTGTGCTACGCACTGCTGCTCCTTCCCACCTGGCTACGGAGGCGCCACTTGTTCAGTGAAGAATACTCTGAAACTACTTCTGACTCTTCCTCCTCGAGAAGAGGAAGTGCCGAGGAAGTTGTCAGAATTAAAGTTAGGGTGGTTAACGACTATAACCGGGTTTGCTGCTTCAAAATGATAGAAATCAGTCCTACAAGTGGTACGGGAAAAGGAAGTTTTCCAGATGTAACGTTTTGCACCTGTAAAACAGATCTACACTTTCAGCTGAAGAGTTAAGTTGCATTCAGTCAGACATGAATGTATCTCATAAACGTGTAAATAACTATTTAAAACACCTGATGTCTCAAATAATTTAGATTTTCAAAGAGTATCATTGTCCTTTCATGGGAATGGGCATACGCCATGTAGAGCATCTTCAACTATAACAAGAAAACCTCGAGAAAGCGATAAGATAATAGCCAGACAGGCAAGGCATCCATTTCTTAACGATCGGAGGTTTAAGCTAGAGTATTCTTTGTGAGGAAATTTGGACCTGACAAACATACACCAGTTATGTAAATTACAATGAATGGTGAACTTCACATGAGCTCAATTTAGTTGCTGTAGTCACACCACATTTACGGACAAATTGTTCTAAGGCACCCACAATCTGAATACTGAATTGTTTCGACTGAACGTGTGCTCAATTCTTGCACAATATTGACGATATAGATAACTAGTTTCTGAAGAGGTTACAGGAAATTGACTGTACCCAGTTTCAATCAGGATGGCAACCATTTAGCTGTAGGCACCACCACAATTCTTATACTTCACATAGTCACTAAATTAAAATTGGGATATGAAATTGAAGTGTTATAGGGTTGGAAAAGCCTCAAGCGACTGTAAGAACAGCAACGTAGCTATTCTTTGGTCTCATTATTACACATCAATGTATAATATTGACTTGATCTCTAGAGGTGCTCAGATATATCCATTTAAATGGTTTGGTAGCAAATCCAAACCACCATGCACTTGTCTAGAAGAAAACATGTACATTCACAGCGATTTGGATGCAAATTTAAGATTTTACTCAATCCTTATTGTGGCTTATCAAGCCAGTACAATAGGTTGTCACTCTTACCCTACAAATGAAAAGAACAATTTATCTTCACATTACCCCTATGGAAGGAAATTCAGTGTACTAGTCGAACTGCAAGTTTATAGCTGGTTGCCACACGACTAAAGTTCAGGCGAGGAAAGATAACATATGCAACTTACAGTGCATCTAATAGAGAAAGTATGGGCATATTCAAACTGGATGAACTAGACATAACTGTTCAGGATAGGCTGGTACGGTTGTTCTCACTCCCCTCCCCAATCTGTGTAGCTTCTTTCCCATTGCTTGGTGCGTGTAATCCAACTGCCCTCTGTCAACTCCAATTCCCAGAACAGGATGGTGTCCTGACCTGGGAATCCCATTTCACTCATGCGAGCGCCTTCACTGTATTTTCCTACCACTTCTACCCCTCCCCATCTTCCCCCTACCACCTTAATTAAACTAAGTGCGTCTGTAGATTTGGCTTCCAAAGGGTTTGCCTCGCCAGCGCTTTCATACTCCCTGCTGCCTCCTGGCGCTGCACGGTTAAGTGGAGGTTTCAGTGTGGAAAAAGCCCCTAAGAGACCGGATGAACAACATAACCGACACGAACACTTCAAACTCACTAACTAACCTACATAAATCTGACTTTAACAGTGCTGTAGTTATCGCATTGCTTGACACAGTTGGGAACCCTGGAGCTGCATTACAAATAACACTATTGAGTGTTAGTCTAGTTATACTAATAATTGTCAAACTAATGTAAACCTGGTTATTTTTGAAATAACCATTTTTCAATATTAAAAGCATTGAAAATTACCTTCCAATTTCTGAAATTGGGGAAAATTAATAGTTACAGTGATCCAAAGGCACACTACTTCTAATCGCAAAGAGATGTTCTTGTTTCAAGGAGTTTGCACGTTCAATTGACTTTAGTAGCGAGCTAAAGATTTCCATAAGAAAATTGTTCACTTAAAGGGAAACTTCAATAAAAGTGCTTCTTGATATTAAATTCAAGCCTGTATGATTAATAACAGACTGCTTTGGAAAATCCAGTAGATAAGTCTTGCTGAATAGGATTTACAAGCCTAGATTCCTCCCTCAATCAAAATGAGCCAAATTATAGCTGTGGGGCAAGATGAGCACTTTTCTTTGGTTCAGCACTCAATTACTCTTTCTCAGAACGATGCCTGGGTGGACCCTTGTAAACTCAACGGTAATTTGCTTTCTGAATTCTAACCATTCAGAAAGTGGAGTCTACCGAATACTAACTTTCTTTATGGAAAATTTGAGCAACTTACGATTGATAAATAGTAAGTTGCTCAAGTTTTACTGAGTTTATCAAATTAATACCATTTTGATACAGTTCTAATGAGCTGATCTTAGTTCCCCGCCACGCCCTCTTTAGTCTTAATGCTAGCAGCATAAGAATTTTCTGATGCTGTTAGTAATTCCAAATGGTTCTAATACAACCAATCGATTATTTTCTGCTTTCCTCAACCCCCTAATACGATTAAATTTTTAAAAACCGAGTAGGGAATTCCTACCTAGCAGGATGGTCTCTCAAATCCTGGGGCGAAGTTAATTTTCGCAAGTTTGGTTGCGCTAAAGGCACACATCTATCCCACTACGAAATGGATGATTTATTCCAAGACAGCAAATAATGATATGACAATATCAATCAAGAGCCAAAACCATTTCATCCTAAAGGATACGGTTAAGAAACATTCTAAAAGCCTGCGTTTTCTCACGAAATCAGCGAGCCTCGATTATTTTGTATTATGTTCATTAAAGAACCTAATCTTATGTTAAAATTTGTGCTTTTTCTCAAAAAAGTACTAAATTATAGATTTGAATTAATGCAGTAAATTTAAGTATTAAGGCATGCTTAAATCGTACATTTAAAGTATTTGGCTTTAAATATGTATCTTAAATATTCTCCAGATGAGCATAAGCCGTGCTTTCTAGTCAAGTTCATTGATGTGATCAGACAGAGCTATATAGGGCTTATTTTTCAGTGGATACGTACCAACTGAGTTGCTATTAGTAGCGATTTTTTTAAATAAAACCTACAGCCTCTGTAATTTCAAAAACAAGCGTCAAAAGTTGCAGCGTGAACTTTATATCCATACACTTTGAGAAGTTGTATCGGAGATACTGTCGCTACGTAAATTTCAGAAGCCATCAATTCAGGATAACAAGTTATCAGACATAGCCTGCCTTCATCTGCTTTCAAACCCAATTGCTTCTGCCGTTTCACAAAATGCTCATCAACAGTTGAAGTCTGAATATTAATTCAATTAATTGCGCTTAGGTCTTAAATCCCGATTCTTGGAATTTTGTTTATTGAATTGTGTTGGTTGTTTATTAAATACTTATTTATTCGTAAAGATAAAGTTTCTACTTTGATTAGTGGTGTAAATTAAAACATTGTGATGATTGTAGCTACTTAGCTTGAGTGGTTACAGAAACCATGGGCAGCAGTTTCATCTTTATTTTTGCAGATATCTTTTGACGTTTACAAGAATCAAAACTGCAGTTGGCGGCCATATCCTAAATTACACTTGAAAATTCAGTTAGGCATCACCCAAGTTTAAAAACTCTTGTCTCAATAAGGAAGCTAGTTTTCAAAAAGATATGCTGTGCCAGCCATACATAAATTTTGCGACAGGATGATGTAACTGGAGACGATATTAGGGTCAATGGTTCTTTATTCATTATATAATGAAATACCAATTAACAGTTCATAAGGGGGCTGAAATCGGCTTATACCAAAGTTATTGACATAATCCAATAAACAAAAGACTTATTTGCGATGAAGTACTCCGCTTCGGTTCATATCGACGTGCTCTCAATATTTGATGTATTTTTCAATCAAAATAGGAAATGCAAATGTGGTAGAATTTTTTTTTTTTTTTTATGAAAACTCCAAACACGAGGTATTAGAACCTATAGTACGTAGTACCGTGCTTGGGTTGGAGGATGAGAAGGTATTTATTGACTTGAACTTCCGTAGACTGTAATTTTCAGGAAATACACATGAAGGAAGGTTGTTTCAGAAAACGCCAGTTGAATGAATAAACGAGGAAGATGAAAATTTGGTCCTGTGAGTTTGACGTTGGACACTAAATGAATGTTGGCGGCACGTGTTCGGGATGTTTTGAAAGAGCGGGAATTATAGAAGCCAATTCAGAAGAACAGTGCCCATGGAAGTATCTGAAGAAAAGGCATGCAGCAGAAACATACATCTATAAGACAAAATGGAGAAACTGTTAGAGATGAGTCCTTAATTAACCCAATTTCCTTCTTCTGAATGGAATCCAGGAGCCTGAGAGAGGTTTTGGGAACAATATTCCAGGGTACATCGGATTTGCACAGAGTGAACAGCTGTTTGGAAGAAAAGTGACGCCGAGATCGAAAGAGAAAACCAAGTATTTTAGATGCAGAAGAAGCAATATTTGTAATGTGCTTGTGCCAAGAGATTATTATAATGGAAAATTACCTGGAGGTCGGCATTTAAGGAATTGGTAGCGGATATTCGAGAAGTTGAAGCTGATTCAGCAGGGCAAGGTTTCTCAAAATGGAAAGTGAAATACAATATGCTATCATCTACAATACAATATGAAATACAATAAGCTATGGATAGGATTTCCAGTCAACGGAAGGTCATTAATATACAAGAGGACAAGAATAGGGATAAGAACTGAACCTTGGAAAACACCAGCATTAGTGGAGAAGTTAGAAGACAGTTATTTACCATCACCCTCACCGAGCGATCGGAGAGAAAACTGGATAACCAATTACAAAAAAAATTGAAGTTTGTTTAAAAGACCTTTATTGCCAAACATGAAAGCCTCTGAGATGTCAAGAGCAATTGCTTGTATTTCCCCCGAACGTTTCCATTGAATTTGTCCATAAATGGGTAACATATGCCAGAACATCACCAGTGGATCGACACTGATGGAATGCATACTGGCGACCGTTGATCAGACGGAAGGTTTCTAGGTAGTTTAGGAGTTCAGTTAATCGATTACTCCATTACTTTAGAAAGAGTAGAGGTAATTGCAATAGGACGATAATTGGACGCGAGGGATTTATCACCCTTTTTAGGAACTGGCTGGATATAAGCAAATTTCCAAGAAGGAAAAACACCTTTGGAATAAGAAAGTGAAAAAAGGCAGCAAAGGACAGGAGTAAGTTCAGGAGCACAGGTTTTGATAACAAGTGAAGAAATACCATCAGGAACAGGATCTTTCTTAGCATCAATATCCTTCTGACGGAAGACCAGAGGAGGCATTGAATGCAGCGTGTTGGGAATGGTGTGAGTTGTTTTACCAAAATCATTAATACATGAGTGGGAAGAAAAATGAGATGCTAGCAGGTCAGCTTTATCCTTGACTGAAGTGAAAACAATCTGGATTTGAAAACGGTGGGAGCAGAGATGGGCAAAAGTTGTGGCCAATAGCTTTGGCAAGAGACCAGAATGCTCGGCTACCATTAGAGCAAGAAACAAATTTTCTACCCCTAGCCAGTTCAAAGTCTAGTTTGGACTGATTAATAACTGCTTGACAATTGTTTAAGTTGTAAGCATGGCCATCGATTGTGTAGAAGCAATGTGATTTCTGCTCAGTGCTCTGAATGTCAAAGTGAAGAAATTCAATCAAGCTCGAGTAAACGGCGGGAGTAACTATGACTCTCTTAAGTTTGTGACTACTCAGTCTGTTAACTAAACCATTATATCAAAGAAAATTTTCTAACTACAAATGTTACTATTAGATTCTTCTGATGAAGAAGCTTCTACTGATATGAGGTTTCTCGGCGAAGGTAAGGCTCTTCAGGGCACCGAGGCTTTGGGGATGTATGAGTATGACGAGATTCCCAACATGGAAATAGCTTTAACATTATACTCTCCGATTAAAGATAGTGAAATAAAAGAGAGTTTTCCAGATATTCATACGTCCCCTGGCCCCGATGCCCTGACTCCTTTACAACTAAGAAATGTTCCTTATAAGGTCCTTAAAGACCTTTTTCACATCTTTTTGTTGGCAGATAAAATGCCCACTATGTTATGTAACGCAAGTACGGTATTTCTTCCGAAAGTGAAGAAACCTGTCAAACCTAATGAATATAGACCAATTTCAATGGCCCACGAAGTGACTCTAACATCTGTCACAAGTGCGGAGTACCCTACCTCCTCGTGGTGTGGGCTGGGCAGGTTCGCCTGGCGAAAGTGGTACACGCTATTTTCTCCCCATGAGGCCAACTACCTCATGGGGTCTGCAAGTCTAGTTCCGAAAAGTCAAAGAGAAAAAGAGTCCGTTCGGGCCCCTCTTGGGTCCAGCGACTTAGCGCCACGGCGAAGTCCGAAGCATGCCTCTGTCCGGGGTGAACAAACCCAGGAACCAGCTGCCCCTAGAGAACTCTTTTCCTGTGATTTCTGTGAAAGAACCTTTACAACAAAGTCCGGTAGAGGATTACATATGAAACGATCTCATCCAGAGGAATTCAACATCCAGATCTCCGTGGATAGACAGAAAGCTCGGTGGAGTGAAGAGGAAATATCCATGCTGGCGAGGGCGGAGGTAGAGCTGGGTCGGAGGAAGAACATCAACCAACTCCTCCAGGCCCGGTTCCCCCATCGTACCCTCGATGCCATTAAGGGACGAAGGAAGAATCCCTCGTACCTTGCCCAGGTCCTAAACCTGAAGCAAGAGGGTACGAGTCCTTCTCCTTTATCTTCTTCCTCTACCAAATCCCTTCCTGTTAAAAATAAAAACCAACCTTGGCCAGCTGGGTCACCTCTTTCGGGGAAGATGCCCAGCGTCAGCTCTACCGGGGTTGACTCTCCTGCGGTAGGTGTGGAGCGTGAATCCGAGAGGAAGACCGTCTCTGCACTGGCCTCGGGGGAGGATCCTCGAGTGGAGCGTTCAATCGGGCCACTACGGATCTTTCCCTCTTCTAAGCCACATTTTCCAGCGCTGGTGGAATTTATCAGTGAAGAGGAGGTATATCAAACAACTGATGTACAGGACTTTAAATCACCACTGAAGGAAGCCATCTTGGTATCACTGACAGAGAAGTCTGAAGATTCCCATAATCACATAATTTTGAAATCCTTACTTAGTGAAGCTTTGGAAAATAAGATGGATTTAAAAGAACTAAATCAATACATTAAATCAAACTTTTTGAATATTGATGTAAATATTAAGCCTAAAATCAAAAGAGACTTTGTTAAGAAGGCTGATAGACCTGAGAATAAAAGAGCTAAAAGAAAAAGGGAGTATGCGATAACGCAGAATTTATATCATCTTAACAGAAAGAGATGTGCACATCAAATCCTTGATGATTGTTCAAATAATGAGCCCATAGTGGAGAAAAAAGCTTTCTTCTCATACTGGGGTGAGATTTTTAGACCCAAAACAACTCCACGGAAAGGCATCGAGGCGCTGGAGATGTATGAGTATGATAATATTCCTGATTTGGGGTTCGCTTTAGAAATATATTCTCCTATTTCCAATGTTGAAATTAAGGAAAGCTTACCCAATATTCATACATCTCCGGGCCCCGATGCTTTAACTCCTGCTCAATTAAGAAACATTCCAATAAATATTTTAAGAGATCTTTTTCATCTCTTCCTGTTGAGCGATAAACTCCCTGATAACTTATGTAAGGCGAGGACGATATTTATTCCCAAAGTTAAGAATCCCGAATCGCCCAAAGAATATCGACCGATAACTATGTCCTCAGTGTTAGTAAGGACTTTTCACAAAATTCTTGTCAAACGTATAAATAAGGTTGTTAAAATTGATAGTAGGCAGAAAGCCTTTTTGCCTGTGGATGGCACAGCTGAGAGCGTGTTTCTTCTGCATAATTTAATTGAAGAATCACGCTCGAAGCTGCGTCATCTACACCTTGCAACCATGGATCTTCTCAAGGCTTTTGACACTGTTAGTCATTACGCAATAATAGAAGCAGCCTACAAACATGGCATTCCTCTCTCTTTTGCAAACTATCTTATATATATTTATGAGGAAGCCTCTACTGATATGAGGTTCTTTGGTGAAGGCCAGAGCGTTCATCCTACGCAAGGAGTGAGGCAGGGTGACCCATTGTCACCGATATTATTTAATATGGTAATTGACCTCCTCCTAAAGAAAATACCAAAAAATATAGGATTTCGTATGGAAAATAAAATCATTAACGCCCTGGCCTTTGCTGACGACCTCATATTGGTGGCAACAACAAGAGGTGGACTCCAATCAATTTTAGATTGTTCAAAAAACCACCTACAAGCTAGAGGGCTCCAAATCAACATTAACAAATCTTGGACTGTGTCAATGGTAGCATCGGGTAAAGAGAAGAAAATGAAAATTGATGCCTTAAAATTTCTATGGGGCAATGAAGAACTTCCCCATAAGGGTATTATGGATAAATGGACATACTTAGGAGTGGAGTTCGGTGTGTCGGGTAAGACTAAGGTTGACATTGATATAGCCAAGGAGTTGGGCAGGCTACAGAAAGCCCCCTTAAAACCCCAGCAGAGATTATTTATTTTAAATACATACCTAATCCCACGTTTTTATCATCGATTAACATTAGGACGAATCTCTGCTGGGAGGCTCAACTCCTTGGATAAAACAATTAGAGGTCATCTTAGGAAATGGCTCAACTTGCCCAAGGACACACCGACTCCTTATTTCTATGCAAATATTGATGATGGGGGTTTGGGAGTCCCATCCTTTAGATGGACGATCCCAATCTTGAAAAGTAATAGGCTACAAAAACTTACAGAGTCAACTTCTCCTCTGGTTAAATCCTTGACTACTTCTCCAAGATTTGTGAGAGAGAGGAATAAGTCCTTACAATTTTGTAAGGATGGTGCTGCAATAATTCAAAATAAGCGTTCTAGTGCAAATAGGTGGAAAAGTTTACTATATAACTCAATTGATGGAAAAGCCCTTCATGAGTCCTCCCTCGTCTCTGGCCAGCATCGGTGGGTCGGGGATGGGACCCGGCTCCTGTCCGGCCACGAATTTATCGAGCTGGTCAGGACCCGAATTAATGCTCTCCCTACCCTCTCAAGGACATCTAGAGGAAGACAACAAGATAGGCAATGTAGGGGAGGCTGCTCTGCAGTAGAATCCCTGGCTCATATTGCGCTCCGCTGTCATCGGTCCCATGACAAGCGGGTAAGTCGCCATGATGCGATTGTAAAAATAGTAGAGAATCGTTTGAGCCAGAGAGGTTGGAGGACTCTTGTGGAGCCTAGATTTTCGACTTCAGTGGGTATAAGGAAACCTGATATAGTCTGTACAAAGGATACAGAAACTTATATACTAGATGCGCAGGTGGTTGGTGCCGGGGATGGACTAGAAGTTGCACACAATCTTAAAAGAAAGAAATATAATCTAAATATTGACCTCAAAAATATAGTGAAGAATCAGGAAGGAAATATTCCCAATGTATCAACTATAACAGTATCATATAGAGGAGTGTGGTCCAAATCCTCGGCCAACCTAATGTTAAAACTGGGTCTTACCAAAAAAGATTTAAAGATGATTTCTATAAGAGCTCTTCAGGGGACCCATGGTTGTTGGGTGAGGCACACCCTCAGGACCTCAATAAAGAGGTAACCAACGGCCATGTATGCCAAAGATTACGCATTGTTATTTTTACTCATTTTCTATAAAATGATAATATGTTAAAAAAAAAAAAAAAAAAAAAAAAAAATTGTGACTACTCAGTCTGTTAACTAAACCATTATATCAAAGAAAATTTTCTAACTACAAATGTTACTATTAGATTCTTCTGATGAAGAAGCTTCTACTGATATGAGGTTTCTCGGCGAAGGTAAGGCTCTTCAGGGCACCGAGGCTTTGGGGATGTATGAGTATGACGAGATTCCCAACATGGAAATAGCTTTAACATTATACTCTCCGATTAAAGATAGTGAAATAAAAGAGAGTTTTCCAGATATTCATACGTCCCCTGGCCCCGATGCCCTGACTCCTTTACAACTAAGAAATGTTCCTTATAAGGTCCTTAAAGACCTTTTTCACATCTTTTTGTTGGCAGATAAAATGCCCACTATGTTATGTAACGCAAGTACGGTATTTCTTCCGAAAGTGAAGAAACCTGTCAAACCTAATGAATATAGACCAATTTCAATGGCCTCTGTTTTAACAAGGTCCTTCCATAAAATTTTGGTTAGAAGGTTAAATAAGAGTATTAAAATTGATACAAGGCAGTATCAATTTTAATACTCTTATTTGCAAGGGAGTATTAAAATTGATACAAATTTTGGTTCCATAAAATTTTGGTTTTGGTTACTATTAGTATCTGTTCTTCTTCTCTATTACCATCTATGTCTGTTGAAACTTTGAAAGAAGAGGAAGTGTTTGAAACTATGGACTCTCAAGATATTAAAGGACCGCTTCGAGATGCTGTTGCTGTGTCAATTGTTAGTCCAGCTGAAGATGCGTTCAATCATAGAATTTTGAAATCTTTATTATTAGATGTTTTGGAAGATCGGTTTAATATTCGAGAATTTAATCAATATTTGAAGACAAATTTTGTTATGACTGACATGCTTGTCAGACCTAAAACACGGAAGATTATCGATAAAGATCATCTAAAGGATAATCTCAGTAAGAAAGCTAAACGAAAATTAGCTTATGCAAAGACTCAGCAACTTTATAACTTGAATAAAAAGAGATGTGCCCACCAAATTTTGGATGATATTGATTGTGAGCATCCTCAGGTTGACTCAAAATCCTTTTTTGCTTTCTGGAGTAACATCTTTCATCCAGAAACAACTCCTAGAGGGGGCGTCGAGGCCTTGGGGATGTATGAATATGATGAGGTGCCTGATAAAAATATTGCTATGACATATTCACCCATCACAGATAATGAGATTAAGGAGAGTTTCTCCAATATTCATACATCTCCTGGTCCCGATGCTCTGACTCCTAGTCAACTTCGTAATATTCCAGTTACTATTTTAAAAGATCTATATCATCTCTTTCTATTACTAGACAAACTCCCTATTATGCTTTGTCATGCTAGAACAATATTTATTCCCAAAACTAAAAATCCGGATAAGCCTAGTGAATACAGACCTATCACAATGTCATCTGTGCTTATTAGGTCTTTTCATAAGGTTTTGTCAAGGAGATTAAATAAATGTATTGTAATTGATAGTAGACAGAGGGCCTTCCTGCCTGTGGATGGCACAGCGGAGAGCGTGTTTCTTTTGAACAATTTAATCAATGAATCACGCTCGAAGCTTCGCCATCTACAGGTTGCAACCTTGGATCTCTTGAAGGCCTTTGACACGGTAAGTCACTATGCCATCATAGAAGCGGCTTATAATCATGGTCTACCTTTGTCTTTTTCGAACTACCTGATTAACTTTTATAAAGAGGCATCCACAGAAATGAGGTTCCTGGGGGAGAGCCAGCGCATTATGCCTACACAGGGAGTTAGGCAGGGGGATCCGCTCTCCCCCCTGCTCTTTAACTTAGTGATAGACTCTCTTTTAAAGGCTATTCCGCGAAATATTGGATTCCGCTTGGAGAATTCAATAGTTAATGCGCTGGCTTTCGCCGATGACCTCGTTCTGGTGGCAACAACGAGAGGTGGTCTGCAATCAATCTTGGATTGTTGCCAAGGATATCTGAATAAAAGAGGATTGCAGATCAACTCTCAAAAATCTTGGACTATGTCTCTAATTGCATCAGGTAGGGAGAAGAAGATAAAGGTGGACTCCCAAAAATTCCTATTAGGGGATGCGGTTCTCCCAAACAAGGAGATTATGGACAGATGGACATATTTGGGTGTGGAGTTTGGTGTGTCTGGTATATCTAAGGTCGATATAGACCTGGACAGGGAGTTGAGTAGGCTTCAAAAAGCACCACTTAAACCCCAGCAGAGACTATTTATTTTAAAAACCTATTTAATCCCCAAGTTTTATCATAGATTAATTTTAGGACGAATCTCTGCTGGGAGACTCAACTCCCTGGATAAAAAGATACGTACTTCCTTAAAGAAATGGTTAAATCTACCAAAAGACACACCAACTCCATACTTTTATACCAAAATTGATGATGGTGGTTTGGGGGTCCCATCCTTCCGTTGGACTATTCCCATACTAAAAATAAATCGAATGGAAAATCTTATCAAATCCTCTTCCGATCTTATTCAAAAATTAACAAAGTTAAGGGTTTTTAAGCGGGAACTAAATAAGGCCCTCCAACTATGTAAAGATGGGAATCTTGAAATTAAAAATAGGAAAACCTATTGGCATAGATGGAAATCTTTGTTATACACCTTCGTTGATGGCAGGGCTCTGCAGGAGTCCTCCCTTGTTTCTGGCCAACATAGGTGGGTTGGAGATGGGACCCGGCTCCTGACTGGCCATGAATTCATTGAGCTGGTCAGGACCCGAATAAATGCGCTCCCTACCCTCTCAAGAACATCTAGAGGACGTAAATCTGATAGGCAATGTAGGGGAGGCTGCTTAGCAGCTGAATCTCTGGCTCACATAGCGCTCCGCTGTCATCGGTCCCATGATAAGCGGGTAAGTCGCCATAATGCAATCGTAAATATAGTTAACAACCGCTTGGTCCAGAGGGGATGGAGGACTCGTGTAGAGCCTCGTTTTTCAACTTTGGAGGGTGTACGAAAACCTGACCTGATATGCACCAAAGAGAAGCAAACATATATCTTGGATGCTCAGATTGTAGGCGCAGGGGATGGTCTGGAAGCGTCCCACCGGTTAAAACAGCGTAAATACAATATTAATAATGACCTTAAAAATCAAGTAAAAGAACAAGAAGGAAATCAACCAATCGTATCAACAATTACAGTTTCTTATCGGGGGGTATGGTCGCTGGCCTCGGCCACATTAATGCTTAAAATGGGGTTAACACGTAATGATATTAAAATTATCTCTGTTAGGGCTCTTCAAGGGACCCATGGTTGTTGGCGGGTGCACGGCCAAAGGACCTCGATGTGTCGGGTGTAACAACGGAATATGTTTGTGGTATTATCATACTTTTTGTTGTCTCATGTCTTTAAACATGAAAATTAAAAAAAAAAAAAAAAAAAAAAAATTGTGACTACTCAGTCTGTTAACTAAACCATTATATCAAAGAAAATTTTCTAACTACAAATGTTACTATTAGATTCTTCTGATGAAGAAGCTTCTACTGATATGAGGTTTCTCGGCGAAGGTAAGGCTCTTCAGGGCACCGAGGCTTTGGGGATGTATGAGTATGACGAGATTCCCAACATGGAAATAGCTTTAACATTATACTCTCCGATTAAAGATAGTGAAATAAAAGAGAGTTTTCCAGATATTCATACGTCCCCTGGCCCCGATGCCCTGACTCCTTTACAACTAAGAAATGTTCCTTATAAGGTCCTTAAAGACCTTTTTCACATCTTTTTGTTGGCAGATAAAATGCCCACTATGTTATGTAACGCAAGTACGGTATTTCTTCCGAAAGTGAAGAAACCTGTCAAACCTAATGAATATAGACCAATTTCAATGCCTCTGTTTTAACAAGGTCCTTCCATAAAATTTTGGTTAGAAGGTTAAATAAGAGTATTAAAATTGATACAAGGCAGAAGGCCTTCTTGCCTGTAGATGGCACGGCCGAGAGCGTGTTTCTTCTGCACAATTTGTTTAACGAGGCACGCTCTGGGCTGCGCCATCTACATTTAGCAACCATAGATCTTCTGAAGGCCTTCGATACCGTGAATCATTATGCAATTATAGAGGCAGCATATCATCATGGTATCCCGCTCGTTTTTGCCAATTATCTAATAAACTTTTACAAAGAGGCTTCAACTGAAATGAGGTTCTTCGGTGAAAGCCAGCGTGTTATGCCAACTCAGGGAGTGAGGCAAGGGGACCCTTTGTCCCCTTTGCTTTTCAATTTGGTCATAGACTTATTACTTAAATCCATTCCAAAACATATAGGCTTTCGTATTGTAAATTCAATAGTTAACGCGTTGGCTTTCGCCGACGACCTCGTTTTGGTCGCTACCACTAGAGGAGGCCTACAATCAATCTTGGACATTACTAGAAATCATTTGAAAACAAGGGGCCTCCAGATAAATACCAGCAAATCTTGGACAATCTCGTTAGTGGCTTCTGGGAAAGAGAAGAAAATGAAAATAGATGCTCAAAAATTTCTGCTTGGCGAAGAAATTCTCCCAAATAAGCAGATCCTTGACAGATGGAGTTATCTTGGCGTGGAGTTTGGCGTGTCAGGGAAGACTAAGGTGGAGATTGATATTGATAAGGAGTTGGGTCGGCTGCAAAAGGCCCCACTTAAACCCCAGCAGAGATTATTTATTTTAAAAACATTTAATACCACGGTTTTATCACCGTTTAACACTAGGACGTATCTCTGCTGGGAGACTCAACTCCTTGGACAAAAAGGTAAGGATCTCCCTTAGAAAATGGCTTAATCTCCCAAAAGACACGCCAACTCCTTATTTTACGCTAAGATTGATGATGGAGGGCTGGGAGTGCCTTCCTTTAGGTGGACTATCCCAGTCCTCAAGTCTAATAGACTGCAAAATTTGATTAACTCATCCTCCGATATTATCGTGAGATTAACTAATCTCCCAAAATTTGTTAGAGAACACAACAAAACTCTACAATTATGTAAGGATGGTGATACAACCATAAGCAATAAACATCAATGCTACAAAAGATGGAAAGGACTATTATACAACTTTGTAGATGGAAAGGCTCTGCATGAGTCCTCCCTTGTCTCTGGGCAGCATCGTTGGGTCGGAGATGGGACCCGGCTCCTGTCCGGCCACGAGTTTATCGAGCTGGTCAGGACCCGTATTAATGCTCTACCTACCCTCTCCAGAACATCAAGAGGAAGAACATCTGATAGGCAATGTAGGGGAGGCTGCTCTGCAGCAGAATCTCTGGCCCATGTTGCGCTCCGCTGTCATAGGTCCCATGATAAGCGGGTAAGTCGCCACGACGCAATTGTCAAAATTGTAAACAATCGTTTGGCCCAGAGAGGATGGAGCACTCGTGTAGAGCCAAGATTCTCTACTTTACAAGGAATACGAAAGCCCGACATAATATGCACTAGGAACAAAGAAACCTATATTCTGGATGTTCAAGTGGTTGGAGCGGGTGATGGATTGCAAGCTGCACATTTGCTGAAAAAGAAAAAATACGATTTGAATAGCGACTTGAAGAAACAAACAGAACAGCAAGAAGGAAACTATCCGATAGTTTCTACCATTACAATCTCTTACCGTGGAATTTGGTCCAAAACCTCTGCTGACCTTATGTTAAAAATCGGACTATCGCGAAATGATCTTAAAATTTTATCCATAAGGGCTCTTCAGGGGACCTATGGTTGCTTTAGGATTCATAACCAAAGGACTTCCATGCGGAGGTGACGAACGGAATATGTACGTCGGCTGAATTTGTATTGTTTAAGTTCATGACTTTTCATGATAATGTGTTAAAAAAATAAAAAAAAAAAAAAAAAAAAAAAAATTGTGACTACTCAGTCTGTTAACTAAACCATTATATCAAAGAAAATTTTCTAACTACAAATGTTACTATTAGATTCTTCTGATGAAGAAGCTTCTACTGATATGAGGTTTCTCGGCGAAGGTAAGGCTCTTCAGGAGTCCTCCCTCGTCTCTGGCCAACATCGTTGGGTCGGAGATGGGACCCGGCTCCTGACCGGCCATGAATATATTGAGCTGATCAGGACCCGGATAAATGCTCTCCCTACCCTCTCCAGAACATCAAGAGGACGAACATCTGATAGGCAATGTAGGGGAGGCTGCTTAGCAGCTGAATCTCTGGCCCATATTGCGCTCCGCTGTCACAGGTCCCATGACAAGCGGGTAAGTCGCCATAATGCGATAGTAAACATTGTCAACAATCGCTTGGTCCAGAGGGGATGGAGGACTCGTGAGGAGCCAAGATACTCAACAACACAAGGGGTTAGGAAACCAGACTTAGTTTGCACAAAAGAAAATAAAACTTACATCTTGGATGCACAGGTGGTGGGAGCAGGAGATGGGTTAGAGGCATCACACAGATTAAAGTTAAAGAAATATGATTTGAACATAGACTTGAAAAAGCAAATTGAAAAAGATGAGGGTAACTTTCCCATTGTCTCAACTATTACCATATCCTATCGGGGGATATGGTCTAAAGCATCTGCTGACTTAATGTTAAAACTGGGTCTAACTAAAAGTGATTTAAAATTTCTATCTATAAGGGCGCTTCAAGGGACCCACGGTTGTTGGAGGATGCATGTCCGGAGGACCTCTGTTAAAAGAGGGGAATCAACGGCATATGTATGTGGATAAGCTTGCTTTGTTAGCTCTCATGTCTGTTTAATACATGAAAATTGTAAAAAAAAAAAATAAAAAAATAAAAAAAAAAAAAAATTGTGACTACTCAGTCTGTTAACTAAACCATTATATCAAAGAAAATTTTCTAACTACAAATGTTACTATTAGATTCTTCTGATGAAGAAGCTTCTACTGATATGAGGTTTCTCGGCGAAGGTCAGTGCGTTTGTCCAACGCAAGGAGTGAGACAAGGAGACCCATTATCTCCACTAATGTTTAATATGGTTATAGATCTCCTCCTACAGAAAATTCCTAAAAATATTGGCTTTCGTTTGGAAAACAATATTGTTAACGCCCTGGCCTTTGCTGATGACCTCGTATTGGTAGCGACAACTAGAGGTGGTCTCCAGTCCATTTTGGACTGCTCGAGAAACCACTTACAATCAAGAGGACTTCAACTTAATATTACAAAATCTTGGACGATTTCGATGGTCGCTTCAGGCAAAGCAAAGAAAGTTAAGATAGACTCGTTAAAATTCCTCTGGGGTAATGAAGTATTCCCTCATAAGGGAATACTGGATAAATGGACCTATCTAGGAGTGGAGTTCGGTGTGTCTGGGAAATCAAAAGTGGATGTGGACATAAATAAGGAGTTGAGCAGGCTACAAAAAGCCCCCTTGAAACCCCAGCAGAGATTATTTATTTTAAATACATACTTAATACCGCGTTTTTATCATCGTTTAACCCTTGGACGAATCTCTGCTGGGAGGCTCAACTCCTTAGACAAAATAATCAGATCACATCTTCGAAAATGGCTTAACCTTCCCAAAGACACGCCGACTCCTTACTTCTACACTAAAATCGATGATGGGGGGTTGGGTGTTCCATCTTTTAGGTGGACAATCCCAATCCTCAAAATCAACAGGTTACAGAAACTCACTGAGTCCTCTTCTGCCTTGATTAAAACACTGACCAATCTCAAGTTTTTGTCGAGAGAAAACCAAAACCCTCCAACTTTGTAAGGACGGTGTTTCACAAATAAAGGATAAACATTCCAACTTTATCCGATGGAAGAATTTGCTCTATAACTCAGTAGATGGGAAAGCTCTACACGAGTCCTCCCTCGTTTCTGGCCAACATCGATGGGTCGGGGATGGGACCCAGCTCCTGTCCGGCCATGAATTCATTGAGCTGGTCAGGACCCGGATAAATGCTCTACCTACCCTCTCCAGAACATCTAGAGGAAGACAACAAGATAGACAATGTAGGGGAGGCTGCTCCGCAGCAGAATCCCTGGCTCATATTGCGCTCCGCTGTCATCGGTCCCATGACAAGCGGGTAAGTCGCCACGATGCTATAGTTAAGATAGTTAACAATCGGTTGAGCCAGAAAGGATGGAGGACTCTTGTGGAGCCTAGATTCTCAACAGCCGCAGGAATCAGAAAGCCTGATCTTATATGTACAAAGGGCTCAGAAACCTATGTACTTGACGTTCAGATAGTTGGTGCCGGAGATGGGCTTGAAGTTGCTCAGACTTAAAAAGAAAAAGTATGATCTCAATCTTGACCTCAAAAATATAGTAAAAAGTCAGGAGGGAAATTTCCCTATAGTATCAACAGTTACTGTCATATCGTGGCATATGGGCTAAATCCTCAGCCAACTTAATGTTAAAAATCGGTTTAACAAAAAAGGATTTAAAAATGATATCTATTAGAGCTCTTCAGGGGACCCATGGTTGTTGGGTGGTGCACACCCTCAGGACCTCAATGAAGTAACCAACGGACATGTATGTCGAGAATACCGTATTGTTAGTTTACTCATTTTCTTAAAATGAATATGTTAAAAAAAAAAAAAAAAATTGTGACTACTCAGTCTGTTAACTAAACCATTATATCAAAGAAAATTTTCTAACTACAAATGTTACTATTAGATTCAAGATTAAGAAGGGCATTGTTACGAATGTAGTAAAACCTCTTAATAAAAGAGCATTACGGAAGAAAGAGTATGCTAAAACACAGCAATTATATTATAAGAACAGAAAAACGGTATATCATTATGCGCTAATAGAAAAACTGTATATAATCATGGAATCCCTAACATTCGCAAAGTATTTAATTAGCTTTTATCAAGAAGCTTCAACCAATATGAGATTCCTTGGGGAAAGCCAGCGGGTTGTACCAACTCAAGGAGTACGGCAGGGGGATCCATTGTCTCCCCTGCTGTTCAATATGGTTATGGACTCACTCCTGAAATCAATTCCAAAACATATAGGATTTCGGTTAGAAAATTCAGTGGTCAACGCGCTGGCCTTCGCCGACGATCTCTTATTGGTTGCTACTACAAAAGGGGGTCTACAGTCAATATTAGATAGCACTAGGAAATTTTTACAAAGGAGAGGACTCCAAATTAACATCAGAAAATCTTGGACCGTTTCTCTCATAGCGTCCGGAAAAGAGAAAAAGATTAAGATTGATTCTACTAAATTCCTTTTAGGAGATGATATTTTGCCCGTGAAAGAAATTCATGACAAATGGAACTATCTTGGCGTGGAGTTTGATGTGTCGGGCACTACAAAAATTGAAGTCAACCTCGATACAGAATTAGCAAGACTTAAAAAAGCACCTTTGAAGCCCCAGCAGAGACTATTTTATCTACTTACCTCTTACCCCGATTTTATCACAAATTAATCCTGGGACGAATCTCTGCTGGGAGGCTTAATTTATTAGATAAAAAGGTCAGGCTTTCAATAAAACAGTGGTTGAACTTGCCTCACGACACACCAACTCCATATTTCCATGCCAAGATAAAGGATGGAGGCCTTGGAGTTCCTTCTTTCCGATGGTCAATTCCTATTTTGAAGTGTAACAGGTTAAATAAATTGAAAATATCATCTTCGGAATTAATCAAAAAGCTTACAAATCTTTCAACTTTTAGACAAGAATTGAATAAAGCGTCACAGCTATGTGCAGACAAGGTCAAAGCATTAATAACAAATATCTCTGCGCCAGGAGATGGAGGGAGCTCTTATATAATGCAATAGATGGTAAGGCTCTCCGTGAGTCCCCCTTGTCTCGGACCAACATCGCTGGGTGGGAGATGGGACCAGGCTCCTGACTGGCCATGAATACATTGAGCTAGTCAGGACCAGAATAAATGCTCTACCTACCCTCTCAAGAACATCTAGAGGAAGACCAACAGATAGATTATGTAGGGGAGGCTGCCAAGCGGCAGAATCTCTCGCCCATGTTGCGCTCCGCTGTCATAGGTCCCATGATAAGCGGGTAAGTCGCCACAACGCCATCGTGAACATTGTAAACAACAGGTTGACCCAGAGAGGATGGGCGACTCGGGTTGAGCCGAGGTTCTCTACATCTCTTGGTGTCAGGAAGCCGGATCTAGTCTGCACAAGAGGAAGAGAGACATGTGTTAGATGCCCAAGTAGTGGGCGCTGGTGAAGGGTTGGAAGCTGCACATAGACTGAAAAGGAAAAAATACGATTTAAATATTGATCTGAAACAGTTAATTGAAAAACAAGAAGGTAACATACCAATCGTATCAACTATTACTGTGTCATACAGAGGAATTTGGGCAAAGACCTCTGCCGATTTAATGTTAAAGCTTGGATTAACTAGAAGTGATTTAAAAATATTAAGTCTAAGAGCGCTTCAGGGGACAAACGGTTGCTGGGTCATCTTCAATCGAAGGACCTCGATGAGGTGATTAACGGTTTATGCATGTCGAAATTTATGCTTTGTTTGTTACTCATGTCATACATGATAATTGTTTAAAAAAAAAAAAAGTGACTACTCAGTCTGTTAACTAAACCATTATATCAAAGAAAATTTTCTAACTACAAATGTTACTATTAGATTCAAGATTAAGGACATTGTAACGAATGTAGTAAAACCTCTTAATAAAAGAGCATTACGGAAGAAAGAGTATGCTAAAACACAGCAATTATATTATAAGAACAGAAAAAGATGTGCGCATCAAATTCTAGACAATATTGCTAATGATGAATCGCGGTTGGATTCCAGGATATTTTTTGAGTACTGGAGTAGAATGTTTCGACCGGATGTAGCTCCACGTGCAGGCGTCGAGGCCCTGGGGATGTATGAGTACGATGTGATTCCAAATATGGATCTGGCCATGGCACTATACTCTCCTATATTGGAGTCAGAAATTTTGGAATGCTTACCCAATCCTCATACATCTCCAGGTCCTGACGGTCTGACATCCAGTCAACTTAGGAACATTCCTATTAAAATTCTAATTGATCTTTTTCATATTCTATTATTAACTGACAAGCTTCCTAGTATATTATGTAATGGAAAAACAGTATTTATACCTAAAATTAAAAATCCTGGGAATCCAGGATTTTTAAATTTAGGCTCACGAAGTGGCTCTAACATCTGCCACAAGTGCGGAGTACCCTACCTCCTCGTGGTGTGGGCTGGGCAGGTTTACCTGGCTAAAGTGGTACACGCTAATTCTCCCTATAGGGCCAACTACCCTATAGGGTTTGCTAGTACAGTTACAAAGAGAACCAAAGAAAAAGAGGTCATTTTTGTCCCTCCTGGACGAACTTAGCACCCCCGCAGGAAGCTTCGCAGACCTCTACCCGGGACGAGCATTCCCGTCAACCAGACGCCCTTGGAGCACCCTTTGCTTAAGAACGTTTTCCACCAAATCCGGACGAGGTATCCACTTGAAGAGGAGTCACCCACAGGAATTCAATCAGCAGATACGAGTAGACCGTCAAAAGGCCCGCTGGACGGAAGAGGAGATTTCCATGCTAGCGAGGGCTGAGGTTGAGCTGGGCAAAAGGAAAAATATCAACCAACTCCTGCAGGCCCAGTTCCCTCACAGAACCCTCGAGGCAATTAAGGGTAGAAGGAAGAACCCATCATACCTTGCCCAGATCCTAAGTCTGAAGCAAGAGGGTATGAGTTCTTCCCCTATTGCTTCTTCTACTTCCTCTTTTCCCATTCCTATTAAGCAAATTCAGCCTTGGCCAGCCGTGTCACCCCATGTGGGGAAGATGCATGGCATCAGCGCTGCCGGGGAGGACGCTCTTGCGGTCTGCCCGGAGCGGGATCCTGGAAGGGAAACCGCTCCGGTGCGGGCTGCTCGGGCTGATCCTCGAGCAGCGCATTCAATCGGGCCATCTCGGATCTTTCCTCTGTCTTCTATGCCTTCTTCCACTCAGGTTGATTTTCTAACAGAAGAAGAAATATATGAAACTCCAGACGATCAGGATATCAAGGGTCCTCTTCGTGAGGCAATTACACTATCATTATTGGACAAAGTTGAATATATGTATAACCATAGAACGTTAAAATCTCTGCTTGCTGAGGCATTAGAAGGAAGTATAAAAGAACTGAATCATTATATAAAGTTAAACTTTATTAATCGTGATATTATTGTAAAGCCAAGATTACATAAAGACATTGTTAGAAATAAAAGAGTTGATAAATTGAGTAAAAGAGCTCAGAGAAAGATAGATTATGCTCGGACACAGCAATTATACAACTTAAACAGAAAAAGATGTGCAAGTCAAATTTTGGATGATTTAAACAACGATAATTCATCTATTGATCCAAAAACCTTCTTTGCTTTTTGGAGGAATATGTTCCGACCGGAGGATTCTCCGAGGGGTGGATCAGAGGCTCTGGGGATGTATGAATATGATGAGATTCCCAACAAATCTATTGCTTCGGCTCTATACTCTCCTATTACGGATGCTGAAATAAAGGAGAGTTTCTAATATTCATACATCTCCGGGTTCTGATGCCTTGACCCCTCAACAATTACAGAACATTCCGATAAATATTTTGAAGGATCTATATCATATTTTCCTATTAATGGATAGACTTCCTTTATTGCTGTGCGGTGCTAGAACTGTCTTTCTCCCGAAAATTAAAAATCCTGATAGGCCAAGTGATTTTAGGCCCATAACAATGTCATCAGTTATTACAAGATCCTTTCATAAAATTCTGGTAAAAAGATTGAATAAGTATGTTGCTATAGACAGTAGACAGAGGGCCTTCCTGCCTGTAGATGGCACGGCGGAGAGCGTGTTTCTTTTAAATAATTTGTTAAACGAATCGCGCTCGAAGCTTCGCCATCTACAGGTTGCAACCTTGGATCTCTTGAAGGCCTTTGACACCGTTAATCATTTTGCCATTATAGAGGCCGCTTACCATCATGGCCTCCCTTTGTCCTTTTCTAAATATCTGATTGAGTTTTACAAAGAATCTTCCACTGAGATGAGGTTCCTCAGCGAGAGTCAGCGCGTTATGCCTACCCAGGGTGTGAGGCAGGGTGACCCATTGTCACCCTTACTCTTTAATATGGTCATGGATTTATTACTAAAAGCCATACCCAAAAATATAGGGTTTAGAATTGAAAATACAATTGTTAACGCGCTTGCTTTCGCTGATGACCTCGGCTTCGTGGCAACAACAAGAGGAGGGTTACAATCTATTCTTGATACGGCTCAGAACTATTTAGCCGAAAGAGGACTTAAAATTGATATTGACAAATCCTGGACTATGTCGTTAATTGCCTCTGGCAAAGATAAGATGAAGGTAGACTCCCAAAAATTTCTCTTAGGTGATAATATCCTTCCTACTAAAGGAATTTTAGACAGATGGAACTACCTGGGAGTGGAGTTTGGAGTGTCAGGAGCATCCAAGGTTGAAGTGGACATTGGCAAGGAGTTGAGTAGACTTCAAAAAGCCCCATTAAAACCCCAGCACAGATTATTTATTTTAAAAATGTATCTAATACCAAGATTTTATCACCGTTTAACTTTGGGACGTATCTCTGCTGGGAGACTCAACTCCTTGGACAAGAAAATCCGTCTATCTTTAAAGAAATGGCTCAATCTACCACTGGACACTCCAACTCCATATTTTTATACAAAAATAGACGATGGTGGTTTAGGAGTTCCATCTTTTAGATGGACAATTCCTGTTCTCAAATTGAACAGGATGAGAAAATTACAGGAGTCGCCTTCAGATCTGATAAAGAAATTGACCAATTTGACAGTATTTAAACGAGAAAATAATAAAGCACATCAATTGTGCAAAGACGGAGGTATGACGATTGATAGTAAACAGAAGAACTATAATAGATGGAAATCCCTATTATATACCTTCGTGGATGGAAAGGCTCTGCAGGAGTCCTCCCTCGTCCCTGGCCAACATAGATGGGTTGGAGATGGGACCCGGCTCCTGTCCGGTCAGGAGTTTATCGAGCTGGTCAGGACCCGGATAAATGCTGTTCCTACCCTCTCCAGAACATCTAGAGGAAGAAACACGGATAGAAAATGTAGGGGAGGCTGCATGGCAGCAGAATCTCTGGCCCATATTGCGCTCCGCTGTCACAGGTCCCATGACAAGCGGGTAAGTCGCCACGATGCCATCGTTAAAATAGTTAACTGCTTGGTCCAGAGGGGATGGAGGACTCATGTCGAGCCTAGGTTTTCCACTACAGAGGGGATAAGAAAACCAGATTTAATTTGCACCAAAGACAACTCGACCTATATTTTGGATGCTCAGGTAGTGGGGGCGGGCGATGGCCTTGAAGTATCTCATAGATTGAAACAGAAAAAATATAATTTAAATATAGATTTGAAAAAGCAAATAGAAAAACAGGAGGGAAATTTTCCCATTGTCTCTACCATCACTATTTCATATCGGGGAGTTTGGGCAAAATCCTCAGCAGTACTATTACTAAATTTGGGATTAACAAGAAAAGATCTTAAAATTCTTTCTGCAAGGGCGCTTCAAGGGACCCATGGTTGTTGGCGAATGCATGTTCGAAGGACCTCAATGTGTAGAGGAGACTAACGGTGTACGTTTGTGAGTTATTCTGCTTTATGTTTGTCTCATGTCAATTATACATGATAATGTCCAAAAAAAAAAAAAGTGACTACTCAGTCTGTTAACTAAACCATTATATCAAAGAAAATTTTCTAACTACAAATGTTACTATTAGATTCAAGATTAAGAAGGACATTGTTACGAATGTAGTAAAACCTCTTAATAAAAGAGCATTACGGAAGAAAGTATGCTAAAACACAGCAATTATATTATAAGAACAGAAAAAGATGTGCGCATCAGATTCTAGACAATATTGCTAATGATGAATCGCGGTTGGATTCCAGGATATTTTTTGAGTACTGGAGTAGAATGTTTCGACCGGATGTAGCTCCACGTGCAGGCGTCGAGGCCCTGGGGATGTATGAGTACGATGTGATTCCAAATATGGATCTGGCCATGGCACTATACTCTCCTATATTGGAGTCAGAAATTTTGGAATGCTTACCCAATCCTCATACATCTCCAGGTCCTGACGGTCTGACATCCAGTCAACTTAGGAACATTCCTATTAAAATTCTAATTGATCTTTTTCATATTCTATTATTAACTGACAAGCTTCCTAGTATATTATGTAATGGAAAAACAGTATTTATACCTAAAATTAAAAATCCTGGGAATCCAAAGGAATTCAGACCTATAACGATGTCCTCGGTTCTTACACGGACCTTTCACAAGATTATAGTTAGAAGGCTAAGTAAATATGTTCTTATAGATACAAGGCAGAGGGCCTTCTTGCCTGTGGATGGTACAGCTGAGAGCGTGTTTCTCCTGCATAGTTTGTTGGGAGAATCACGCTCGAAGCTGCGCCATCTACATTTAGCAACCATAGATCTTTTGAAGGCCTTCGATACAGTTAACCACTTTGCAATTATAGAAGCCATTTACCATCATGGCCTGCCACTCTCTTTTGCTAAATATTTGTTAGAATTTTATAATGAGGCCTCAACCGATATGAGGTTCTTTGGCGAGGGTAAGTGCATTAGGCCAACTCAAGGAGTGAGGCAGGGGGACCCTCTTTCCCCCCTGCTTTTTAATATGGTAATCGATCTCTTCCTAAAGGCCTTGCCCAAGAATATTGGGTTCCGTATTGAGAATACTATTGTTAATGCACTTGCTTTCGCTGACGACCTCGTATTGGTAGCTACTACTCGTGGAGGCTTACAGTCCATTCTTGATATTACTAAAAACCATTTGTCTGGAAGAGGGCTCCAGATCAATATTGAGAAATCTTGGACAGTATCGCTAGTGGCTTCAGGCAGAGAAAAGAAAGTTAAAATTGATTCTGTGAAGTTTCTTTTGGGAGACGACATTTTACCGCATAAAGATGTTTCAGATAAATGGAACTATCTGGGTGTATAGTTCGGCACATCAGGGACGACTAAAATAGAAATTGACATTACCAGGGAGTTGAGTCGCCTACAACAGGCTCCGCTAAAACCCCAGCAGAGATTATTTATTTTAAATAATTACTTAATCCCTCGATTTTATCATAAATTAACATTGGGACGAATCTCTGCTGGGAGACTCAACTCCCTGGATACCAAGATAAGAACAAGTGTGAAAAAATGGTTAAATCTTCCCAAAGATGTGCCGACTCCATACTTTTATACTACAATAAGTGACGGCGGTTTAGGGGTTCCGTCTTTTAGATGGACGATTCCCATTTTAAAGACAAATAGATTACGGAAGTTAACAGAATCATCCTCAGACCTGATAAGGAAATTAACTACTCTTGTCGGTTTCAAAAGAGAGAGTAATAAAACTAAGCAGCTGTGTAAAGACGGGACCTTGCTGATTAATAATAAATCATTCTTGCTCCACTAGATGGAAGAACTTATTATACAATTCAGTGGATGGTAATGGTCTGCATAAGTCCCCCCTTGTCTCAGGCCAACATCAATGGGTCGGAGATGGGACCTGGCTCCTGTCCGGCCACGAGTACATCGAGCTGGTCAGGACCCGAATTAATGCTCTACCTACCCTCTCCAGAACATCTAGAGGAAGATCAACTGATAGGCAATGTAGGGGAGGCTGCCAAGCAGCTGAATCTCTGGCCCATGTTGCGCTCCGCTGTCATAGGTCCCATGACAAGCGGGTAAGTCGCCACGATGCTATTGTAAACATCGTTAACAATAGGTTGGCCCAGAGGGGATGGAGGACTCGTGTGGAACCTAGATTTACAACCTCGCAAGGAATAAGAAAGCCCGATTTAATATGTACGAAAGAGGCAAATACTTATATATTGGATGCTCAGGTGGTTGGAGCAGGAGATGGGCTCGAGATCTCGCATCGTTTAAAACTTAAAAAATATGATCTTAATAGAGATTTGAAAAACCAAGTAAAAGATCAAGAAGGTAATATGCCCATAGTTTCAACCATTACTGTGTCTTACCGCGGTATTTGGTCAAAATCTTCAGCAGGTTTATTATTAAAATTAGGATTAACACACAAAGATATTAAAATGATTTCCATAAGGGCTCTTCAAGGGACCTATGGTTGCTGGAAGGTGCATGCCCAAAGGACCTCTATGGGGTGAACAACGGAATATGTATGTCGCGGATATTGCATTGAGTTCTCATGACTCTCTTCATGAAAATTTGTTAAAAAAAAAAAAAAAATTTGACTACTCAGTCTGTTACTTCTACATTAGGATTGATGATGGAGGATGGTAAGGCTCTGCATGAGTCCTCCCTTGTCTCGGGCCAACACAGATGGGTCGGAGATGGGACCCGGCTCCTGTCCGGCCACGAATATATCGAGCTGGTCAGGACCCGAATTAATGCTCTACCTACCCTCTCCAGAACATCTAGAGGAAGAACATCAGATAGACAATCCAGGGGAGGCTGCTCTGCAGCAGAATCTCTGGCCCAGTAGCGCTCCGCTGTCATAGGTCCCATGACAAGCGGGTAAGTCGCCATGACGCAATCGTTAAAATCGTAAATAATCGTTTGGCCCAGAGAGGATGGAGGACTCGTGTAGAACCAAGATTCTCTACCACACAAGGAATCAGGAAGCCAGATTTAATATGCACAAAGAACAAGGAAACTTATATTCTAGACGCCCAAGTGGTTGGTGCGGGCGATGGTTTAGAGGTTGCACATTTGCTGAAGAAGAAAAAATATGATTTAAATATAGATTTAAAGAAACAAACTGAACAACAAGAAGGAAATTACCCTAAAGTTTCAACTATAACAATATCATACCGTGGAATTTGGGCTAAGTCCTCGGCCCAACTAATGCTTAAAATTGGATTATCGCGTAACGATCTAAAAATATTATCCATAAGAGCTCTTCAAGGGACCTATGGTTGCTTTAAGATTCATAGTCAAAGGACTTCCATGAGGAGTTGAACAACGGAATATGTACGTTGGCTGTATTTGCTTTGTTATAGTTCTCATGACTAATTTTCATAATATGTTAAAAAAAAAAAAAAAATAATTGTGACTACTCAGTCTGTTACTTCTACACTAGGATTGATGATGGAGGTTTAGGTGTTCCATCAAAAAAAAATTGGCTCACGAAGTGGCTCTTAACATCTGCCACAAGTGCGGAGTACCCTACCTCCTCGTGGTGTGGGCTGGGCAGGTTCGCCTGGCGAAAGTGGTACACGCTATTTCTCCCCATGAGGTCAACTACCTCATGGGGTTAGCAAATCAAGTTACAGAAATTCAGAAAGATAAAGAGGTCACCTTGGCTCCTCTTGAGTCAGGTGATTCTGCACCCCCGCAGAAAGATTGGCATGCCTCTGGCCGGGTTGAGGATGGCCAGCAACCAGCTACCCTTCAAGCGCCCTTTATCTGTGGAGTTTGTACTCCAGAGTTTACCACCAAATCAGATCGAGGTCTGCATATGAAAAGAGCGCATCCACCAGAGTTCAACCAGCAAATCACTACCGAGAGGCGAAAGGCAAGATGGTCCGAAGAAGAAATTGCCATGCTAGCCAAGGCGGAGGTAGAACTTGGCAGTCGCAGGAAAAACAATCAGCTGCTTCAGGCCAAGTTCCCCCACAGAACCCTTGATGCTATTAAAGGCAGGAGGAAAAATCCATCGTATATTGCACAGGTCCTGACCCTGAAGCAACAGGATACGGATGTTCCTTCTGTCTCTTCTCTTCCCATCCCCAGTAAAAAGAAACAACCTTGGCCTGCCATGCCACCTCACCCTTCGGGGCCGGGGAAGATACACAGCTTTGGTGCTGCCGGGGCGCCTTCCCCGGGAGACGGTCTTGTTCAGGATTCTGTAATGGATACTGATCTAGGGCTGGCTTCTGGGGGAGGTCCTCGTGCAGTGCGTCCATCCATTCCACTAAGGATCTGTCCTTTTCTCTCTCCTCTCAAGTTTCAACAGCTGTGGATTTTATCACTGAAGAGGAGGTCTACCAGACGATTGAGACTGAAGACATTAAGCGTTATTTGAAGGATGAAATTATTAATTCTTTGGGAAGACATGCGGAAAGTGGATATAATCATATTATTTTGAGATCCTTGATGGCTGATGCCTTGGATAATAGATTAGATTTAAGTGAATTAAATCTTTATGTCAAGCAGAATTTTTGGAAAATTGATTCTAGAATTAGACCAAGAACTAAAGTAGATAGTGTAAGTAAGAATGTTACAAAACTTTTGAATAAAAGAGCATTGAGAAAGAGAGTATGCCAAGATGCAACAATTGTATAGTTATAATAGAAAAAGATGTGCATATCAGATTCTCAATGATATTTCTAATGTTGTAAGTAACATTAAGTGTACAGATTTCTTTAATTATTGGAGAAACCTTTTCCAACCAGATGTAACTCCGTCTAGTAGACGAGGGGCCCTGGGATTGTATGAATACGATGAAATCACTAGTGTTGAGGTGGCTGAAGCATTATATAGTCCAATTTCAGATGTTGAAATTAAAGAATGCTACCCCGATATTCATACATCTCCGGGCCCTGATGCATTAACATCTATACAGTTTAGAAATATTCCGATTGCTATAATACGGGATCTCTTCCATATTTTTCTGTTAATTGACAAAATTCCTACAGTATTATGTGACGCAACAACAATATTTATTCCCAAGGTAAAAAATCCTGATCACTCTAAGGATTTTCGTCCAATAACAATGTCTTCTGTAATTATAAGAAGTTTCCATAAGATTGTAACTAAGAGACTAAATAAGATTATTAAAATTGATGAGACAAAAAGCCTTTCTACCTGTGGATGGCACAGCTGAGAGCTTGTTTCTCTTACATAATTTATTAAGAGAATCACGCTCGAAGCTTCGCCATCTACACCTAGCAACTCTTGATCTTCTGAAGGCGTTCGATACTGTCGATCATTCTGCCCTTATTGAAGCAGCATATCATCATGGAATTCCTCTCACGTTTGCCAAGTATTTGAATTATTTTTACCAAGAGGCATCAACCAATATGAGGTTCCTGGGGGAGAGCCAGCGCGTTGTGCCCACAAGAGGAGTAAGACAGGGGGATCCTTTATCCCCACTGCTCTTTAATATGGTTATGGATCTACTCCTCAAATCTATCCGAAAACATTAGGTTTAGGTTAGAAAACTGGTCAACGCGTTGGCTTTCGCCGACGACCTCATATTGGTTGCCACAACAAAAGGAGGTTTACAAACAATATTAGATTGCACCATGAAATTCTTAAATAAAAGAGGTCTCCAAAGCAATAGTAACAAATCATGGACTGGCTCACTTACCGCTTCAGGTAAAGAAAAGAAAGTAAAAATAACTTCAGAAAAATTTTTATTAGAGGATGAAATTCTTCCTACAAAAGAAATCCAGGATAAATGGAACTATCTTGGAGTGGAGTTCGGTGTGTCCGGTATAACAAAGATTGATGTCAGCCTTGAAGCTGAATTAACAAGATTAAAGAAAGCACCTTTAAAGCCCCAGCAGAGAGTATTTATTTTAACTACGTATTTACTACCCCGATTTTATCATAAACTAATATTGGAACGAATCTCTGCTGGGAGACAATACATTGGATAAAAAGGTTAGGCTTTCGTTGAGACAATGGTTGAATTTGCCTAAGGACACACCGACTCCATATTTTCATGCTAGGATTCAGGATGGAGGCCTCGGTATTCCATCTTTCCGATGGTCAATCCCCATTCTAAAACGGAATAGATTGAATAAACTTAAGATATCATCCTCTAATTTAATTAAGAAACTCACTGAACTTCCAACTTTCAGAAGAGATTTAAATAAAGCATCACAGTTATGTGCAAATGGTGATCAGAGCATAAACAACAAATACCTCTGTGCCAGGAGATGGAAAGAACTTCTCTATAATGCTGTAGATGGAAGAGCTCTTCAGGAGTCCCCCCTTGTCTCGGGCCAGCATCGCTGGGTGGGAGACGGGACCCGGCTCCTGACTGGCCATGAATACATTGAGCTAGTCAGGACCCGAATAAATGCTCTACCTACCCTCTCCAGGACATCTAGAGGAAGAACTGATAGATTATGTAGGGGAGGCTGCCAAGCAGCTGAGTCTCTCGCCCATGTAGCGCTCCGCTGTCATAGGTCCCATGACAAGCGGGTAAGTCGCCACAACGCTATTGTAAACATTGTTAATAATAGGTTGACCCAGAGACAATGGGTGACTCAAGTCGAGCCGAGGTTTACAACATCTCTTGGCATCAGAAAGCCTGACCTCATCTGCACAAGAGGAAACGAGACGTTTATACTGGACGTGCAGGTAGTGGGCGCTGGAGATGGCCTGGAGGTTGCACATAAGTTAAAAAAGAAAAAGTATGACTTAAATCATGATCTCAAAAGGCAAATTAAAAATCAAGAACATAATAAACCAGAAGTTTCGACTATCACAGTTTCATATCGAGGAATATGGGCTACGACCTCAGCCCTTTTATTATTAAAGATGGGACTTACTAAGAGTGATTTAAAGATGATAAGTATTAGAGCGCTTCAGGGGACTCATGGTTGTTGGGTTATCTTCAATCGAAGGACCTCTATGCGGAGGTGAATAACGGTTATGTATGTCGGGATTCCTGCTTTATGTTAGTTACTCATGTCTATTACATGAAAAGTGTATAAAAAAAAAAAAAAAAAAAAAAATTGTGACTACTCAGTCTGTTACTTCTACACTAGGATTGATGATGGAGGTTTAGGTGTTCCATCATTGCGATGGACTATACCTATCTTAAAACTGAATAAAATGAAAAGGTAAGGACAAAAAGATCAAAATTGATTCATTAAAGTTTCTATGGGGAGACGAAATACTTCCCAACAAAGGAATACAAGACAAATGGACCTATTTGGGTGTGGAGTTCGGTGTGTCTGGAAAATCTAAAATTGATATTAGTAAGGAGTTGAACAGGCTTCAAAAAGCTCCTTTAAAACCCCAGCAGAGGTTATTCATTTTAAAAACATTTAATTCCTAGATTTTATCATCGACTAACGTTAGGACGTATCTCTGCTGGGAGGCTCAACTCCTTAGACAAAACAATATGGACATCTCTTAGAAAATGGTTAAACCTTCCGAAGGACACACCGACTCCGTACTTTTATGCCAATATTGATGATGGAGGATTGGGGGTTCCGTCATTGCGATGGACCATCCCAATTCTCAAAACAAATAGGTTGAAGAAACTTAATGAATCTTCCTCTACCTTGATTAAGCAGCTAGCTAGCCTTCCACACTTTGTAAGAGAGATGAATAGAACCCTTCAACTTTGTAAGGATGGGGCTTTGGTAATCAATAATAAACACTCCAGCTCCACTAGATGGAAAAATGTTATATAACTCAGTGGATGGAAAGGCTCTGCATGAGTCGCCCCTTGTCTCGGGTCAACACAACTGGGTAGGGGATGGGACCCGGCTCCTGTCCGGTCACGAATTTATCGAGCTGGTAAGGACCCGAATAAATGCTCTTCCTACCCTCTCTAGAACATCAAGAGGAAGACAATCTGATAGGCAATGTAGGGGAGGCTGCCTCGCGGCAGAATCCCTGGCCCATGTAGCGCTCCGCTGTCATAGGTCCCATGACAAACGGATAAGTCGCCATGATTCAATAGTTAAAATAGTGGATAATCGTTTGGCCCAGAGAGGATGGGTGACTCGTGTAGAGCCGAGATTTTCAACATCAATGGGAGTGAGAAAACCAGATCTTATTTGTACCAAAGGGTCGATGACTTATATTAGATGCCCAGGTAGTCGGTGCAGGGGATGGGCTGGAAGTCTCCCATCGGCTTAAAAAGAAAAAGTATGAACTAAATTTGAACCTCAAACAGCAAGTCCAAGACCAAGAGGGCAATGCCCCGATTGTCTCTACAATTACAGTTTCTTACCGTGGAATATGGTGTCAGACTTCAGCTAACTTATTAAAACTAGGTTTAACTAAAAAGGATTTAAAAATAATATCTATAAGGGCTCTTCAGGGGACTCATGGCTGCTGGAGAATGCATGTTCATAGGACCTCCATGAGGTAGGTAAACGGGAAATGTATGTTGAAAAATTCGCATTGTTTGAGTCTCATATCTCTCTATATGATAATGTTTTAAAAAAAAAATAAAAAAAATTGTGACTACTCAGTCTGTTACTTCTACACTAGGATTGATGGAGGTTTAGGTGTTCCATCATTACGATGGACTATATCTTAAAACTGAATAGAATGAAAAACCTTATTAATCTCCCTCTGAGTTTATCAGCAAGTTAACAGAATTGAAGACATTTAAGAGTGAAAAGAGGAAAGCATCTCAATTATGCAAAGATGGTAATTCGAATATAATAAACACTCATATTGGAATAGATGGAAATCGCTACTTTACACCTTTGTTGATGGAAGGGCTCTACAGGAGTCTTCCCGTGTCTCTGGCCAACATAGGTGGGTTGGAAATGGGACCCGGCTCCTGACTAGGGAGACTGACCATGATTTACAAATCATGGACAGTCTCCCTAGTTGCGTCAGGGAAGGACAAGAAAATCAAAATTGATGAACAGAAATTCTTGTTGGGTGATGTAATTCTCCCTAACAAAGGAATCCTTCACAAATGGAACTATCTTGGTGTGGAGTTTGGTGTGTCCGGGAAGACTAAGGTTGAGGTAGATATAGACAAGGAGTTGGGTAGGCTGCAAAGAGCCCCCCTTAAACCCCAGCAGAGATTATTTATCTTAAAATCGTATTTATTACCACGTTTTTATCACAGATTAATATTAGGACGTATCTCTGCTGGGAGACTCAACTCCTTGGACAAAAAGGTTAGATCCTCACTGAAGAAATGGCTGAACCTTCCCAAGGACACCTACTCCATATTTTTATGCCAAGATTGATGACGGAGGGCTGGGTGTTCCTTCCCTTAGGTGGACCATTCCAGTCCTCAAGAAAACTAGATTAAATAATCTGAAAGAGTCATCGTCAGACCTTATCCAGAAGTTAACTAATCTCTCCAGTTTTTTAAGAGAGAACAATAAAAAACTCTCCAGTTATGTAGGGATGGAGATAGAACGATAATGAACAAACATCAAAGCTACAAAAGATGGAAACATTTGTTGTATAATTATGTTGATGGAAAGGCTCTACAGGAGTCCTCCCTTGTCTCGGGTTAACATCGATGGGTCGGAGAGGGGACCCAGCTCCTGTCCGGCCACGAGTTTATCGAGCTGGTCAGGACCCGAATTAATGCTCTACCTACCCTCTCCAGAACATCTAGAGGAAGAACATCAGATAGGCAATGTAGGGGAGGCTGCTCTGCAGCTGAATCTCTGGCCCATATAGCGCTCCGCTGTCATAGGTCCCATGACAAGCGGGTAAGTCGCCACGATGCTATTGTAAAAATTGTAAATAATAGGTTGGCCCAGAGAAGATGGAGGACTCATGTGGAGCCAAGATTTTCCACTACACAAGATGTCAGGAAGCCAGACCTTGTTTGCACTAGAAACAACGAAACATACATACTTGATGCCCAAGTAGTTGGAGCGGGAGATGGGTTAGAGGTTTCTCACAGACTTAAAAAGAAAAAATGATTTGAACACTGACCTAAAGAAACAAACCCAACAGCAAGAAAGGCAACTTTCCAACAGTCTCAACAATAACTATTTCATACAGAGGAATCTGGTCTCAGTCTTCAGCAGACTTAATGCTTAAAATTGGATTGACTAGAAAGGACTTAAAATGCTATCTATAAGGGCTCTTCAAGGGACCTATGGTTGTTGGAAGATGCATGGTCACAGGACTTCCATGCGGAGGTGATATAACGGAATATGTGTGTTGGGGAAACTTGTCTGTTTTAGTTCTCATGACTATTTTCATGACAATTTGTTAAAAAAAAATTGTGACTACTCAGTCTGTTACTTCTACACTAGGATTGATGGAGGTTTAGGTGTTCCATCATTACGATGGACTATACCTATCTTAAAACTGAATAGAATGAAAAACCTTATTAATCTCCCTCTGAGTTTATCAGCAAGTTAACAGAATTGAAGACATTGAAGAGTGAAAAGAGGAAAGCATCTCAATTATGCAAAGATGGTAATTCGAATATAATAAATAAACACTCATATTGGAATATGATGGAAATCGCTACTTTACACCTTTGTTGATGGAAGGGCTCTACAGGAGTCTTCCCTCGTCTCTGGCCAACATAGGTGGGTTGGAGATGGGACCCGACTCCTGACTGGCCATGAATTCATTGAGCTGGTCAGGACTCGGATTAACGCTCTCCCTACCCTCTCAAGGACATCTAGAGGGCGACAATCTGATAGGCAATGTAGGGGAGGCTGCTTAGCAGCTGAATCTCTGGCCCACATAGTGCTCCGCCGTCATCGGTCCCATGACAAGCGGGTAAGTCGCCATAACGCAATTGTAAACATAGTAAATAATCGTTTGGTCCAGAGGGGGTGGAGGACTCGTGTGGAGACCCGTTTCTCAACACTTGAGGGTGTTCGTAAGCCTGATATAATATGTACGAAGGACAGTCAAACTTATATCCTAGATGCGCAGGTGGTCGGGGCTGGGGATGGTTTGGAAGCGTCGCATAGGCTTAAACAGCGTAAATATAACCTAAATACTGATGTCAAGAACCAAGTAAATAAACAAGAGGGTAATTTTCCCGCTGTGTCGACCATAACTGTTTCATATCGGGGGGTGTGGTCCCAGGCCTCGGCCACTTTAATGTTAAAATTGGGCTTAACACGTAATGACCTAAAAATAATCTCAATTAGAGCTCTTCAAGGGACCCACGGTTGTTGGCTTATGCACGTCCGAAGGACCTCGATGTTGAGGTGATAAAACGGAATATGCTTGTGGAACTATCTCGCTTATTGATAAGTCTCATGTCTTTAACATGACAATTGTTAAAAAAAAAAAAAAATTGTGACTACTCAGTCTGTTACTCATGTTTTCTTTTCTTCTCTATATTCACTTATTTCGGAACTCGAAATTAAGGATTGCTACCCTGATATTCATACATGCCAGTCCTGATGCACTAACACCTTTACAATTCAGGAAAATTCTTGTTGCTGTGTTATGTGATCTTTATCATATATTTTTGTTAATGGATAAAATTCCTATCATTTTATGTGACGCCAAAACGATATTCATCCCTAAAAAGAAAAATCTTGAACATCCGAGTGAATTTCGTCCAATAACAATGCCGTCAGTAATGGTAAGAACTTTTCATAAGATCTTGGCCAAGAGATTAAACAAGGTTATTACATTAGATGAGAGACAAAAGGCATTCTTACCTGTAAATGGCACAGCTGAGAGCGTGTTTCTTTTACATAATTTATTAAGAGAGTCACGCTCGTAGCTGCGCCATCTGCACCTAGCAACACTTGATCTTTTGTAGGCCTTCGACACTGTTCATCACTATGCTGTAATTGAAGCTGCATATTATCATGGAATTCCCCTTATATTTGCAAAATAATTAAATAATTTCTATAAAGAGACATCAACCAGTATGAGCTTCTTTGGAGAAAGCCAACGGATTGTACCTACTCAAGGAGTAAGGCAGGGGGATCCATTATCCCCTTGCTATTTAATATGATTATGGATTTACTCCTCAAAACAATTCCAAAATACATTGGATTTAGATTAGAACATTATGTTGTCAACGCGTTGGCTTTCGCTGACGATCTCATACTGGTTGCTGCAACTAAGGGAGGACTGCAAACAATTTTGGACAGTACTATGAAATTTAGAAAAAAAGAGGGCTTCAAATAAACATTGCAAAATCATGGACAATCTCTCTTACTGCATCAGGTAAAGAAAAGAAGGTCAAAGTTGATTCGAATAAATTCCTTTTGGGTGATAATATTCTTCCAGTTAAAGAGATACAGGACACATGGAACTATCTTGGTGTGGAGTTTGGTGTGTCAGGCATTACAAAAATAGATGTTGACCTTGAAACAGATAGGTAGACTAAAGAAAGCATCCTTGAAGCCCCAGCAGAGATTATTTATTTTATCAAATTATTTACTACCCCGATTTTATTATAAATTAATCCTGGGACGTATCTCTGCTGGGAGGCTTAATTCATTAGACAAAAGGGTAAGACTTTCTGTCAAATCATGGTTAAATTTGCCTAAAGACACACCAACTCCATACTTTTATGCTAAAATCAAAGATGGGGTGCTCGGTATTCCGTCTTTCCGATGGTCTATCCCGATTCTCAAATGCAATAGATTGAATAAACTTAAAACATCACCCTTTGAGTTGATTAAAAAAAAAACTTACGGACCTTCCTACCTTTAAGAGAGACTATATAAGGCTCTACAGCTGTGTGCAGATGGAGGTCAACGCATCAATAATAAATATCTTTGTGCCAGGAGATGGAAGGAACTTCTTTATAATGCTATAGATGGAAGGGCTCTCCATGAGTCCCCCTCGTCTCGGGCCAACATCGTTGGGTGGGAGATGGGACCCGGCTCCTGACTGGCCATGAATATATTGAGCTAGTCAGGACCCGTATAAATGCTCTACCTACCCTCTCAAGAACATCTAGAGGAAGAACTGATAGATTATGTAGGGGAGGCTGCCAAGCAGCAGAATCTCTCGCCCACGTAGCGCTCCACTGTCATAGGTCCCATGATAAGCGGGTAAGTCGTCACAATGCTATTGTGAACATTGTAAACAATAGGTTGACCCAGAGAGGATGGGCGACTCAGGTGGAGCCGAGGTTCTCAACATCTCTTGGCATAAGAAAGCCTGATCTCGTCTGCACACGAGGTAATGAAACTTTTATATTGGACGCACAAGTAGTGGGTGCTGGAGATGGGCTGGAGGTTGCTCACAGATTGAAAAAGAAAAAGTATGATCTAAACCATGATTTGAAACAGCAAATAGAAAACAAAGAAGGCAATAAACCTGTTGTATCAACAATTAGTTTCATACAGAGGAATTTGGGCTAAAACCTCAGCCGATCTAATGTTAAAAATAGGACTTACAAGAAGCGATCTTAAAATGATAAGCATAAGGGCACTTAAAGGGACTCACGGTTGTTGGGTTGTCTTCAATCGAAGGACCTCCATGAGGTGAATAACGGACATGTTGAAATTTATGCTTTTGTTAGTTACTCATGTCTATTACATGACAATTTTTAAAAAAAAAAATGTGACTACTCAGTCTGTTACTCATGTTTTCTTTTCTTCAGGCTTCAACCAGTATGAGGTTCTTCGGGGAGAGTCAGAGCGTTGTGCCCACTCAAGGAGTAAGGCAAGGGGATCCATTATTACCTTTGCTTTTTAATATGGTAATTGATCTACTCCTTAAGTCAATTCCTAAACATTGGATTTCGAATTGAAAATTTTGTGGTCAACGTGTTGGCTTTCGCTGACGACCTCATATTGGTTGCTACAACTAAAGGGGGGTTGCAGTCCATTCTAGACAGCACTATGCAATTTCTAAAGAAAAGAGGCCTTTATATTAATATTAAGAAGTCATGGACTGTCTCTCTTATTGCTGCTGGCAAAGAGAAGATCAAGGTTGATTCTAGCAAATTTCTTCTTGGGGATGACACTCTCCCTATAAAAGGTGTTCAAGATAAATGGAACTATTTGGGTGTGGAGTTTGGCGTGTCTGGAGTAACTAAAATTGAATCAGAGATTGATGTAGAATTAGAAAGACTCAAGAAAGCACCATTGAAGCCCCAGCAGAGATTATTTATTTTAAATATCTAATACCTCGCTTTTATTACAAATTAATCCTGGGACAAATCTCTGCTGGGAGGCTCAATTCATTAGATTTAAGGATAAGGCTTTCTGTTAAGAAATGGTTAAATCTGCCTAAAGACACACCAACTCCATAATTCTATGCAGCTATCAAAGATGGAGGCCTTGGCATTCCATCATTTCGCTGGGCCATTCCGGTTCTTAAATATAATAGATTAAATAAACTTAGGGTGTCATCCTCGGAACTTATAAAGAAATTAACCGATCTTCCGGCATTTAGGAGAGACTTGAATAAAGCCTCACAACTACAAATGGATGGGAGTCGGTGTATAAAGAATAAGTTCTTGGGGGCCAAGAGATGAGAGAATTATTATACAATTCTATTGATTGAAGAGCGCTCCATGAGTCCCCCCTCGTCTCGGGCCAACACCGTTGGGTGGGAAATGGGACCCGGCTCCTGTCTGGCCATGAATACATTGAGCTAGTCAGGACCCGAATAAACGCTCTGCCTACCCTCTCCAGAACATCTAGAGGACGATCTACTGATAGATTATGTAGGGGAGGCTGCCAAACAGCAGAATCTCTCGCCCACGTAGCGCTCCACTGTCATAGGTCCCATGATAAGCGGGTAAGTCGTCACAATGCTATTGTGAACATTGTAAACAATAGGTTGACCCAGAGAGGATGGGCGACTCAGGTCGAGCCTAGGTTCTCTACATCTCTTGGCATCAGAAAACCTGACCTCATTTGTACAAGAGAATTGGAAACGTTTATACTAGATGCTCAAGTCGTTGGAGCTGGGTATGGATTGGAGGTTGCCCATAGACTTAAGAAAAAGAAATATGATTTAAATCAGGATCTTAAAAGTCAAGTTCAAAAACAAAAAAAATAATAGACCAATAGTTTCCACCATTACGGTGTCATACAGAGGTGTTTGGGCTCAGACCTCCGCCCAATTATTAAAATTAGGGCTTACACAAAATGACTTAAAAATCATCTCAATAAGAGCACTTCAAGGGACCTATGGTTGTTTTAAGATCCACAACCCAAGGACCTCTATGGTGAGGGGATTAAACGGGTAAGCATGTTGTTAGTCTTGCATTTTGTTATGTTACTCATGTCATAAAACATGAAGTGTCAAAAAAAAAAAAAAAAAAAAATTGTGACTACTCAGTCTGTTACTCATTTTTTCTTTTCTTCAGGTGACTCACGAAGTGTATGGATCTTCTGAAGGCTTTTGGTACACGCTATTTCTCCCCACAGGGCCAACTACCCTGCGGGGTCAGCAAGTCAAGTTCCAAAAAGAAATACAGATAAAGAGGTTACCTCAGCCCCTCTTGGGCGAGGCAACTCAGTGCCACCGCAGGAAGTTCTACAGACCTCTATCCGGGACGATCATTCCCGGCAACCAGACTCCCTTCAAGCGCCCTTTGCTTGTAGTTTCTGTCATAGGACATTTTCAACCAAAACAGGTAGAGGATTACATGTAAAGAAAAGTCACCCTCAACAGTTTAATGAGCAGATCTGTGTGGAGCGTCGAAAGGCTAGTTGGAGTGAAGAAGAGATATCCATGCTGGCGAGGGCTGAGGTGGAGCTGGGCCAAAGGAAGAACATAAATCAACTCCTACAAGCCCAGTTTCCCCACCGAACCCTCGAAGCCATAATGAGCAGATGGAAGAACCCTTCGTATCTTGCACAGATCCTGAGTCTGAAGCAATTTGATACGAGTTCTCCTTCTATTGCTCCTATTTCCTCTTCTCCTCCTTTCCCAATAATTGAAACTCAACCTTGGCCAGCCGCGTCACCCCACCCTTCGGGGCCGGGGCAGATGCCCGGCGTCCGTGCTGCCGCTCTTGCGGTCTGCGCGGATCAGGATTCTGTAAAGGAATCCTGTTCCGCTGCGGGCTGCTCGAGCTGATCCTCGTGCAGTACATCCAATCGGGCCGACTGGGATCTTTGGTCTTTCCTCTTTGCAGCCATCATCATTTTCGCAAGTTCAATGTATAACAGAAGAAGTCTTCCAATCTCCAGAAGACCAAGACATTAAGGGTCCGCTTCGGGATGCCGTTGCTGTATCATTAGGGAGTAAAGTTGAGAGTACCTTCAACCATAAAATTTTGAAATCTTTGCTTTTAGAAGCTCTTGAAGGCAGGTTGAACATTAAAGAACTGAATCAATATATCAAAGTTAATTTCATGAATTATGATATAAGTGTGAAATCAAAGATCAGTAGAGATATTGTTAAGGATAAGATTGATAGGAAATTAAGTAAGAAAGCATTAAGAAAGATAGCCTATGCTAAAACTCAGAAATTGTACAATTTAAACAGAAAGCGTTGTGCGCATCAAATTTTGGATGATCTGAGCAATGATGAGTCATCTGTTAGTTCTGAGTCCTTTCTCATTTTGGAGGAAGACATTCCGTCCTGAGAAATCACCAAGGGATGGTACTGAGGCCCTGGGGATGTATGAATACGATGAAGTTCCTAATAGAAATATTGGATTAGCATTATATACTCTCCTATTAAAGATTCAGAGATCAGAGTTTTTCTAATATTCATACATCTCCAGGCCCTGATGGACTAACCCCCCAGCAACTGCGCAACATCCCTATAAATGTTTTGAAAGATCTATATTATATATTTCTGTTAATGGACAAGCTCCCCATAATGTTATGCAATGCTAGGACTATCTTTCTTCCTAAGATTAAAAATCCTGATAGGCCTAGCGAATATAGGCCTATAACTATGTCATCAGTAATTACCAGATCTTTCCACAAAATATTAGCAAAGAGACTCAATAATTATGTATCAATTGATAGTAGGCAGAGGGCCTTTCTTCCTGTAGATAGCACGGCTGAGAGCGTTTTTCTATTGAAAAATTTATTGTTTGAATCGCGCTCTAAGCTTTGCCATCTACAGGTTGCAACCGTGGATCTATCGAAGGCCTTCAAGAGATCCACTAACATGATTCTATTATTGCATAGTGAATCACTATGCAATAATAGAAGCGGCCTACTACCATGGTCTTCCTTGGTCTTTTTCGAATTACCTGATAAACTTTTATAAAGAATCTTCCACGGAAATGAGGTTTTTCGGCAAGGGCAAGCGAGTAATGCCTACACAAGGAGTGAGGAAGGGATCCGTTATCCCCCTGCTTTTTAATATGGTAATTGACTCACTCCTTAAAACCATACCTAAGAATACTGGTTTTCGTTTAGAAAATACTGTGGTCAATGCTCTGGCATTTGCTGATGACCTCATTTTCCTAGCAACAACAAGGGGAGGGCTCCAATCTATTCTGGATATAGCAAATAATTATTTAAACAAAAGAGGATTGGAGATAAATGTAAATAAATCCTGGACTATGTCCTTAATCGCATCAGGTAAGGAGAAAAAGATGAAGGTTGACTCCCAGAAATTCTTATTAGGAGATGCTGTTCTCCCTTGTAAAGGAATAACAGATAAATGGAACTATTTAGGTGTGGAGTTTGGTGTGTCTGGTACATCAAAAATTGAAATTGACATAGACAAAGAGTTGAGTAGGCTTCAAAAAGGCCCTACTAAAACCCCAGCAGAGATTATTTTAAAATTTATCTTATACCTAGGTTTTACCATAGGTAAATTTTAGGACGTATCTCTGCTGGGAGACTCAACTCCTTGGATAAAAAGATTCGTTTCTGTTTAAAGAAATGGCTCAATTTACCAAAAGACACACCAACTCCATACTTCTACGCTAAGATTGATGATGGAGGGTTAGGGGTTCCCTCCTTTAGATGGAGTATACCTATCCTCAAACTAAATAGGATGAAAAATTTGAGTGAGTCCCAGTCTGAATTGATCAGGAAGCTAACTGGGTTAACTGTGTTCAAGAGGGAGTTCAAGAAAGCATCTCAGTTGTGTAAAGATGGCTGTAATATTATTAATAATAAACATGCTAATTATACTAGGTGGAAAGTATTATTATATACCTTCATGGATGGTAAAGCTCTACAGGAGTCCTCCCTCGACCCTGGCCAACATAGATGGGTTGGAGATGGGACCTGGCTCCTGTCCGGGTCCCATCTGTGTCATTGGTCCCATAAGTTCATTGAGCTGGTCAGGACCCGGATAAATGCACTTCCTACCCTCTCAAGAACATCTAGAGGACGAACATCTGATAGGCAATGTAGGGGTGGCTGCTCTGCAGCAGAATATCTGACCCATATTGCACTCCGCTGTCACAGGTCCCATGACAAGCGGGTAAGTCGCCATGATGCAATAGTAAAAGTAGTCAATAATCGCTTGAGCCAGAGGGGATGGGGGACTCGTGTGGAGCCGAGATTTAGTACCACCGAAGGAATTCGCAAACCAGATTTAGTATGTACCAAGGAAAACTCAACTTATATTTTAGATACCCAGGTGGTTGGGACTGGAGATGGGCTGGAAGCTTCCCACAGGCTGAAACAAAGAAAGTATAATCTTAATATAGACTTAAAAAAGCAAGTTGAAGCCCAAGAAGGAAACTTGCCTATGGTATCCACAATTGCAGTCTCATACAGGGGAATATGGTCTAAATCCTCGGCAGATCTACTATTGAAATTAGGCCTAACAAGAAAAGATCTTAAAATTATCTGTTAGGGCCCTTCAAGGGACCCATGGTTGTTGGTGAGTGCACGCTCACAGGACCTCCATGAAAAGAGGTGAAACTCGGTTATGTCTGTAGGATTATTTTGCAATTGTTATGTCTCATGTCATTTTTACATGATAATGTTTATAAAAAAAAAAAAAAAAAAAAAAATTGTGACTACTCAGTCTGTTACTCATGTTTTCTTTTCTTCAGGTGACTCACGAAGTGTATGGATCTTCTGAAGGCTTTTGGTACACGCTATTTCTCCCTATGGGGCCAACTACCCCATAGGGTATACAAGTCTAGTTACGAGTAATAATAAAGATAAAGAGGTCACCTTAGCTCCTCAAGGGCTAGGTGACTGTGTAACCCGGCAAGATGATCAGCGCACCTCTATCCGGCCTGTGCGACTTCAGCAACCAGACTCCCTTCGAGGGCCTTTTCCTTGCAGCTTCTGTGAAAGACAATTTGCCACCAAATCTGGAAGAGGGCTACATACCAAGAGAGCTCATCCTACCGATTTCAATCAGCTACTCTGTGTGGAACGACATAAGGCCCGTTGGTCAGAGGAGGAGGTATCCATGCTGGCGAGGGCTGAGGTGGAACTGGACAAGAGCAAGAACAATCAGCTCCTTCAGGCCCGGTTCCCTCATAGAACCCTCGATGCCATCAAGAGCAGGAGGAAAAATCCCTCGTATATTGCACAGGTACTGAACCTGCAGCAAGATTATACTAGAGTTTCTTCTAGTTTTTCTTCTCCTTCTCCCATCCCCTTAATATCAAACCAACCTTGGCCAGCCGTGGCACCCCACCCTTCGGGGCCGGGGAAGATACATGGCTTTAGCACTACCGGGGCTGACTTTTCTGGGGTCAGCTTGGGTCGGGAGTCTGTAGTGGATACCGGTCCAGGGCTGGCTCTGGGAGATGATCCTCGAGTAGTGCATCCATCCGGGCCCCCTGGGATCTTTTCTTCTTGTCAACAATCGTCTTCGTCAGTAGTCCAAATAATAAGAGAAGAAGTGTTTGAATCACCTGATGACCAGGATGTAAAGAATCCACTTAGACAAGCAATTATTGTGTCATTGTCGGTTAGAGCTGAAAGGACTTATAACCATGCTACTTTGAAATCTCTATTGTCGAAGGCTTTAGAAGGAAGATTAAACATTAGAGAACTTAATCATTATATTAAACAGAATTTTGTTAATTCTGATATTGTTGTGAGACCTAAAAGAAAGGTAGATACTGTAAACAAAAGTGAGAAAACGCCTAATAAAGAGGGCATTGCGGAAGAGGGCTTATGCCAAAACTCAATCGTTGTACCAACTTAACAGGAAGAGATGTGCTAACCAAATTCTTGATGACCTGTCAAATGATAGTTCACAAATTGGATCTAGTGAGTTCTTCAGATACTGGAGGAATATGTTTTGCCCGGAGGCTAGTCCACGTGGTGGTACTGAGGCCCTGGGGATGTATGAATATGATAAGATACCAAATATGGACATAGCCTTGTCATTATATTCTCCTACCACTGATAGTGAAATCAAGGAGAGTTTCCCTGATATTCATACATCTCCAGGTCCAGATGCTTTGACCCCCTCTCAGTTGAGGAACATACCACATGCAGTTTTGAAAGATCTTTTTCATATCTTTCTGTTGGTTGATAAAATCCCAATTATGCTTTGTAATGCTAAAACTATTTTCCTTCCGAAAGTTAAAAATCCAGAAAAGCCCAGTGAATTTAGACCAATTACAATGTCATCTGTAATAACTAGGTCTTTCCATAAATTAATTGTTAAAAGGTTAAATAGAGTTGTTAATATTGATAGTAGACAGAGGGCCTTCCTGCCTGTGGATGGCACAGCGCAGAGCATGTTTCTTTTACACAATTTGTTGAACGAATCACGCTCGAAGCTATGCCATCTACATTTATCAACCATAGATCTCTTGAAGGCCTTTGACACAGTAAGTCACTGTGCCATAATTGAGGCTGCTTACCATCATGGCCTTCCACTTTCATTCTCAAAATATCTTATTAATTTTTACAAAGAAGCATCAACCGATATGAGGTTCTTTGGCGAAGGCCAGCATGTTATGCCCACGCAGGGAGTGAGGCAGGGGGACCCATTGTCCCCCTTGCTTTTTAACATGGTCATTGACCTACTTCTAAAAACCATTCCCAGTAACATTGGCTTTCGTACTGAAAATTCAATTGTTAATGCACTGGCCTTCGCTGACGACCTCATATTGGTTGCAACTACTAGAGGAGGCCTGCAATCAATATTAGACTGCACAAACAACCATCTTCGAGCTAGAGGTCTCCAGATAAATACAAGTAAATCGTGGACTATTTCCTTAATTGCTTCAGGAAAAGATAAGAAGATAGACAAACAAATTTTTACTAGGAGATGAGGTTCTCCCTAATAAAGAAGTTATTGATAAATGGTGCTATTTGGGTGTGGAGTTTGGTGTGTCAGGGATCACAAAGATTGATGTCCAATTAGACAAGGAGTTGGGTAGGCTACAGAAAACCCCCTTAAAACCCCAGCAGAGATTATTTATTTTAAAATTTTACTTACTCCCAAGATTTTATCACAGATTAACCTTAGGACGTATCTCTGCTGGGAGGATCAACTCCTTGGATAAAAAGATAAGATCATCCTTCAAGAAGTGGCTCAATCTTCCTATAGACACACCAACTCCATACTTTATGCCAAGATAGATGGAGGGATGGGTGTTCCCTCCTTGAGATGGACTATCCCGGTCCTCAAGCTTAATAGGTTACAAAAATTGGTAGACTCATCTTCTGATATTATCAAGAAATTGACTAATCTTTCCAGCTTTAATAGAGACAGAAATAAAACCCTCCAACTCTGCAAAGATGGGGACAGGTTAATTAAGAATAAAAATTGTAATTACAAGAGATGGAAGAATCTTTTGTACAATTTTGTTGATGGTAAGGCTCTGCTTGAGTCCCCCTTGTCTCTGGTCAACATCGATGGGTCGGAGATGGGACCAGGCTCCTGTCCGGCCATGAATTTATTGAGCTGGTCAGGACCCGTATTAATGCTCTCCCTACCCTCTCCAGAACATCTAGAGGAAGAACACAAGATAGACAATGTAGGGGAGGCTGCTTAGCAGCAGAATCTCTGGCTCATATAGCGCTCCGCTGTCATAGGTCCCATGACAAGTGGGTAAGTCGCCACAATGCTATAGTCAACATTGTAAACAATCGTTTGGCTCAGAGAGGATGGAGGACTCGGGTCGAGCCAAGATTTTCAACATCTGAGGGAATTAGAAAACCTGACCTCATCTGCACCAAAGATAATGAAACGTATTCTTGATGCCCAAGTGGTTGGAGCTGGAGATGGGCTCGAAATTTCACATACATTGAAAAAGAAGAAATATGACTTAAATCGAGATTTAAAGAGACTTGTTAATGAGCAAGAAGGCAACCATCCATTAGTTTCAACAATAACAATATCATATAGAGGTATTTGGTCCCAGTCTTCCGCAAATTTAATGTTAAAAATGGGTTTAACGCAAAATTATCTTAAAATATTATCTATAAGGGCTCTTCAAGGGACCTATGGTTGCTGGAAGATGCACACTGGCAGGACTTCCATGAGGAAGTGAATCAACAGAATGTGTGTTGAGAAATTTTGCATTTGTTAAGTTCTCATGTCTTTCTACATGACAAATTGTTAAAAAAAAAAATTTGACTACTCAGTCTGTTACTCATGTTTTCTTTTCTTCAGGTGACTCACGAAGTGTATGGATCTTCTGAAGGCTTTTGATACAGTCAGTCATTATGCTATAATAGAGGCTGCTTATAATCACGGAATTCCTCTCTCTCGGTGCACGAAGTTCGCTTTCCGGACGGTAAGGCTTACATGTGCAGAATAACCAACCTCCTCGTGGTGTGGGCTGGGCGGCTTCGGCTGGCTAATGGTTATACGTTTTGACACTCCTCACGGGGCCAGCACCCCCGCAGGGTTTAAATCTGATCGCTACAAGAAGTAATAAAGATAAATAGGTAGGTTCTGTCCCGCCCAGGCAGAGCCATCCAGACTGCCCGTGTCCTGGGAGTCTAGCCTCTGATGGCACTGGTGGCTCCTGTGCAACCATGGTCTCCCGCCCGACCTGGTCTTGCGGAGAATGTAGCAGAGCCTTCACCACAAAGTCTGGTTTGGGGTTGCCCTATGCACGAGAAGCGCGCTCACCCAGTGGTGGCCAACCGAGCTGTTGACACTGCGAAGGTGAAGGCTCGAAGGAATGATGAGGAAGTGTCCATTCTGGCAAAAGCGGAACTCGAGCTGAGAGTCTCGAATCCTAAGGCTCGAAACATTAATCAGCTGTTGGTGACAACACTGCCCCACCGATCGGTGGAGGCGATTAAAAGCCGAAGGAAGATGCGGTCATATGCCGATGTGTTGGCCCGGCTGTCTAGAGAGTTGGAGGACAGTGCGAAGTCACTCCCTTCTCCACTGGCCCCCAGTGGTCCTACCATTGAGGGTCCCTCCACTAATATACGAAGAATACTGGTGGAGGAGGATGTTTGGGAAAGCAACCCTCCAGAGGAGACGAAATCTTCTCTGAGGGAAGCTATGTTCTCCTCTCTGGTCGAGTTACCGGACGCTGGATACAACCATCGTATACTTAAGAGTTTAATGGCAGAGGCACTTGACCAGCGTCTAGATCTGCAGGAGCTGGATAGGTTCTTCCGAATCAACTTCATGAAGTCCTCTAACACTTCCCAGAGGACGACATGAACAAAATGAATTTTCTGTGACTGATGGGAACTCCACGCTTTCCCGGAGGAAGCTAAGGAAGAGTGAATATGCCAGGGTTCAGCAGCTTTATGCCAAGAACCGTAAAAGATGTGCACACAACATCTTGGATGATGCGGCAGACCCTCCCTCAGCTGCGAATTTTGATGAATTCAAGGAGTTCTGGATGGGAGTTTTCAGTCCTCCGGACGAATCAAACAGAAGGGACCCCCGACCAATCGCCCTGAGGAGTTGAAGGCTCTACTTTACACGCCGATCACCCAGACAGAGATAAGGGAGGCATACCCCGCTTTGTCCGCATGTCCTGGCCCCGATGGGATTAGCTCACACCATCTCAGGAGTATTCCCATCCAGATCTTAATTGATCTGTTACATATCTTCCTACTTATGGATCGACTACCTGAATCTCTTCTTAAAGCATTTACCATCTTGCTCCCTAAGAAGAGGGACCCCACATCGCCCGGCGATTACCGCCCTATTACCGTGGGCTCGATCGTGGTGAGACTTTACCATAAAGTTCTCAATCGGCGGGTTATGAAGCGCCTCGGGTTTGACCATCGACAGAGGGCTTTCATTCCTGCCGACGGCTGTGCTGAGAATATCTATCTTCTCTCTGCTATTATTAATACAGCCAGGCAGGACGTCCGACCTCTCTACCTGGCATCGATAGATTTAACCAGGTAGAGTATTCGGCTGTCATTAACGCTCTGAGAAAGAGGGGCTTTCCAACCTCTTTCCTGAGATACATTGTCTTCCTGCAGGAGAAATGCAGCACTGATTTAAGAGTCGCAGGCAGAACGCACCTCATTAAGCCCACTATAGGTGTGCGACAAGGGGATCCCCTAACTCCCCTGATGTTCAATTTGGTAGTGGACTTGCTCTTGAAAGAGCTCCCTACACATATTGGTTTTTCCCTGCAGGGTGAAAAGAAATGCAATGGCTTTTGCTGATGACTTGATCTTGATAGGGTCCACACGAGGTGGCCTACAGAGGATTTTGGACCAAGCCTTCAACTTCTTTGAGAAGCACGGGCTGGTGTTTAACCTCCCTAAATCATGGACCATGTCCCAGGTGCCGTCCGGATGACAAAAGAAAGTTGCTATCCAGGACGTTAAATTTCTAATTAAGGATTGGCAACTTCCTTTGGTCACTATAGAGACCGGTTGGAAGTACCTGGGTGTTGGTTTCTCACCTAGTGGGCGAACCACCCCAGGATGTGACCTAAATGCCCTATTAACTAGACTTAGGAAAGCTCCCCTGAAACCACAACAGCGACTGTTTATTTTGTGGGTATATGTCCTGCCCAGACTATACCATAAGTTAGTGCTGGGGCGCATCACTGCGGGTTTACTGAATAACCTTGACCTCCAGGTCAGGAGGGCCATCCGGACATGGATGTGCCTACTCAAGGATGTGCCTACAGGCTACTTCCATGCTTATGTGGCAGACGGAGGGCTGGGCATCCCGTCCATGAGATGGACGATACCTATCCTTAAAAGAAATCCGACTCATAGGTTTGGAGACTTCTTCATCCTGTGTTATTCGTAAGCTAGCCGATCATAATCTACTGAAAAAGGAACGAAGGTCTTGTGATAAGTTGGTTAAAGACCGTAACCTGATTTGCGACACCGAGACTAAGGTCAAGCTTAGTTGGCGGAATCTCCTCCAAGGCTCTTGTGACGGCAAGGCCTTCCATAACTCACAAGTGGTGAAGTCCCAACACCACTGGGTGAGCGATGGCACTCTACTCCTTACTGGGTGAGTTCATTGATCTTAACTGAACCAGAATCAATGCTCTTCCAACCCTGGCAAGGACGTCCAGAGGGAGGAATGATTCGACTGCCTGTAGGGCCGGGTGTCAGGCAACTGAGACTCTTGCTCACGTGGCACTTCAGTGCCACAGGACTCATGGAATGAGGGTGTGAGGGCACGATGCCATAGTCGGGATTCTAGCGAATCGTCTGGCTCAGCAGAAATGGATCGTGCAGAAGCAACCCCACTACGTGACTGACCAAGGTCTTCGGAAACCCGACCTGGTGTGTTACAACAGAGCGCTCATATCATTGATGCGCAGGTCGTGGGACATGGACACGACTTAGACGTAGTGCACCGTCTAAAGGCTCAGTACTATGATGCTAACACCAGTCTCAAGAGGCAAATTAGAGACATGACCGGCCTATTACCAATTGTGAGCACTGCTACCATATCATATAGGGGTGTATGGAGCTCTAGCTCCACCGCATACCTTAGGACCTTGACTGAAGTGAAAACAGAATCTGGATTTGAAAACTGTGGGAGCAGAGATGGGCAAAAGTTGTGGCCAATAGCTTTGGCAAGAGACCAGAATGCTCGGCTACCATTAGAGCAAGAAACAAGTTTTCTACCCCTTGCCTGTTCAAAGTCTAGTTTGGACTGATTAATAACTGCTTTACAATTGTTTATGTTGTAAGCATGGCCATCGATTGTGTAGAAGCAATGTGATTTCTGCTCAGTGCTCTGAATGTCAAAGTGAAGAAATTCAATCAAGCTCGGGTAAACGGCGGGAGTAACTATGACTCTCTTTTTGCGAAGCGATCTGGGAGGTGCTGGGGCGTGTCCCACCAGTACACCCGGTGAGCAAGTGCGGAATGCTCAACCTCCTCATGGTGCGGGCCGGAAGTGGTTGGAGTGTGAGGTTTGGTGTGTCGCCACTTGAGTGACCCGGCAGCAAGAGGTGACCTAATTGGGGGTTGTCAGATGGGAAGTTGGAGGTGCCCTGGACACGGAAACCAAAGACATGGCTGTTGAGTTCATAAGCCACTTTGGCATGTGGCTCACGGTCGTCCCTATGACCGAGGCCTTGGCCTTGTCCCTGAGCTGCTGGCAAACAAGTGCCGCTGACCCTAAGAGCTGGGACCTTAAGTGGACAGCTCCCTCACCAACTGGCTAATGAGCATACGCTAATATGGGCGCTACGGGGCTACCAACCCTGCAGTGCCGACATGGACCACGGTAGCAGTCAAACTAAAGATAAAGAGGAAGACCTATGTCTGAATGACACAGGTTGTCCTGAGCCCCCAGCGGCGGGGCCAGCTCTCTCTGTCCTGGCTGGGACGTCCAGCTCGAGTGGTCCCAGTAGTACCACCCGATGGGTGTGTGAGGTCTGTGAATGAGTTTTCACTACACAAACTGGGAGGGGCCTGCATCTTCGTAGGGTCCACCCATCCATAGCCAACGATAGAGTTGATGTAGCACGTGTGAAAGCCAGGTGGACGGAGGAGGAGGTTCTCTGTCTGGCACACGCTGAGGCTGGACTCTGTGCTACTCACTCTAACAACCTAAATGTCAGACTCCAGAGTCTGTTCCCTCACTGGACGCTGGAAGCAATCAAAAGTCGCCGAAAGCAGAAGGCATACGGGGACTTACTCAAATCCATCATGGGGTCTGACCCTCAATGCAGTTCTGCTCCTAAACTTCCGGTTCCTGCTAAACATCCAGAAAAAACCATTCCACGCTCCAAGCCAACGAGACCGCCCTTGCCCTCCAAGAGTACACTGGCGAGCTCTACCAACCTAAAGTCCAGAAAACTCATTAGTCTTCTCACAGATCTTTACCCTCCGTCTCCCACGGAGCCTGAGGGTAAAGAACTCCTCGATCCAGCACTCCTTATATGGAACCAAAGTCTCCTGCTTCTACCTCCTCTGTCTCTGAAACCTCCATCATGGACGACCTTGTTTTTCCTGACAGGTCTTTTTCATGGAACGAAGTCACAATTGACCTCGCTTCCTCCTCAGATTCTGACCATCTTGACCACTCTGCCTCAAAGGACAACTTTCCACAATCGCTCTTTAATGGCCTCATTGGCCCTGCACCTATTAGAAAGGTAGATCAAACTCCTCTATTCTCCAGAAGAGTACCAGAGTACCAAACGTTGCCCAACATTGGCACAACAGCATCCCAAGAAGGGAATCAGGCAGCACCACTGCACCCCCCTCAGCAGCCCCTCACCTCAAAGCGCTCCTCTTGGACGCAATCAAAGCATCGACAGAATCACCGCCCCTGGACAGCTATGGTCACCAGCACCTCAAAACCACCCTCTCCACTGCCCTTACTGGCCGCCCCAGGGCTAATCTTGGGGACAAATTTGAGCATATTGTATTTTGGCCGACTACTGAAAAAGTAAAAAGGTTAGCTTTTAATTTTTGAAATTTCTAGTTGTGCTGATTTATATTGTTCTTTGTACGAGTTGCAAGTCTTGGATTAGTGGCCCTACGTCCCCGTCGTCTGGGGCGGGTGGCACGGGGCGAGTCCCCTGCCGGCTAAACGGCTGAACTGGTGCAGAGGGTTTCGAGGGAATTTATTTTTTGCATTTCCATGCCCTTTTTCGTTGTCCTAAGTTCTGGGACCCCGGTCTGTTTGACTTGGACTGGGGTTGTTTTTAAAGTTTTAAAGTTTAGAGTTGCATTAGAAATTGAATCGTTGGACTGTTGGCTCCTTGCTCTTTGATATTGTAAATATTTTACCACTTGTCATTGTTGACACTTGGTTTTTAAGTGTGTATATAGTGTTGGAATTTTATTTTTACCATGTCGTCTAGTAGTAGTGAACTGGACCCAATGAGTCAAGAAATAATGTCAGCAGCTTCAGAGCTGACTGAAGAAGAACGAGATGAAATAACACATAGCATCTTATCTCAAGCACAAGATCTAGCAGAGATAGAAGTCCTAGCAGATAGTTCTCTGGCTGGAACATCAGTGAAGTGCATATCGTCATCGGTTGCTGGAGCTTCACGAATAACACAAAGCATCAACCGCTTCTCAAAATGCTCAAAGAAAAAGGGCAAAAGGAAATGAATCTGATGCCAGTACATCAAAAAGATCCTTAAGTAAGAAGCAAAAGAAGGATGACAAGATGAAGTCGAAACATGATGAGTTACAATTCGTCCACAATCAGCGAGAACGATTACGGACTTTTCTTTGGGACAAATTAAGTAAGGTTCCAACTGCCTCTATAAGAACCATATTAGAAATCTGGGACCAATTAGAGGCTAAAGCATTTGATGTCTTTACCGAGAATATATTATTGAAAGAAAGGCTTAAGAAAAAGGATGAAAGAAGCAAAAAAGATTCATATGCAAAGGTTGCCAAGAAGGATATTGAGTTTCATGAGAAACCGTCCAAAAAGATTATACTAAAAGCAGTATCGCAAAAATATCAAACAAGTGAGCAAGTAAAAGATGTGCTGAAAGAAATTCGTCCTATTTTGACAGAAGTGAAGGTCAAAAATATAAGAACAATCAGAGATAAAGGTGTTATTGTGGAAACAGCAACGGATGACGATATAGCTAAGATTAAGGGTTGTTCCAAGCTGGACACGCTGGGAATAAAAAGTATGGTTCCAAGATCTATATTACCAAAAGTCGTTATCTTTGATGTTGAAAAGGGAATGAAGAAAGAAGACCTCCTAAAGAACTATGGTTAAAGAACTTCAGTGAAATGGGTATGAGTGAAAACAAGTGTTGTGATGGGTGAAGTGCAGATCACGGCTGTTAATTGGTTGGTTGGCTAACAGGTTCAAGGAGATCTTCCAAGTAACCCAATGCTATAAATGCATGATGTACGGCCATGTAGCCAAATATTGTAAGAAAGAAGCGAATTGTGGTCACTGCGGTGAAGTCAAGCACTCGTACAAAGAATGTCCAAATAAAAACAAACAACCAAGATGCTGTAATTGTAAAAGGAATGGGGCTGCGGTGGATCATGCTGCTATAAGTAAAAATTGCCAAGAATACAGCAAAGCTATAGAAATTTACAAAAGAAATATTATTTATGGCTAAAATAAAAATCTTACAGTTAAACGCCCAAAGAGCCAAAAGTGTTGCACTTCAAGTAAACTATATTATGGAGAAAACGGACATAGCGGTAGCAATTCTTCAGGAGCCCTATGCGGTTGCAGAGCAGGTGCGATGCTACCCGAGATCGTATAGAGTCATCTCGGAAGGAGTATTACCCAATGCGACAATAATAGTTCGAAACAAACATATGGTTGTTACGAAAGTGACTACTTTATGTAACAAGAACGCAATATGTACTGAGCTCATTGGGGATTTCGGTAGGCTCTATACGGTGGCTCTGTACTGCCAACCTTCTGAAAGTTTAGATACGAGTTTGACGTATTTAGAGAAATTGCACAGACTATTGGGGTCTGAGAGGATTGTTATCGGAGTAGATAGCAACTCTAATTCTCCACTCTGGGGCAGTGAAAACTCCGATGACAGAGGGAATCTGCTGGAGGAGCATATAGCTGCAACAGGGTTGGAGGTGATTAATGAGTCAGGACATCCTCCAACCTATAATACTGTACATGGCACTTCATATATAGATGCTACTTTTGTAACAGGCGCAATAAGAAATAGAATAAATTGGAGATTTGTTGAAAACTTAACTACCAGTGACCACAACGCGATTCTGTATGATATTGATCCTCTGGATTCGATACGGAATTGGAATAAAATAGATAGATTTTTAATAACGGATGCTGCATGGCCAAGGTTTATTGAAAATTACAATTGTTTAGTGAGACAAGTTTGCTGGGATGACCTTGTAGCTGACGACCATGTTAAAGAACTGACAAATGTTATTATGCAAGCTTGCACTTGAAGCATGAAAAAGCGAAATGCCACTTCAAGACCAGTCTTCTGGTGGACTAACGAACTGACGACTCTAAGAAGGGAAGTTAATCAACAGAGAAGACTATGTCAGAGGCATAGAAGGAATTGTAATAACGACTTAGTTAGAATATATGTAGAGCAGTATAAAGAGAGAAGAAATTATGTCTTATCTATTAATAAATCTAAAATGGCTCATTGGAAGAAATATATCGAAGAGCAAGGATCCAAGGATCCTTGGGAAATTTTAAAAATAATTAATAACAAAAAGAGTCTTTTGGACATAACCACAACTATTGGCAACGAGAATGAGCAAACTTTGAACTGGGAACAATCTGTGAACAGGATATTGGATGATTTGTTCCCGCAATTAGAAAACCAAGAGCAAGCATTTGAAAGTTCATGCCAAGAAATCCAAGAAGAAAGTGAAGAAAATGACTTTACACCAGATGAAGTACATGCGGCAATTAATCGGGCAAAAAATAAGACACCGGGCCTTGATGGGATTGAAGTTGTAGTGATGAAGAAAGCATTTGAGCTGACACCGGAGGTGTTTGTTGGAATGTACAAGTGCATAAGGGAGGGTATCTTCCCCAGAGTCTGGAGAGAAGCACACGTGAAGTTGGTAATAAAAGGAACAGACAGATTGTTAAACGAGACTGGAGCATACCGACCCATTGCTCTCCTTCCGGTGCTGGGCAAAGTATATGAAAGACTCTGTATAAGTCGTATAATGATTAGATATGAAAGAAAGTCTGTCCTCTGAGCTCCAGTTTGGTTTTAAAACTGGTAAAAGCACGGAGGACGCTATATATAGACTTGTCCGCACTGTTAAGGGAAGCAATGATAGGTATGTTCTTGCCGTTCTTATTGACTTCCGTGGTGCTTTCGACAGACTCTGGTGGGCGAGTATCTTATCAAGAATCCGAGAAACTGATTGTCCTAAAAATTTATATCAAGTATACGAGAATTACTTCAAAGGTAGGACTGTAATTATAAGAAATAACTACGGTGAGATTATCAGGCCTGTGTGCTGGGGTTGCGCTCAAGGCTCGGTAATTGGCCCATACGTTTGGAATATGGTATTCGATACTTTTCTCCAAAATAGATTTGATGGGGTTAATATGATAGCGTATGCAGACGATCTTGTGATGTTAATCAGTGCCAGCTCCCGCTCCCAATTGGAGACCAGAGCAGAAAGTGCTGTGTTCATTGAGCGCATGGTCCAAGCGAAACAAATTAGAAATATCTAAGGGAAAGACTGTCCAGATTCTAATGAAAGGTAAATTGAGTATGAACAGACATCCTACTGTACAATTGGAAGGTGAGCCAATATGCTATGTCAAGACAGCAAGATACTTGGGTGTGCAGTTAGAGGAACGATTGTTTTTTACCGAGCACATCCGGTATATCAAGGATAAAACAAGAATGCTGTATGCCAAAATCCGGAGGGTAGTAAGAACAGACTGGGGCATAAAAGGATGCTCTTTAAACATGTTATATCAATGTTTATTTGTCCCGATACTTACTTACGCCTCCGGGGCATGGGTCCATCGAATTGACAAGTCTAAGATACAAAAGCATCTTGTACAGGCCCAGAGATTTGCTCTATTAGGAACTACACGAGCATGCCGTACAGTCTCCTCTGACGCACTCCAGGTTATGGCAGGACGAAAACCTGCTTACTTCGAAGTTTTATTAAGAGGGCTAGTATACTTCACTAAGAACAACATCAGAAGTACTATAATGGGTGTGACTTCCTACCCAGATGAAGGGCGAGAATATTCAAGGAATGAAGTCCAAGATAAGAAAAGAAGAATAAACACTGAGATTATTGCTCTCTGGCAAGCAAGCTGGGAAACCAGTGAAAAAGGTAGGCAAACATATATGTTTTTGCCTGACGTAAGTACGGTTGATTGTAGGTTAAAACCTTGGTTACAGTTTGGATTACGAGCTGGCTTTCTATTAACTGGACATGGCTTGAAATATAAAATTGTCACAGCTTGGATTACATCACTCTGGATTGTGTACTTGTGGAGAAGATGAAACCTCAAAACATCTGATGCTTGAATGTAATATATACTTAGACATCCGTAGGAGGTTGGAAATGCTCGTAGGAGTGTTAGACGAGGATAATCTGGGGATCCTGTTCACAGATTGTAACAGTCTTGCTCTTTTTAATAAGTTTGTTAATGATGTCTTTAATAAAAGAGCCCTGATAAATAGTGGCAACCCACCTCCCCGTGGTTAGGGACGGGAACTATGCTGATCAGGATACATAGACCTGGTCCAAATGTATTGCTCCTCAGAATAGGCTAAGTGGTCAATTTTTTCTGAGTTAAAAATTGAGTTTTAAAATTTAATTTTATATTATAATTGTTACCTAAGATTCTGATGCCAGGAAAATAAGATCCTAGCCACGGATGTGCTACGGCACCGGTAGTGGTAGCATCCGGTATTTCTAATGTAATGCCCTTACTGGCCACCTAAGCCATTGCACTTTGGACCGGTACATGCAGTCTTACCTTCTGCCAACCACCAGCCAACAACCTGACATCACTCCACCTCCTAGAGACCCACCTCCTCCACCTCCGGCTGAACTATCCAAAACCCGATCAAGATGCCTCTGCAGAAAACTGTGGTATGCCAAAATCCAAAGCCAGTTCACCAAAAACAGAAAATGCCGTTCCCAAGCCATTCTGGACAGGGAACAGCACCCTTCTCACCAGCTGCCCTTCCAGGATATCAGGGAGTTCTGGACCAATACATTCATGGCTCCTGACATCACTCCTCAGATGACTTCTGCCCAGCAGCATCCTATCCCAAATGTCAACTCCGACCTGGGACTTCATATTTACAGCCCGGTGTCCAGCCATGACATCCAGGCTTGCCTCCCGGACTGCAATACCAGTACGGGACCGGACGGACTGTCTGCCAGAGCTATAAGGAACATTCCCACAGTTATCCTACAGGACCTCTTCAACCTCTTCCTCCTGATTGACCGCCTACCGGACACCCTCCTGCAAGCATTTACCATCTTGATTCCGAAGACCGACAATCCAGCCTCACCCGGAGAGTAGCGGCCCATCACGGTGGCCCCAGTGGTCGTAAGGGCTTTTCACAAACTCCTGTCTAAACGGATCACTTCCATCATCCCCTTCAACTACCGCCAGAGGGCGTTCCAACCGGCTGACTGTTGCACCAAAAACATTTACCTACTTTCAGCTCTGCTATCTGAAGCCAAGCGAAACCTAAACCCCTCTATCTTGCATCCATAGACCTTCAGAAAGCTTTTGACCAAGTCTCCTTCACAGCTGTACAGGAAGCTCTTCGAGCTAAGGGCTTTCCTCCCAGTTTTATCCAATAAATCCAACACTTGCAGCAGAATGCCTGCACTGACCTATGCTTCCATGGGCATCATGCCACCATTAACCCCACCCAAGGGGTGAGGCAAGGGGACCCACTCTCCCCCTTCCTCTTCAACTCCGTTATTGATCTTCTGCTCCAATCTCTGCCATCATACATTGGCTTCCCTCTCTTTGGGGCATCCGTAAACAGCCTTGCTTTTGCGGACGACCTATTTTTGGTTGCTTCGACCCCCACGGGTCGCCGTAAACTCCTAGATACGGCTGATACACACTTTCGTGAGTGCGGCCTCCTATATCAATACCACCAAATCCTGGTCTCTTTCCCTAGTGCCATTTGGAAGGCAGAAGAAAATCAAGGTTGTCACAGATGCCCCCTTCATGGTGGGTGGTCTGCCTCTTCCCCCGAAAGGGGTCGATTCCGTATGGAAGTACCTGGGGGTCTCCTTCACCCCCAGAGGCCGCAAGGCTGCTGCCGGGAATCTGCACGAAGCCTTGGATCGAATAAGTCGAGCACCCCTCAAGCCTCAAAGACTATTCATCCTAAGAGTCTACCTCCTCCCACAGATCTACCACCAACTGATCCTGGGTCAAATCACCGCTGGCCAATTACATCGGCTAGACGTGCAGATCCGCATCATCATAAGAGCTCGGCTGGGACTTCCACAAGACGTCCCAGTAGCTTACTACCATGTGGATATCGTTGACGGCGGCCTTGGAATACCCTCTCTCCGATGGTTCATACCCATCCTAAAACTACATCGGTTGCAAAATCTTCTCCAGTCTTCATCTCCTACCATCCAGCTCCTCCATCAGGTTCCAGCCATTAAACAAGAACTTCACTGCACTAAACAGCTCCTCTGAGAGGATAACATCACCTACTCATCCAACAAACAGATCTTTCCTCCTCTATCGATGGCCGTGCCTTCACTGAATCTAGGAAGGTAAGGTCACAGCATTGTTGGGTGGGGGATGGCTCACGCCTCCTCTCTGGCCACGACTATGTGAGCCTTGTCCAAACCCGTATCAACGCCCTTCCTACCCACGCTCTCACCTCTCGCAGGCACTCCTCCCCCAGGGACTGCAGGGCAGGCTGCGCAGCTGTGGAATCGCTTGCACACATTACACAGCGCTGCCACAGGACCCATGGGGCGAGAGTAAACAGCATGACGGTGTTGCTTCCCTTGTTGCCAATCGTCTTGAGCAGCGGGGGTGGTCTGTGAACAAGGAGCCCCACTTCCAAACCTCAGAGGGACTCCAGAAACCAGACCTGGTTTGCCATAGGGAAGGCTCTGCCCTCATCCTAGATGCTCAGATTGTAGGGCACAGTATTCCTCTAAATGAACTACTATAAGAACTACTATAAGAGACCTTATCCAACAAGTTCACCGGGAAACCGGACATCTCCCATCCATATCCTCGATAACAGTCTCCTTTCGAGGGATCTGGAGTTCTCAATCGGCTTCTTTCCTCCATAGCCTAGGGATCTCACACACGGACATGAAGATCATCACAGTCTGCGCTCTACAGGGGACACACACATGTTGGCAAATACACCAGCGGATGACCTGAGAAATCTCGATGGCAGGTCATGGGGTCGGATAACCCCCCGCAAATGTAAAGGCAACCACCGCCTCTAACTGTGGGAAATGTAATAAAAAAAAATAAAAAAAAAATTAAAAAATAATAATAATAAAAAAAAAAGTCTGTGACTACTCAGTCTGTTACTCATGTTTTCTTTTCTTCAGGTGACTCACGAAGTGTATGGATCTTCTGAAGGCTTTTGATAGTCAGTCATTATGCTATAATAGAGGCTGCTTATAATCACGGAATTCCTCTCTCTTTTGCAAATTACTTGATATATTGCTATGAAGAAGCCTCTACTGAAATGAGGTTTTTTGGCGAAGGTCAGTGCGTTTGTCCAACGCAGGGAGTGAGACAAGGAGACCCATTGTCTCCTTTACTGTTCAACATGGTTATTGATCTCCTCTTAAAGAAAATTCCACAAAATATAGGATTTCATTTGGAAAATAAGATTGTTAACACCCTGGCCTTTGCTGATGACCTCGTTTTAGTAGCAACAACTAGAGGTGGTCTTCAATCCATTCTGGATTGTTTGAGGAATCACTTACAGCCAAGAGGGCTTCAAATTAACGCCAATAAATCTTGAACAGTTTCAATGGTTTCGTCAGGCAAGAAGAAAATAAGATAGTCTTTAAAATTCCTTTGGGGAAATGAGGAACTTCCTCGTAAGGGAATTTTAGATAAATGGACCTATTTAGGAGTGGAGTTCGGTGTGTCAGGAAAAATTGATATTGATATAAATAAGGAGTTGAGCAGGCTACAAAAAGCCCCCTTGAAACCCCAGCAGAGACTATTCATTTTAAATACATATTTAATTCCGCGATTTTATCATCGTTTAACTTCAGGACAAATCTCTGCTGGGAGGCTCAACTCCTTAGATAAAACAATCAGATCTTAGGAAATGGCTTAATCTTCCCAAAGACACACCGACTCCATATTTCTACACTAAAATTGATGATGGGGGTTGGGGGTTCCATCTTTTAGATGGACTATCCCAATCCTCAAAACAAATAGGTTGCAAAAGCTTACAGAGTCATCCTCTGTCCTGATAAAATCGTTGACCAACTTTCCAAGTTTTGCAAGAGAGGAACAAGACCCTTCAACTCTGTAAGGATGGAGCTTCATTAATAAGTAATAAACACTCTTATTCTATCAGATGGAATAATATGCTTTATAATTCAGTTGATGGGAAAGCTCTACATGAGTCCTCCCTTGTCTCTGGCCAACATCGTTGGGTCGAGGATGGGACCCCACTCCTGTCCGGCCATGAATACATGGAGCTGGTCAGGACCCGAATAAATGCTCTACCTACCCTCTCCAGAACATCAAGAGGAAGACAACAGGATAGGCAATGTAGGGGAGGCTGCTCTGCAGCAGAATCCCTGGCTCACATAGCACTCTGCTGTCATCGGTCCCATGACAAGCGGGTAAGTTGCCAAGACACTATAGTCAAAATAGTAGACAATCGTTTGAGCCAGAGAGGATGGAGGACTCTTGTGGAGCCTAGATTTTCAACATCTGTAGGAATAAGGAAACCTGATCTTATCTGTACCAAGGGTATGGAAACGTATATACTCGATGCTCAAGTAGTTGGCGCTGGAGACGGGCTGGAAGTAGCACACCGTCTTAAAAAGAAAAAATATGACTTGAATTCTGACCTCAAAAAGATAGTCCAAAATCAGTAGGGAAATATTCCCATAGTTTCCACAGTCACTGTTTCATACCGGGGTATATGGTCTCAATCCTCGGCCAGCTTAATGATAAAACTAGGCCTCACTAAATAAGACTTAAAAATGATATCTATTAGAGCTCTTCAGGGGACCCATGGTTGCTGGGTGATGCACACTCATAGGACCTCAATGAGGTAATCAATGGTCATGTATGTTGTAAATAATGCATTGTTAGTTTACTCATTTTCTTTAAAAATGATATGTTAAAAAAAAAATTGTGACTACTCTGTCTGTTACTCATGTTTTCTTTTCTTCAGGTGACTCACGAAGTGGCTCTTAACATCTGTCACAAATGCGGAGTACCCTACCTCCTCGTGAGAGAACTTAATCTTTATATTAAGCAAAAAACTTTTAAGACCAAAAGCCAGGGAGTTGAGTCTCCCTCTGCTGGGAGACTCAACTCCTGGATAAAAAGATCCATGCTTCTTTAAAGAGATGGTTGAATTTACCAAAGGACACACCAACTCCATACTTTTACACCAGAATAGATGATGGCGGTTTAGGGGTTCCATCTTTTAGATGGACGATTCCCATATTAAAATTAAATCGCATGGATAATCTTACCAAATCCTCTTCTGATCTAATTAAGAAATTAGCAGACGTAAGGGTTTTTAAGCGTGAAAGAAATAAGGCCCTCCAATTTTGCAAAGACGGTAACTTTGAAATTAAAAATAGAAAATCTTATTGGCATACATGGAAATCTTTGCTGTACACCATTGTTGATGGAAGGGCTCTGCAGGAGTCCTCTCTTGTCTTGGGCCAACATAGGTGGGTTGGAGATGGGACCCAGCTCCTGACTGGCCATGAATTCATTGAGCTGGTCAGGACCCGTATAAATGTGCTCCCTACCCTCTCCAGAACATCTAGAGGAAAAACAACTGATAGGTTATATAGGGGAGGCTGCCAAGCAGCAGAGTCTCTCGCCCATGTTGCCTCTGCTGTCATAGGTCCCATGACAAGCGGTTAAGTCGCCACAATGCTATTGTGAACATCGTGAACAAAAGGTTGACCCAGAGAGGATGGGTGACTCAGGTAGAGCCAAGGTTCTCAACATCTCTTGGTGTAAGGAAGCCTAACCTCATCTGCACCAGAAGAAAGACTTTTGTACTAGACGCCCAAGTTGTAGTAGCTGGACTGGAGGCTGCTCATAGATTAAAAAAGAAAAAATACGATTTGAATAAAGATTTAAAAGAGCAAATTGAAAGAAAAGAAGGCAATAAACCAGTTTTTTCTACGATCAGTTTCATACAGAGGTATATGGGCTAGGACCTCAGCCGATCTGTTATTAAAGTTTGGGCTTACAAAAAGCGATTTAAAAATGATTAGTATAAGAGCACTTCAAGGAACCTATGGTTGTTGGGTCATCTTTAACCGAAGGACCTCAATGAGGTGAATAACAGTGTATGCATGTTGGGAATTTTGCTACCAATTTGGTACTCTTGTCTTTAACATGAAAATTGTTTAAAAAAAAAAAGTGACTACTCAGTTTGTTACTCATGTTTTCTTTTCTTCAGGTGACTCACGAAGTGGCTCTTAACATCTGTCACAAGTGCGGAGTACCTTACCTCTTCGTGGTGTGGGCTGGGCAGGTTCGTCTGGCTAAAGTGGTACATGCTATTCCTCCCCATGGGGCCAACTACCCTATGGGATTCGCAAAGCATAGTTCCTAAAAGTATAAAAGAAAAAGAGGTCACCTTGGCTCCTCTTGGGCCTGGTGACTGCGCCACCGCAGGACGCTTCGCATGCCTCTATCCGGGACGGGCATAGCCAGCAACCAGACGCCCTTCAATCACTTTTTTCCTGTGGCTTTTGTCCAAGAACATTTACCACCAAATCTGGTAGAGGATTACATCAGAAGAGAACACATCCAGAAGAGTTTAATCAGCAAATCTGTGTCGACCGTCGTAAGGCTAGATGGACAGAAGAGGTATCCATGCTGGCGAGGGCTGAGGTTGAGCTGGGCAACAGGAAGAATATTAATCAACTTCTTCAGGCCCAGTTCCCTCATAGAACCCTCGAAGCCATCATGAGCAGAAGGAAGAATCCACGGTATGTTGCCCAGGTCATGACCCTGAAGCAAAAGGATACGAGTATTTCTCGTTCTTTGGCTGTTCCTTTTTCCTCTTCTATTCCGATCCCTGTAAATATATCTGAACCTTGGCCTGCCGTGTCACCCCACCCTTCGGGGCCAGGGAAGATGCATGGCGTTCTCACTGCCGGGGTTGACCCTCCTGCGGTCCGGTCGGATAGGGATTCTGTAAAGGAAACCGATCCGATGTGGGTTGCTCGAGTGGACCCTCGTGCAGTGAATCCAATCGGGCCAACTGGGATCTGTTCCTCTGCTTTTTCCTATCAGTCTCCATCTATTTCATATGTTGATTTTGTAAGAGATGAGGAAGTATTTGAAACCCCAGATGATCAAGACTTCAAGGGTTCACTTCGTCAGGCTATAGTATCTTTAGCAGAAAGAGCAGAAAACATCTTTAATCATAGAACTTTGAAGTCCTTGTTATTAGAAGCCTTGGAAGACAGATTAAACATCAAAGAGTTGAACCATTATATTAAACAAAACTTTATAAACTCTGATGTTATTGTAAAACCTAAATTAAGGAAAGACGTTATGAGTAAGCCTAGTAATGAGTTAAATAAAAGAGCATTAAGAAAGGCAGCTTATGCAAAAACGCAACAACTATATAATGTAAATAGGAAGATATGTGCACAAGAGATCTTAGATGATTTGTCTAGTGAGGAATCAAAAGATAGACACCAAAACGTTCTTTGTATTTTGGAGGAATGTTTAGGCCAGATACAAATCCACGACGTGGCAACGAGGCCCTGGGGATGTATGAGCACGATGAGATTCCTAATATGGACATTGCTTTAGCATTGTACTCTCCATTAAGTGATATAGAAATTAAAGAGTTTTCCCAGTGTTCATACATCTCCAGGTCCTGATGCTCTAACACCTTTGCAGTTGCGTAATATTCCTATCACTATATTGAAGGATCTCTACCACATGTTTTTACTAATAGATAAACTTCCAGTTATGTTATGTGATGCTAAGACTGTCTTTCTACCCAAAATTAAAAATCCAGATAGGCCGAATGAATTCAGGCCGATAACAATGTCATCGGTTTTGACTAGATCTTTCGATAAAATTTTGTCGAGAAGGCTAAATAAAGTTGTATCTATAGATAACAGGCAGAGGACCTTCCTTCCTGTAGATGGCACAGCTGAGAGCGTGTTTCTTTTACATAATTTGTTAAATGAATCACGCTCGAAGCTTCGCCATCTACATCTAGCAACCTTGGACCTCTTGAAGGCCTTTGATACTGTCAATCACTTTGCTATAATAGAGGCTGCATATCACCATGGCCTTCTCCTTTCCTTCTCTAATTACCTGATCAACTATTATAAAGAGGCCTCCACAGAAATGAGATTCTTCGGCGAAACTCAGCGCGTAATGCCTACACAAGGAGTGCGGCAGGGGGATCCACATCCCCCTTGCTGTTCAATATTGTAATAGATCTCCTTTTGAAAACTATTCCAAGAAACATTGGTTTTCGACTAGAAAATTCAGTAGTTAACGCGCTGGCTTTCTCTGACGATCTCATTTTTGTTGCAACAACCAGAGGGGGCCTCCAATCCATTCTTGATTGTGCCCAGAGTTTAGTCAAAAGAGGATTATTAATTAATTCAAATAAATCCTGGACTGTCATTGGTTGCATCCGGAAAAGAGAAGAAAATAAAAGTTGATTCTCAGAAATTTTTACTGGGAAGTGACACTCTTCCATACAAAGTTACTCAGGATGGATGGACTTACCTCGGTGTGGAGTTGGATGTGTCCGGTATATCCAAAGTAGATATTGATATGGACAGGGAGTTGAGTAGGCTTCAAAAAGCATCTCTTAAACCCCAGCAGAGATTCATTTTAAAAAACTTATTTACTACCTAGATTTTATCACAGACTAATCTTAGGACGTATCTCTGCTGGGAGGCTCAACTCCCTGGACAAAAAGATTAGAACCTTTATAAGGAAATGGTTAAATTTACCCAAGGATACGCCGAATCCATACTTTTATGGAAAAATTGATGGAGGATTAGGAGTACCATCTTTAAGGTGGTCCATTCCATCCCTTAAATTAAATAGAATAAAGAACTTAGTTGAGTCACCTTCTGAATTAATAAGAAGGTTAACAAACCTTACAGTATTTAAGAGTGAGAAAAAGAAAACAATGCAACTATGTAAAGATGGAAGTACTTTGATAAACAACAAGCATGCTAACCTTAATAGATGGAAAACCCTGTTATACACTTTTGTTGATGGAAAGGCTCTGCAGGAGTCCTCCCTTGTCTCGGGCCAACATCGATGGGTTGGGGATGGGACCTGGCTCCTGACCGGCCATGAATATATTGAGCTGATCAGGACCCGGATAAATGCTCTACCTACCCTCTCCAGAACATCAAGAGGACGAACATCAGATAGGCAATGTAGGGGAGGCTGCTTGGCAGCTGAATCTCTGGCCCATATAGCGCTCCGCTGTCACAGGTCCCATGACAAGCGGGCAAGCCGCCACGACGTGGCGAGCCAAGTTCTCAACTTCACAGGAAATTCGAAAACCGGATCTAGTATGCACTAAGGGCGACAAGACGTACATCTTGGACGCCCAGGTAGTTGGGGCAGGCGATGGATTAGAAGCTTCACACAGATTGAAACTCAAAATATGATTTAAATTTGGATCTAAAGAAGCAAACAGAAACTGAAGAGGGAAACTTTCCCTTAGTATCAACTATAACCATATCATATCGAGGAATCTGGTCTAAAACCTCAGCTGAATTAATGTTAAAATTAGGTCTTACTAGGAAAGATTTAAAAATTCTATCTATAAGGGCACTTCAAGGGACCCATGGTTGCTGGAGGATGCATGTCCGAAGGACCTCAATAAAATGAGGGGAATAACGGAATATGTAGGTGGGTGTACCTGTATTGTTTAGTTCAGGTCTTTAAATACATGATAATTGTTAAAAAAAAAAATTTAACTACTCAGTCTGTTACTCATGTTTTCTTTTCTTCAGGGGACTCAATTCTCCGGAACAAGGAGATTCTAGATAAATGGAACTATCTTGGCGTGGAGTTTGGTGTGTCCGGGAAGACTAAAGTTGAGATCGATATAGACAAGGAGTTGGGAGGGCTACAAAAAGCCCCCCTTAAACCCCAGCAGAGATTGTTCATTTTAAAATCGTACTTACTTCCTCGTTTTTACCATAGACGAACTTTAGGACGTATCTCTGCTGGGAGACTCAACTCCTTGGATAAAAAGGTTAGATCTTTTCTAAAGAAGTGGCTGAACCTTCTAAAGGACACGCCAACTCCATACTTTTACCCCAAGATTGATAACGAAGGGCTGGGTGTTCTTTCCTTCAGGTGGACCATTCCAGTCCTCAAGTCAACTAGATTGCAAAAACTGACAGAGTCTTCAGATATTATCAAGAAATTAACCAATCTTTCGAGCTTCGTGAGAGAGAAAAACAAACTCTACAACGATGGGGATAGAATAATTAAGAATAAACATCGAAGTTATAAGAGATGGAAAAACTTGTTATATAATTTTGTGGATGGTAAGGCTCTACATGAGTACTCCCTTGTCTCGGGTCAACATAGATGGGACCCGGCTCCTGTCCGGCCATGAGTACATCGAGCTGGTCAGGACCAGAATTAATGCTCTACCTACCCTCTCCAGAACATCTAGAGGAAGAACATAGGATAGATAATGTAGGGGAGGCTGCTTAGCAGCAGAATCTCTGGCCCATATAGCGCTCCGCTGTCATAGGTCCCATGACAAGCAGGTAAGTCGCCACGATGCAATTGTTAAAATCGTAAATAATCGTTTGGCCCAGAGAGGATGGAGGACTCGTGTGGAGCCAAGATTTTCTACCACACAAGGTATTAGAAAATCGGACCTTGTTTGTACAACGAATAATGAAACGTACATTCTAGATGCCCAAGTAGTTGGTGCAGGAGATGGTCTAGAGGTCTCGCATATACCGAAAAAGAAAAAATGATTTGAACATTGATTTAAAGAAACCAAACTCAAGAAAAAGAAGGTAATTTTCCCATAATTTCAACAATAACAATTTCATATCGTGGAATCTGGTCTCAGTCCTCTGCCGACTTAGTGTTAAAAATTGGATTAACGCGTAAAGATTTAAAAATATTATCTATAAGGGCTCTTCAAGGAACCTACGGTTGCTGGAATATGCATAGTCACAGGACTTCCATGCGGAGGTGATTAAACGGAATATGTGTGTTGGTAGAACTTGTATTGTTTAGTTCTCATGACTATATTCATGATAATTTGTTAAAAAAAAGAAATTATGACTACTCAGTCTGTTACTCATGTTTTCTTTTCTTCAGCCTTCATCTTTACCAGTAAATTTCATTATTACAGAAGAAGACATTTCAGACTCCTGAAGATCAGGATATAAAGGGTCCACTTCAAGAGGCTATTGCAGTATCATTAGCGGAGAAAGCTGAGAACGTGTACAATCATAGAACATTAAAATCTTTGCTATCAGAAGCCTTGGAAGGCAGAATGAATATTCAAGAACTAAATCAATATATAAAAGCAAATTTTATAAATTTGTGATATTGTTGTAAAACCTAGGATCCGAAAGGATATTGTTAAAGATAAAAATGGTTATATGCCTAGTACGAAAGCTTTGAGAAAGATGGAATATGCAAAAACACAGCAATTGTATAATCTAAATAGGAAAAGATGTGCGCATCAAATCTTAGACGATCTAAGTAATGAGGAACCTATAGTTAATTCGAAGTCATTCTTTCCATTCTGGAGGAATACATTCCGTCCAGAAGAATCTCCTCGGGATGGGACTGAGGCCCTGGGGATGTATGAATATGATGAGATCCCAGATAGAAATATCGCTTTAGCATTATACTCTCCTATAAATGACCTAGATATCAAAGAGTTTCTAATGTTCATACATCTCCAGGTCCTGATGGATTGACCCCCCATCAGTTACGCAACATTTCTATTAACATCCTGAAAGATCTTTATCATATATTTTTGCTCATAGATAAGCTGCCTATAATGCTGTGCAATGCGAAGACTATCTTTCTCTCTAAAGCAAAGAATCGTGAAAGGCCTAGTGAGTATAGGCCCATAACTATGACTTCGGTGATTACTAGGTCTTTTCACAAGATTTTAGCAAAGAAACTAAATAAATGTGTCTATTGATAGTAGGCAGAGGGCCTTCCTTCTTGTGGATGGCACGGCAGAGACCGTGTTTCTTTTAAACAATTTGTTACATGAATCATGCTCGAAGCTTCGCCATCTACAGGTGGCAACCTTGGATCTCTTGAAGGCCTTTGATACAGTAAGCCATTTCGCGGTAATTGAGGCCGCATACCATCATGGACTTCCTTTGTCTTTTTCTAATTACCTGATTGGTTATTATAAAGAGTCCTCCACAGATGAGGTTCTTTGGCGAGAACCAGCGCGTTATGCCCACACAGGGAGTAAGGCAGGGGGATCCGCTATCTCCCCTGCTCTTCAACATGGTAATAGATTTACTCCTCAAAGCAATACCAAAGAATATTGGGTTTCGCTTAGAAAATACAGTGGTTAACGGGCTGGCTTTTGCTGACGACCTGGTATTCGTAGCTACAACAAGAGGAGGGCTACAGGCATTACTTGACATAGCACAAAGTTACCTCTCTAAAAGAGGATTACAAATTAATCCAAATAAGTCATGGACAATGTCATTAATTGCATCAGGTAAGGAGAAAAAGATGAAGGTGGAATCGCAAAAATTCCTTTTAGGTGATACAGCTCTTCCAAATAAAGGGACATTAGATCAATGGAACTACTTAGGAGTGGAGTTTGGTGTGTCCGGAACATCTAAGGTAGAAGCCGGTATGGACGAGTTGAGTAGGCTTCAAAAAGCTCCACTTAAACCCCAGCAGAAATTATTTATTTTAAAATTTTACTTAATACCAAGATTTTATCATATACTAATTCTGGGACGTATCTCTGCTGGGAGACTCAACCCCTTGGACAAGAAAATTCGTTCTTGCTTAAAGAAATGGCTTAACCTACCGAAGGACACGCCAACTCCTTACTTCTATGCGAAAACAGACGATGGAGGATTGGGAGTTCCTTCCCTTAGATGGACCATTCCAGTCCTCAAATTAAAACCGATGAAGAACTTGTCTGAATCGCCTTCAGAATTAATAAGAAAATTGACCAGTCTGAGTGTATTTAAACGGGAAAGTATGAAAACATCCCAATTGTGTAAGGATGGTAGTGCAATGATTAACAACAAACATGCTAACTACAAAAGATGGAAGTCATTGCTGTATTCCTTCATAGATGGCAAAGCTCTGCAGGAATCCTCACTCGTCTGGGGCCAACATCGATGGGTCGGAGATGGGACCCGGCTGCTTTCCGGCCATGAATTTATTGAGTTGGTCAGGACCCGGATAAATGCTCTACCTACCCTCTCCAGAACATCAAAAGGACGATCTTCAGATAGACAATGTAGGGGAGGCTGCTTGGAAGCAGAATCTCTGGTCCATATAGCGCTGCGCTGTCACAGGTCCCATGACAAGCGCCACGACACCATAGTGAAAATAGTAAATAATCGTTTGGCCCAGAGAGGATGGAGGACTCGTGTCCAGCCTAGATTTTCAACCTCACAGGGTACACGCAAACCCGATTTAGTATGCACTAAGGGTGATAAGACTTATCTTGGACGCCCAGGTTGTGGGGGCGGGCGACAGTTTGGAGGCGTCACATAAACTAAAATTCAAGAAATGATTTAAATCAAGACTTAAAGAAACAAACAGAAACTCAGGAGGGAAATTTCCCCTTGGTATCTACTATAACTATATCATATAGCGGAGTTTGTCAAAATCCTCTGCCGAATTAATGTTAAAATTAGGTTTAACAAGGAAAGATTTAAAAATACTCTCTGTAAGGGCACTTCAAGGGACCCATGGTTGTTGGAAAATGCATGTCCACAGGACCTCAATGAAATGAGTAGAACGGAATATGTGAGTGATCTTGTATTGTTTTAGCTCTCATGTCTATTACATGATAATGTTTAAAAATTGTTACTACTCAGTCTGTTACTCATGTCTCTTTACATGAAAATTTGTTAAAAAAAGGCTCACGAAGTGGCTCTTAACATCAGCCACAAGTGCGGAGTACTCTACCTCCTTGTGGTGTGGGCTGCGCAGGTTCGCCTGGCTAAAGTGGTACACGCTAATTCTCCCTATGGGGCTAACTACCCCATAGGGTCAGCAAGTATAGTTCCAGACAAAAATAAAGATAGAGGTCACTCTGGCTCCTCTTGAGCTTGGTGACTTTGCACCCCCGAAGGATGGTCGGCATACCGCTATCCGGGATGAGCATCAACAGCGACCAGATGCCCTTCAAGCACCTTTTTCTTGTAATTTTTGTGAGAGGATGTTTTCAACTAGCCAGGGCTGAGGTTGAGCTGGGCAGCAGTAGGAGAAAGAACAAACTACCTCATAGGTCTCTTTACATTAAAATTTGTTAAAAAAAAAAGCTCACGATGTGGCTCTTAACATCTGCCACAAGTGCGGAGTTCCCTACACCCTCGTGGTGTGGGCGGGGCAGGTTCGCTTGGCTAAAGTGGTACACGCTAATTCTCCCAATGGGGCCAACTACCCCATTGGGTTTGCAAGTCCAGTTCCGTACAAAAAGATAAAGAGGTCGCTCGGGCTCCTCTTGAGTCCAGTGACTTTGCGCCACGGCAAGATTTTCAGCATACCGCTATCCGGGATGGGCATCCCCAGGAACCAGACGCCCTTCGAGAGCCTTTTTCTTGTGACCTTTGTGGAAGATTTTTTCAACCAAATCTGGGAGAGGACTTTGCTTTAAAAACGTTCCCACCCAGAAGAATTTAATCAGCAGATTTGTGTGGACCGCCGTAAAGCAAGATGGACGGAGGAAGAAATCTCTGCTGGCTAGGGCTGAGGTTGAGCTGGGTAGGAGGAAACCCCTACGTATCTTGAGCAGGTCTTGAGCCTGAAGCAATATGGTACGAGCCCATCTTTCTCCTCTTCTTCCTGTCCCATCCCTGTTAATGGAAATCAACCTTGGCCAGCCGAGTCACCCCACCCTTCGGGGCCCGGGCAGATGCATGGCGTCAGCCCTGTGGGGCTGACTCTTGGGGTCGGTGCAGGTCGGGATTCTGAGAAGATGACTGTTCCTGTGCTGGCCACTGGAGGGGATCCTCGAGCAGTGCATTCAATCGGGCCACTTGGGATCTATTCTTCTCCTTTCCAACGGACTTCATCACACGTTCAATTTATTAAAGAAGAGGAAGTGTTTGAAACTCCGGAAGTCCAAGACTTTAAGGGTCCACTTAGAGATGCTATAATAGTGTCGTTGGCTGAAATGGCTGAAGATTCTTATAATCATGTTATTTGAAATCTTTATTAGCAGAAGCTCTCAATGAGAAATTAAATATTAGAGAACTGAATCACTATATTAAGGACAATTTCCAAAACTCTGATATTATTATATTATTATTGGTATTGCTCGACCTCCTCGTGGTGTGGCATGCTCGACCTCCTCGTGGTGCGGGCCAGAAATGGTTGGTGTAGGTACGGTGTGTCGCCACTTGAGAAACCCGGAAGAGAGTGGTAACCTAATTGCGGATTGTCAGATGGGTAGTCTGTGGGACCCTTGGGACCACATGGGAACCAAATGGCCGGGTGTCCAATAAGCTTATCAGTGTAAGGACCCCGCCGTGCCTATGACGGAGGTCCTAGACCCTGTCCCTGAACTGCTGGCAATCAAGTGCCACTGACCAGGAGAGATGCGACTTTAACAGGGCAGCTCCCTTGCCAACTGGCCAATGAGAATACACTAGACAGGCTTATCAGGGCTACTACCCCTGATGGGCTTTAAAGGATCACGATTTCAACGATACTACAGATTTAGAGGAAGTCCCTGGGTCACCTACTCAGGAATATCTGGGACCACGCAGTTGGGGCGGGTAACCTCTGACAGTGTCGGTGATCCTTCGACATGTGGTAATCCTTTGAGTGCATGGACCTGTGTTAGACAGTTTACTAACTAATCTGGCTACGGGTTGAACCTAAAAAGGGCACACCCAGTAGAATTCAACCAAAAGAGCTTGAAGGACAGGGTGGATGCCCTCGAAGGATTAAAAGTGAGGGGCCCATCAAGCTCTCAGCTGCCCACACCAATGCCAGAGCTTGCACCTGGTCATCCCGCAACACAGCGGCAGCCCCCAAGGCAAAATCGCTGGTCCCAAAGGAACTAGTAGTTGTTGGTGACTATTGTCAGGGAAACATGCTTTGTAAAAAGGATAGGTGGAACAGGACCAGGGTATGTCTACCAGTGGCAAACGTTGATGACGTTGTAGAGCGGATATCGTCTTTTAAATGGCACAAAAGGTGATATAGTTGTACACATTGGCACTAATGATATTAAGAGTAGGAGACCGGTGGATTTACTTAACAAGTACAGGTCACTGTTGAAAAAAAGCCGTGAATTAGGGTCGAATTTTAAAGTGTCTGCAATTCTGCCGAGACACGATAGGAGGGAGTATATGCTGAGAGCCCTGTCTATCAATTCGGCCCTGGAAAGAAAGTGCAGGGCTCAAGGGGTAGAATTTTTTTCAGCCTGGTCTGTACTTGTTAACAGGAGAGACTGCTTCTACAGGGATGGGATACACTTAAATAGAAAGGGTGAAAGAATGTTTGCTGATGCTATCGAGGCAGTGTTAAGTGGGTCGAAAAACTGATAGATTTGGGGGGAGGATACAAGGATTAATAGTTAACAGTAGCCACTGGCAGAGGTGAAAATGATTCTTGCACTGCTTTTATTAGATTGAGCAGAAGCATGAAAAACAAGATGCAGGATACTTCAGTGACTTCAGGGAGTCATTGCTGTACAAGTAAACACATGAGTTGTGTTAGGGTAGCTAAGAATGGAAATAGGTGCATGTATACTTGGGTGTACACCAATGCTAGGAGTTTGGTAAATAAATGATGAATTTGAGGTATTGCTCAAAACATCAAAGGCAGATATTGTTGGGATTTCAGAAACATGGTGGCACACAGATATAAGGAATGCAGAACTGGAATTCGGGGAGTACAATGTCTACAGAAAGGATAGACAGGAAGGGAGGAGGGGTTATGCTATTAGTTAAGAAATACATAAAATCCAAGGAAGTGAAGCCAGTCGACATGGCTGAACAGTGCAGTATCAAGTCAGTTTGGTGTGACATAAGCATTGGGAGATCAAAATTGAGTAGGAGTGTGCTATAGGCCTAATGACTCTGATGAGTATAATAAAAAAAAAAAAAAAAAAAAAAAAAAACTGTACAGGGAAATAGAGTGGGCCAGTAAATCAGAGTCTTATAATGGGGGATTTTAATTTCCCAGATATGACTGGAATTGGCGAGTTGGTCACTCAGACACTAGCAAGGCTTTTTTGGATTTATTGAATGATTGTTTTCTACATCAGCATGTTCGGGAGGCAACTAGAGGGAGGAATACTCTTGATTTGATTATCAGCAGTGATTCTTCATGCATTAAGAATCTGCAGATAAATGAACTACTAGGTGGCAGTGATCAGTGTGCTGAAGTGGGATTTACTCAAAGAGGTAACTACCATTAGGGGTAAAGGGAAGGGTTATTGCTTCCGTAAAGGCGACTACGATGGACTGAGACAGTATTGAAATTCTATACAGTGGGACCAACTGATGATGTTACCGACAGCAAATTCAAAATGGGAAGCATTCAAAGAACTTATCTTGGAAGCTACTAGGCTTTACATACCAACTAAGAAATATTGTTCAAGGTTTAGGCCTAAATGGATGTCAGATGAACTAATGAGACATATGACAGAAGAAAAATGCATGGGATACATACAAATTAACATGTGGCATAGAAGCCTATGATAGATACAAGTTGATCTGTAACCAAGTTACAAAGGTTAGGCAGGCGAAGGCAGATTACGAGCCACCGCAGCAAGATCCGCTATTATGCCTCACCGCAGCAAGATCCGCTATTATGCCTCACCGCAGCAAGATCCGCTATTATGCCTCAAACAGTCTTCTTAATGCAGTCCAAGGAAGATACTCATCCAACCGTCCTACAGTCTCAGCCATTACCATCTCGTTCCATGGTGTGTGGAGTCAGTCTCCGGCCCAAATCCTGTCTCAGATGGGGCTTTCCGCCTCCGACATCAAAATTCTCGCCGTCCGCGCTCTACATGGTACAAATATGTGCTGGAGGATTCACCAGCGCGTGACTTGACAATCCCAGTCAAGTGAGCAGCTGTTAAGTTATTCGTTCGCGGCTGTATTGTTAGGTCACAACAGCCATTAAAAGTAGGAATAGTGTTAAAAAAAATTATAAAATTAGCCCACGAAGTGGCATTAACATCGTCAGCAGTGCTGAGTACCCTACCTCCTCACTAATAGCCTCTGGCAAGGGAAAGAAAATCAAAATTCAATCATGTAAATGAGGAAGTCTTCCAAACACCGGATGCTCAGGACTTTAAAGGACTATTAAAAGAAGCCATGACTGCGTCGCTAATAGACAAGTCAGAAAATTTATATAATCATCCTATATTGCAATCTTTAATATCTGAAGCTTTAGATGGCTTTTGCTCACGAAGTTGGCTCTCCGGACGGGAAGCTTACATGTGTGGAATAACCAACCTCATCGTGGTGTGGGCTGGGTGGCTTCGGCTGGCTAATGGTTATACACTTTGACACTCCTCACGGGGCCAGCACCCCCGCGGTGTTTAATCTGAATCGCTACTAGACGGAATAAAGATAAAGAGGTAGGTTCGGTCCCGCCTGAACAGAACCATCCAGTCCCCCTTGTCCCGGGATTACGGTTATACATCTAGGGAGTATGTGAAAAAATTTACTGAATTGTTACAAAAACTGTCCGCTAAGTATATGAAAATTAAGAAAAAAGTGAACCGTCCAGTGATTTGGTGGACTAACGAGTTGAGTGACATGAGAAAAGAACTTTTTAAGAAGAGACATTTATTTCAAAGGTTGAGAAGAAATGGTAATAGTGATTTGTATGATATTGTTAAAAGACAATATTGTAATTGTAGGCGTGATTATGCTCGAGCTGTCAGTAGCACTAAGATTGCTTCATGGAAGAAATTTGTGGGTGAGCAAGGATCCAGGGATCCCTGAAATTCTATTTTTAAAGTTATTAATAACAAAGCAAGTCTCTCAGAAATTACGTATACGATTGGGCATGGTAACGAGGAAACCCGGACTTGGGGAGAATCTGTGGATATGATTGTGGAAGGTCTTTTTCCTGAAGATATTCAAAATTTGGATTTTACACAGTTGCAAATGTTAAATGGATGTGTGGATTATAATTCTAATGAAATTGAAGTGGAATTTTCTATTATTGAAGTTGAAGAAGCGGTGAACCGGGCAAAGAGTGGAAAATCACCTGACCTGGATAAAATTGAAGTGGAAATTATGAAAAGAACTTATAAGATATGTCCTATGATGTATGTAAATATGTATAATAAGTGTCTTGATGATGGAGTTTTCCCTGCATGTTGGAAGATTGCACAGGTAAAATTGTTAATTAAAAGTGTAGATCGTTTGTTAAATGAAACCGGTGCTTATCGTCCAATTGCCCTGTTATCTGTGTTAGTAAGAGTGTATGAACGCCTGATTATAAATAGATTAATGGTTAATTATGAAATCAGAGGTTTGATGTCTACAAACCAGTATGGCTTTAAGAAGAATTTTTCAACAGAAGATGCTGCGCATGAATTGGTTAGATGTGTAGAGGGCAATGGGAATAGATATGTACTAGGTGTGTTTATCGATTTTAAGGGTGCATTCGACCGACTGTGGTGGAAAGGAGTAATGTATAGAATTAGGCAGACACAGTGTTCAAATAAGTTGTATGATGTATTTAAGAGTTACTTCTCTGATAGACAAATTGTAATTAAAACTAAGTATACTCAAATTGTTAAGGATATGTCTAGGGGATGTCCACAAGGCTCGGTGATTGGCCCCTTTGCCTGGAACATCGTCTTTGATGAATTTTTAAATGTGAATGTTCCTGGAGTTATAAAAATTGCATACGCAGATGACCTGGTCCTATTGATATAAGGTAATGCAAGATCACAGATTGAAGATAGAGCAAGTGAAGTGCTTAATGATCTTGCATGCTGGACCAAGAAGTATAAGTTGGAAATTTCAAAAGAAAAAACGGTCCAGGTGTTACTGAAAGGCCGGTTAAGCCAAAATCGTCACCCTGTTGTGAAGCTTCTGGGCGATGCCGTTCGATACGTCAAAGCAACTAAATATTTAGGCTTGAAAATTGAAGAACGTTTATTTTTTACTGAACACGTTCGTTATTTAAAAGAAAAAATAAATACTCTCTATGCTAAGCTCCGGAGGGTAATAAGAGTTGACTGGGGAATTAAAGGAAGAGCAGTAAATTTATTATACGAATGTCTTTTTATCCCTATAGTCGCATAGGCCTCTGGAGCTTGGGTACATAGGGTACCAATTAAGATAACTCAAAAATATCTATTGCAAGCTCAAAGATTTGCTTTGCTTGCGATTACTAGTGTGCCGAACGGTCTCGACAGAGGCTTTGCAGGTTATCTCTGGGAGAGTCCCTGCCCAGTATAATGTCCTTTCATCTGGATTATTATATTTCACAAAAAGAAATATACGGAAAACATATTTTGGAATATCTTCATGTCCTGATGTAAATAAAATCTATACTAAATTTGATATTAAATTAGAAAAGATCAGGATAACTCAAGAGATAATGCAGATGTGGCAAATACAATGGGATAGTTCTGACAAGGGTCGTCAGACGTATCAGTTTCTACCTAAAGTAGATATAGTAAATAAAAGTAAAGTGTGGCTGCAATTTGGATTGCATACCACCTTTTTATTGACTGGTCATGGGCTCTCTGAGATTATTTCAGCTTGGGTTGAGAGAGGATGGCTTATGTAGCTGCGGGCAAAATGAGACTTCAGAACATAATGTTGCACTGTGTAAATTATACACAGTATAGAATGGAACTTAGTTTGTCCTTGGGAACTTTAGAGAAGGAGACCTTTCATATCATGTTCGCAGATAAAAGAATGTTTGCATATTTCAATAAATATGTGGAAAAGGTTTTCATTAAAAGAAGTATGCTAGATAGTAGAAGCCTGCCTCCCCGAGGAAGGGATGGTAACTCTCCTCATTAAGATCTATAGATACGTCAAAATAGATTTTTCTTACGAGAGGCTAAGTGGCACAACGATTTGGATTAATTGGATGTTTATATTATGTTTTGTTGCGTTATCGTATTTTAGTTCATAAATTGAACTCTATAAGACTCTGAAACATTCCCTTTAAGACATTAACCATGGATGGGCTTAGGCCCAGGGAATGGAATGCTTAAAGGAGGTTTAAATGAATGTCCCGGGATTACTATATAAGTGTACGCCGTGAATATTCAAGGAAGATAAATAAATGTAAACTATTAGCATGGCAAAATTTTGTGGATAAAGAAGGTAATGCTGATCCATGGAACTCAGTATACAAAGTTATCACTGAAAAGGTATACTTAGCAGATGTCACTCATAGCGTGATTGGTGAAGATCAGCAAGAGACCTTGACATGGGGCCAGACCTTGGACCAGATTTTAAAGTCCCTCTATCCGAGGGAAGGTATACTTTTAGATGATTTTATTGAAATTATAAAGGAAAATAATATGTATAAAAATGAGCAGATTGAGAGTCCTTTTACTAATGAAGAGTTAACACTGGCTATAAATCAGGTAAAAAAGATAGTAGGGCTCCTGGTTTGGATTTCCTGGAGACCCATGTTATCAAGCAGTTCTTCTCCAAGCACAAAGATATTCTCTTGGACATGTTTAACGCATGTCTAGCAGAAGGAACATTTCCAAAGTCTTGGAGAACTGCGGTTTTGAGGATGATTCTGAAGAGCCCGGGAGAAGCCTATTGATGAGCCAGCATCTTATCGGCCTATTGCATTTCTACCCATACTTGGGAAGGTTTATGAACGGTTGATAACCTATAGACTAATACCCAGGTATGAGGCTCTAGGACTGAGCTCCATGAAGCAATTTGGATTTAAGAAAGGTTCCTCAACTGAGGATGCAATTAGAACTTTATTAGAATATGTAGAAAGTGCGGAGGCTCGGTATGTGCTTGGTTTGTTTGTAGACTTCAGAGGTGCATTCGATGGCCTGTGGTGGGGTAGCATCCTCCGCAGGGTTAGAATGGCACTCTGTCCCGGAAACATCTATAAGACCATTCAGAGTTACTTTTCAGATCGCAGTATCATGATAAGAACGAGCTATGATGAACTTAAATATAAAGTTGAACGTGGTTGTCCTCAGGGTTCTATTCTGGGGCCCTACGTATGGAACATGGTTCTTGATGAGTTTTTGGAGCATGACATGGGGGACTCCCGTGCAATAGCGTATGCGGATGATTTAGTTTTTGTGATCAAAGGAAACTCAAGAAAAGAACTAGAGGATAAAGCGAGTCTTCTCCTCTCAGATTTGCTAGAATGGAGTTCTTGCAATAAGTTGAGTATTTCTGAGACAAAAACTGTTACAATGTTGTTAAAAGGTAAATTGAGCTTGACAAGACCTCCATTAGTAAAAAGTGGTGATGTCTCTCTCAAGTATGTGAAGAAAGTTAGATACCTTGGGTTGTATCTGGAGGAGCGACTGTTCTTTACAGAACATGCCAGATATCTGAAGCAGAAAGTCAAGCTCCTATATGCAAAAGCTTCGAAGAGTTATTAGAGTGAAATGGGGTATTAAAAGGTAGGGCACTCAATGTTATATGAATGTCTTTACTCCGATAATAACATACGCAGCCGGAGCTTGGTGTAGTAGAGCTGTGAATTCTGCAGTGAAGAAACAGTTAATTACGGCACAAAGATTTGCTCTTCTAGATGTGATCCGAGTGTGTCGAACAGTATCTTCTGATGCTGTTCAAGTAATAGCAGGTAAGATGCCAGCAGATCTTTTGGTAATTAGATCTGGACTGTTTTACTGCTTGAGAAGGGGCATTCACAAAGAACTTCTTGGCGTTCACTCGTGCACTGTCGGCGCGGGAGTGCCGGATAGAAAGTTGTACAAGGCTGAATAGAGAAGGATTGAGAACTCCCTTGTCGGGGTTTGGCAGAATCGCTGGATTAACTCTGGGACGAGAGACATTTCGTTTTCTCCCATCTGTTGAACTTATAAACAACAAGAAGAAGCCTTGGTTGCAATTTGGATTGAAGGCGTGCTTTGTGCTGACCGGGCATGGGTTAAGAGCCAGGTTGAATCAGTTCAATTTGGTTAATTCCGGGCTTTGCACATGTGGGGTCTTGGAAAGTGGACTCCATGTCATGTTGCAATGTCCACATTATGTTGACTTGAGACGTATTTTTGAAGGGGCTCTCAGACTGCAGGAAGATACATTACATCTCTTGTTTGAAAATAGAGAAAATTTTAAAATGTTCAATGAATATATTGGAAACGTTTTTATTCTAAGACAAACACATGAAGTAGAGGTCACCCTCCACGAGGGAGGGATGGTAACTGAAGCCATAGGCAATATTGATTTATTGTCTATGGTAACAGGCTAATGACCAGTTTGTAAATCATTTTATATCAGAGTTTTTAATCAATTTTTAGTGGTTACATTGTCATTTTCGCATAATGATAGTGTAAAATTTTAAAATTTTAGTAAAATGTGCATATGGGCAAATATGCCCAGGAGGCACTACAAACTCTGATCTTATATGATCATGTCCCGGGAGTCTGTACCCATGCTCTGCAAATCCTGGCAGGCGCCATGCCACTGGACCTGGAGGTGCTCTGCTGTGGACTACTCTTCCACCTCTCCAAAGCAAATTCCAAGACCATCCTCGAATTCACAACAGACCCCGCAAACGACAGAACAGCAGAAAAGAAGCGTCTCCTCACGCATCTGCAGCAGGCGTGGCAAGCGAGATGGACTACTTCCAACAAAGGCGAAATCACTAGAAAGTTCTTCCCTTACATTCACAGGGTGTTCCCCAGGCTTCCCCCCTGGTCTTTATGCTACATACCTGTTAACTGGCCATGGATCATTAAAAGGCAAACTGACGGCCCTGGGAATCATCAATGATCCCACTTGCACCTGTGGTGGGACTGAGAGTTGGTCACACCTTATGTATGACTGCCCCCTATATGAGGATCTTCGCTGCACCTTTATCACTTCCTTGACCTACATACCCAAAGACCAAGAAACACACCTGCTTGATAGTAGGTAGGAATATACAGCTTTCACGTGTTTCGCACAAGAGCTCTTCAGCCGAAGGATAACCTTATCTACAGTTCCTGTACCTGCGCCACAACGGTCCCAAGGAAGACAGACGATCTGAGACCATGGACTTTCATACAAACTAGACAGTCATGAACTTGACCACCACACCATCAAACGGTTGGAGTTTGAAAGCTACCATTGGATCGAATTAAATCCCTGGATTGGACACCAGCCGATGTCGATGACAGAGGCGCCAAATGGCGATTCTATCTGTGCTCAGTTGTACAGTCACTTTCGACCCCATTCCTTCCCCTTCACCTGATTGACTGAATGTACATTGACTGGTTGGGGATGCCTTTGCCTATATCCCCTTACTCTTACTTTCATTTCTCCTCTTCTGTACACCCTGTACTACCTCACTATCTAATCGCTGCTTTTTTTTAATTATTTTATTACTATTATCCTTTATTATTATTTTTTTTTATTTATTTTTTAAAATTTATTATTATTTATTATTATTTTATTATTTTTTTTTTACTTGGTCTCCGCTCAGGAAGCTGTGGCGACCCTGACGGAGACTAGCCAGAGAACTATGGGCAGCCTGGCTACCTCCTAGTGGTGTGTGCGGGCAACGTTGGGTTCCACCAGGGGCCCTGCGGCCAAATGCCAGGACACACAACAGAACCCAACACAAAACTACACATTCAACACACTACACTATTTCTGGCATTTACAGTGTTCTGTATTTCTTCATAGTGTACATACGGCGCAGATGTGGGAAACCACAGGTGGCGCCCGACCCTAACACTATGCACACTATGTCCCGGGAGTCCGCCCCAGGGGCTAATCTTGGGGAAATAGTGAAAATTGGTGATTATCTTTGAGTGATTGTTTAATTTGATTGAATTAAATTTTAGTTGATTGTTACCATTTTGCTGTTTCTATTGTTGCACGAGTTTTAACCTGATTAGCTGCCCTACGTCCTCGGCGTCTGGGGTGGGCGGTTGGGGGTTTACCCCTAGCCGGCTGAACGGGTGTTTTGAGGTAGGAGGTGCAGAGTTGGTCAGGAAGTTAATTGCATTTTGTGCCCCCAGGATTGTATTTAGGTTTCCTGGGACCCTAACTCGTTTGACTTGAGTAGGGAAAGATTTTAAATTGGTTTGGATAGATTTCCAGACTCTGTTGTTAGTTTAATATTTTGTGAGTTAATATTTTTGAGTTCGGGTCTGTTTAAAATTTTTGGCCGCCAGACTCCTTTATTAAGAGTTGTATATAGTTGGCTAAATTGCCTTTTAAAAATTTTAATATGGCTAGTAAGAAGTCGAGCGCTGGCTCTCTTCCTTACAATAGAACAGAAACAGATTCAGGAAGTGAAGACTCAGATGATAGCTCTGAGTATGAACTTGATGAACAGGATAAGTGTTGTTGCTAAAAAAGGGAAGTCTAAGGATTCTGTTTCTAAGAAGCAAAACCAAGTTATGAGAGCAGAGTCAACAAAAACTAAGGTGACTAAGAGTAGTCAGGTGGTTGATTCACCTAGTGGTGCCAAGAGAACTGATGTCTTTGGATAATAAGGAGCAGTTGTTTCAAAACATGAAGGCTATACTAGGAAGTATAAAAGAAAGTTCTGAAGATGTAAGTGCTGCAAAAAGATTGGAAAAAATAGCTGAATTTCGTTCTAATTTGAGAGATATCCTTTTTCAACGAGAAAATCGAATAACAAGTAAAGTATCAGCTCGAATTTTGGAGTTATGGGATAACCTAGAGATGGTTGTCTTAGAGCTTGATATTAATGCTCAAATAAAGAGGGTTAAAAAGCACACTCAAGGAATTCCTAGAGAATATGCAGCTGTAGTAAAAGATAAAGTGGAGAATTAACCGAAAGTTGCCATTATCTCAACCAAGAATGAGAAACATAAGAGCAGCGAAGATGTGAGAAGTGATCTAATAAAGAATGTAAGACCGGTACTTCAGGATGTCAAAGTGAGAAATTTAAGGGCTGTTCGTGATAAGAAAGAGATGATTGAAGTTGAAACAGAAAAAGATCTAGATTTGATTACAAAATGTGTGAAGTTTAAAGAACTTAAATTGAATGCTGAAAAAGTGAAGAAGCAGAATCCGAAAATTTTGATATATGATGTCGAGAAAGACATTGATAGGAAGGAGTTATTAGAACAGCTATGGTTAAAGAACTTGAAAGATTATGGAATAGAAGAAGACCTATTTCAGGAAAATCTGGCAGTTATATCTGTGAATAAAGCCAAGAAGAAGAATGTTAATAACTGGATTCTTCAAGTTTCCAGTCCTGTTCATAAGCAGTTAACAAGTATGGGCAGAGTATTTTTGCATTGATCCGCTTGTCGAGTTCGTGACATTGTCACAGTAACTCAATGTTATAAGTGCATGACTTATGGCCACATTGCTAAATTCTGTAGGAATGAGGTTTTTTGTGGCTATTGTGCAGCACATGGGCATTCTTTTAAAGATTGTCCGAATAAAGATAAAGTCCCTTGTTGCGTAAATTGCAAGCGCAAGAAAATTATAAGTGATCATGTTGCAGTAGACCATGCATGTCCAGAGTATAATAATGCAATGGAATTAAATAGGAAGCGTACTGATTACTATTAGAAGTTAATGACATTATTTTTGTCGATAATATACCTGGATGTTTTGATGTTGAGGTGCTGTGGCTGTGTCATGACTTGGCGAGTGTGGGATTAGTGTGTGGATGTTCTATGTGTTGGGAAGAGACCTAGTGTGAGATCTGAGTCAGATAGCCAAATTTATATAATATGATTTTAAAATTTCAGTTAACCTTCTGAGCGAGTAGAGGTCTTCCTCCTCGAGGAAGGGGCGGCAACTGGAGTCGCATGAGATACTAAACTATCTTCATGCGATGACAGGCTAATGACCGAAAATTTGTAAGTCATTTAAACAATGGAATGGTTAAATGTATAATTAGGACAGTTTGATTAGAGATTATAACACCAAAAAATTTTTAAAGTACAAAATTCTTTTTAGACTTCTGTGCATATGGGCATATTTGCCTAGGTGGCACGCTGAGGTTCCGTTGTTTATATGATGATGTCCCGGGAGTCCGCCCCGGAGGCAATGCTGGAGTATAAGGACTGACTCTACTGATTAGTAGGTGCTTATTGTGCGAGTCACAAGTGTCTTGAGACACAAATAGTCTCCTTATACTTGAAACTGAAAGTTTCCGTTGCTGCTCATACCTCCAAGTGGTCCGGGGTGGGTAGGTGAGGGGGGTAACCCCTTACCTGGCTAAATTGAGCAGTTTGATAAGGGGACGAGGTTCTTGTTTTTTCGTTAAAATCAGGAGGGGGTGTATTTTTCCTCTCCTGAGTGTTCTGAAGCATTTCCGTGCCCTTGCACGTTTGTTAAAGCAGTTGGTATAGCATTTCTGTGCCCTTTGGACGTGGTTTGAGTTGCACAGTTGTGCTCAATTTTAGTCCAAGCATTAACTAGAGAGGCCTTTGGGACCATTGCCCGTTTAACTTGGGCAGTGTGTTTTTAACGCTGTAAGAAGTTGGAGCGTTTTTAAATTTTCCATTTTGGCTTGAGTGGATCATAGCTCCTAGCTCTCTAACGGACTTGTGTGTATATATGTATATAGTTGACTATTCACCATATTTGGAGTCTAGTTTTTAATTGTAAATATATTCTTTTAGTTATACAAAGTCTTCTTCTGAGGAAGAGATACCTGAAGAAGATATAAGGGCGGCAACAACGGACATGACACAGGACGAGAAAGAAGAGATAGCACGTGAAGTGTTAACACAAGCAGAAGAATTAACCGAGATAGGGATTTTTGCAGGAAGTACCCTAAAGCGAACACCAGTTAAACAGGATTTAATAACATTGTCAGGTCCTTTAGTGGATGTGAGTACAGCGTCAAAGAAAAGGAAGTCAAGGAAGAGAGTGTCGGGAAGAATAACGGATACTATCTCTGATGGAGAATTGAGTCAAAAGGAGAAGCGTAAGAAAAAGAAAAGGGAAGCGACAGTTCCAGAAATAGTGACTCAGGAATTTGAGCATATTTATAAGGCAAGGGAACAATTGAATAGTTTTTTGTGGAATCCTGTGAGTAAAGTTCCGACTGCTGCTGTAAGAACTATAATCGAGTTTTGGGATGCCTTGGACAAGAAGATGCACGAAGTCCAAACTGAAAATTTACTCTTGAAAGATAGACTTAAAAGAACTAAGAAAGACAGTAGTGTAGGATATGCAGATGTTAAAAAGAATGTAACAGAAGAGAAAGGAGCTCCGAAGGTTCTAATAATTAAGGCCGACGTAGAGCGTTTTAAAACGAGTGAGCAGGTTAAGGAAGCAATTTTAAAGGAAGTGCGTCCATTGCTGTCAAGTATAAAAGTTCATAATATTAGGACGATTCGTGATAGAGGCGTCTTGGTTGAGGCTGACTCCAATGAGGACCTGGCAAGAATTAAATCATGTACTAAGATACAAGAAATCGGGTTGAAGTATACTGTACCAAAGTTGATAAATCCAAAAATAGTTGTTTATGATATTGAAGAAGATATGCAAAAAGAAGAATTTTTTAAACAACTATGGCTAAAGAACTTTAAAGATCTTGGAATTAGTGAGAAGAAGGTTAAAGGAGTCGAGGTTCTTACAATTAATCGAAGTAAAGTAACAAATATGAATAACTGGATTGTTCAGGTGGTTCCAGAAGTCTGGAAGGTAATGTGTAACAAATCTAGGCTATTTTTAAAGTGGTTCTCCTGCAAGTTTAAAGAAATCTTTGCTCTGACTCAATGTTATAGATGTCTTAATTTTGGACACATTGCAAAATACTGTAAAAGAGAGGTGGTGTGTGGACACTGTGCGGGCTCACATTTGTATAAGGATTGTCAGAATAAGGCTAGTGAGCCAAAATGTTGTAATTGTACTAAGCGTGGTGTGGGGGCTGTCCATGTTGCAACGAGTAGGAATTGTCAGGAGTATGTCAAGGCCTTAGAATTATATAAAAAGAAAATACATTATGGCTAACAAATTAAAAATATTGCAACTAAATGCTCAAAAAGCAAAGGCTGTTGCATTAGAAGTCAATATGTATATGGAACAAAATTATGTGGCTATTGCACTCTTGCAGGAGCCTTATTCTTTGAAGGAATAAATAGGATATCCGAAACATAGGATTATTAAAGAAGGGATTAATCCCTTAGCTGCTATAATAATTAGCAATCCTGATTTAGTCGTAACAAAGGTCACAAAGTTATGTAACAAATGCCATGTCTGTTGTGAAATATTGGGAAGTTTTGGAAGTTGCTATTTTGTTTCCTTATATTGTCCGCCAAATGACGATATTGATGATAGTGTAAGATACATGGAAATGGTGTATAATGAATTGGGTTCCTGTAGGGTAGTGGTAGCCGCAGATTCAAATTCTAATTCTTCGTTGTGGGGCAGTGAGGGAACCGATGAGAGGCGAGGTTCTCGAGGAATTCCTTGCTGCTTCCGGAATGGAGGTGGCTAATATATTAGGACATATTCCGACATTTAGCTCTGTGCATGGACAGTCTTATATTGATTTTACTTTGGTCACGAGAAATATGACCAGGAATGTTATAAACTGGAAGGTATTAAACAGCACCAGTAGTGACCACAACACTATCTCTTTTGAATTGGGTTTTAAGGATCAGAGCAGGGTTGGTATTGGAATTGGGTTTTAAGGATCAGAGCAGGGTTGGATCAGGTTTAAGACCAGAAATGTGAATTGGTCTAGATTTGAACAAGAATTTGTTAGACAGTTTAGTGATATATCTTGGACTGATAAGAGTGCAGAGGATTGTGTTAAGACCTTGACTACAGTTATTGTGAATGTGTGTGGAAGTTATGAAGAAGAACTTTAGGGTTAATAAGCCAGTTTTTTGGTGGACAGCAGAACTGACTGAGAAAAGGAAGAATATATTCTCTAAAAGAAGGGACTTTCAACGTGTTAGAAGATTAGGTGATAGTTATTTATGTAGCTTGTATAAAGATGTTTTTCAGAAAGCTCGTGCAGATTATGTCCGGTTGTTGAACAAGACAAAACAGGATAGTTGGAGAAAGTTTGTTGGAGAGCGGGGATCTAAGGATCCATGGAGTTCGATTTTTAAGTTAGTCACTAATAAAAAGGCCATGCAGGACAGTTTATACGCCTGATGATTTGAATACGTGTATTATAAGACAGAAGATTATTTGCTTACTTTAATGAATATGTAGAAGCTGTCTTTAAAAGACGTTATCGATTAATGCTAGATAGTGGAGGTCGGCCTCCCCGGGGCAGGGGCGTCAACTCTCATCATTAAGATTGATAGGATAAAGTTAAAGGCCAAAGTCAATTTTTCTGATGGGAGGCTAAGTGGCCGAATTGTGTTAATTGTTCTTATGTGTTAAGAGTTTTAATTGCGTTTTAATAATAAAATAAAAGTGAACTCTAATAGAAAAAGAATTATGATCCCATTAGGTAAAATCCACGGATGGGCTACGGCCCAGGTAGTGGTCTTTCGTCTATGGAGGCTAAAATGGAATGTCCCGGGAGTCCACACTGAAGGGCAGAAATCTCCCTTTGACTTGGGAGAACTACAAACTGCTGCGGCCCTGATCAAAGATAGGAAATGTCCAGGATCGGACCTGCTGGAGCCTGAGATTATAAAGGAAACAGTGGAGTGTGTTCCCGAATTACTACTTCATCTATTTAATACCTGTCTACGTGATGGTCACTACCCAACAGATTGGAAGTCGGCCAACGTAAAACTAATCCTGAAGAACCCGACGAAACCACCTGAACTCCCAAACTCCTAACGTCCCATCGCTGTCCTGTCGGTACTTAATAAACTCTATGAAAGGCTACTCTACTACAGACTTCTCAAACACAACAATGCAAACATGGCTTCTCACATACAATTTGGATTCAAAACGGGGCACTCCACTGTAGATGCACTTCACAATCTCCTTGAAGCAGTAGGAATTACCCAAAAGAAATACTTTCTGGTCATCGCTGTCGACTTTGCTGGGGCATTCGACTCACTTTGGTGGCCGAGCGTCCTAGGCAGACTGCGCCAATCAAAGCTTCCAGTAAACCTATAACTCCATCAACAGCTACCTTTCCAACAGGTCAATCACTGTCAATGCTCCATATATGAAAATCACCAGACAGGTCTACAGAGGATGCCCACAGGGCTCGGTTCTGGGCCCATTATTGTGGAATCTTGTCCTTGATGAATTCCTTGGCATGGACCTGGTAGAGGTCACCTCTCAAGCCTATGCAGATGATCTTATTATCACCGTTACCGGCGATTCTAGGGCCCGACTGGAAACTTTGGCAAATAATGCACTACAGAAGCTACAGGACTGGGCTAAACACCATAACCTCACCATCTCTGCCGCCAAAACAGATTCTATTCTTCTCAAAGGAAGAATCAATGAAGCCAGACCGCCACAGATAAAAATTGACAACAGGACCATAAAATTCTCCACTCAACTCAAGTATCTAGGAGTTATACTTGGACAGCAAACTGAATTTCCAGCCACATCTTAAATACCTAAGAAGATACGTAATTACACCGCCCTTGTCACCAGGGTCTCCAGACGGGACTGGGGACTCAACAGGCACACTCTGTCCTTATTCTATAAAGTGATATTTACCCGGATTATAGCGTACGCAGCAGGCATCTGGTACCCGAAAGCAATCACTGTTAGTGGTAGAAGAATCCTACTCTCTGCAAAGAAACATCCTGCTCGCTACTACCCGTGCCTGCTGCACTGTCAGTACCCATACTCTGCAAATCCTGGCAGGCGCCATGCCACTGGAGGTGGTCCGCTGTGGACTACTCTTCCACCTCTCCAAAGCAAATTCCAAGACCATCCTCGAATTCACAACAGACCCCGCAAACGACAGAACAGCAGAAAAGAAGCGTCTCCTCACGCATCTGCAGCAGCTGTGGCAAGCGAGATGGATTACTTCCAACAAAGGCGAAATCACTAGAAAGTTCTTCCCTTACATTAACAGGGTGTTCCCCAGGCTTCCCCGCTGGTTTTCACCTGGTCTTTATGCTACATACCTGTTAACTGGCCATGGATCATTAAAAGGCAAACTGACGGCCCTGGGAATCATCGATGATCCCACTTGCACCTGTGGTGAGACAGTTGGTCACACCTTATGTATGACAGCCCCCTATATGAGGATCTTCGCTGCACCTTTATCACTTCCTTGACCTACATACACAAAGACCAAGAAACACCTGCTTGATAGTAGGGAGGAATATACAGCTTTCACGTGTTTAGCACAAGAGCTCTTCAGCCGAAGGAAAACCTTATCTACAGTTCCTGTACCTGCGCCACAACGGTCCCAAGGAAGACAGACGGTCTGAGACCATGATGGACTTTCATACAAACTAGACAGTCATGAACTTGACCACCACACCATCAAACGGTGTGAGTTTGAAAGCTACCATTGGATCGAATTAAATCCCTGGATTGGACACCAGCCGATGTCGATGACAGAGGCGCCAATGGCGATTCTATCAGTGCTCAATTGTACAGTCATTTTCGACCCCATTCCTTCCCCTTTCTTTGCCTTCACCTGATTGACTGAATGTACATTGACTGGTTGGGGATGCCTTCGCCTATATCCCCTTACTCTTACTTTCATTCCTCCTCTTCTTCTGTACACCCTGTACTACCTCACTCTATCTACTCGCTGCTTTTTTTTTAATTAAGCAATTTATTTTATTACTATTATTTATTATTATTAATTTATTTATTATTATAATTAATTTTTTTATTATTATTATTTTTTACTTGGTCTCCGCTCAGGAAGCTGAGGCAACCCTGACAGAGACTAGCCAGAGAACTATGGGCAGCCTGGCTACCTCCTAGTGGTGTGTGCAGGCAACATTGGGTTCCACCAGGGGCCCTGCAGCCAAATGCCAGGACACAACAGAACCCAACACAAAACTAAACATTCAACACACACTACACTTTTTCTGGCATTTACAGTGTTCTGTATTTCTTCAGTGTATATATGGCGCAGATGTGGGAAACCACGGGTGGCGCCGGACCCTAACACTATGCCCCGGGAGTCTTAGATATTCAGGATGTTCAGATAGATTATATAAGGTGTTTAGAGAGTATTTTGTAAATAGGAAAGTTATTATTAGAAATAAATGTGCATTATTAGAAATAAATATGTGCAAATAGATAGGAATGTTTATAGAGGGTGTCCACAAGGTTCAGTGATTGGGCCCTTTGCTTGGAACCTGGTCTTCCATGAATTCTTAAGTTCTGAAACTTTAGGTGTGATTAAGATAGCATTTGCAGTTGACCTGGTAATCCTGGTTGAATTGCAAATAGAAGAAAGGTCAGCACAAGTGTTGAGTGAATTGGCGTTATGAACAAGAAGGTATAAGTTGGAAGTATCAAGAGGAAAAAAAAAAAAAAAAACTGTCCAAATGCTACTAAAAAAGGTAGATTGAGTCGGAATCGTGCCCCTGTTGTGAGGCTACTGGATGATTCAGTTCGATATGCGAAGGAAGTAAAATATTTGGGCTTGTTGCTAGAGGAAAGATGTTTTTTTTACAAAGCATGTAATGTATCTGAAAGACAATAAGAACACTTTATGCGAAGCTCCGGAGGATTGTGAGGGTCGATTGGGGAAGAAAAGGCCGCTCTAATAATATTTTATATGAATGTTTATTTGTTCCTATCGTACCTTATGCCTCTGGAGCTTGGGTACATAGTACCTCTAGTGAAAATACAAAAGTACTTATTACAGGCACAGCGATTTGCCTTATTAGCCATTACCCGAGCATGTCGAACTGTCTCGACAGTGGCCTTGCAGGTGATCTCTGGGAGGATCCCTGTCTAGTATAACGTCCTGTTCTCTGGTCTAATTTACTATACAAAGAGAAATATAAGGAAGGAAATTATGGGAATATTATCTTGTCCAGAAGAAGGGAGGAATTATAATCGAGATGATGTGAAACAAGAGAAGATACGAATTAAACAAGAAATAATGTTGAGGTGGCAAGATGATTGGGATAGATCGGACAAGGGACGTCAGACATGTTTTTACCGAAGGTAGATTTGGTTGATAAGAAAAAAAGAGTGGTTGCAATTTGGGTTGCATGCCACTTTTGTTAACTGGACACAGACTTGCCATGAGATTATATCAGTTGGGGCTACGAGACCGTGAGTGCTGTTATTGTGGGTATCCAGAGTCATCAGAACACATTATGCTGGATTGTGTAATACATGAAGATTTAAGAAATGCTTTAAGATTGTCCATAGGCAGCCTGGAGAGGGATGTCCTCTGGGTCCTGTTTGTTGATAAACAGACGTTTCATTGTTTTAATGATTACGTGCGGGATGTATTTAAACGGAGACAGTATCTAGATAGTAGAGGCCCTCCTCCCAGCGGCAGGAACTCTTCTTAATAAGATCTGTGAAGTTAAAATTTGAAATAGATTTTTCTAAGGAGAGGCTAAGTGGCCAAGCGTTATGTGTTGATAATTTAATTTATATTTTTCTTAATAATAATTGAATTCGGACTCTGATATTAATACCCTTTTAGACCTAACCATGGGCTTAGGCCCAGGGAATGGAGGCCTCAAAGGAGATCCAAAATGGAATGTCCCGAGAGTCTGGTTTGAATGAATTTGTGGTTTGGTTGAATTTTAATTTTATTTGATTGTTGCCAGTTATAGTTTTTCTTGCACAAGTTGTATTGAATTAGCTGCCCTACGTCCTCGGTGTCTGGGGTGGGCGGTTAGGGTTTATCCCTAACCGGCTGAACGGGTAACGAGGTAGGTGGAGCAGAGTGAGTTAAGTTATATCTTTACTAACGTGCCCTCAAGTATATAAAAGTTCTTGGGACCCCCACTCATTAAACTTGAGTGGGGTAAAATTTTAAATTAGAATCGTTGAATAGATTTTCGGATTCTCGTTGAACTAATCTTGTTGAGTTCAAGATTACTCTACTAAATTGTATATAGTTGTAAATAGTTCAGGTGTTATTGTTTTAAATAATGTCTGGAAAGAAGTCGAACGCTGGCTCTCGTCCTAAAAGGAAGGTGGGTGTTGAAATTGAGCCATCTAGTGATTCGTCAGATTCGGAGAGTGATGACTCTGTGTCAAGCAGATGGTATGACGTTAACCGAAGTCGAGTGTATGGTGTTGGAAGAAGTAAAGCAAACAAAGTCTAATGATCCTGCTGTGAAAAGGAAGAAGCAGTTTAAAAAAACTAGTTGTGCTAAAAGTAAGAAGGTTAAAAGGTAGTCAGTCGACTGAGTCTACTAGTAAAGCATCATCTGGAATTGAAGGGATTTGGACACCAGAAAAGAAGCAAGAAACTATGCATGCAATGAAAGTTATTTTGGATTCTATAGCAAAAGAGTTCTCCTGTAGGGAGAACTCTTTTGCTATAGAATCCAGAGTAGGGACTGTTGCTTTTAGTGGTCTAGGAAAGGTTGTAAAGGCACGAGGGAAACTGAGAAAAGTCCTATTTCACGATGAAAGTCATATCTCGAACTGTAGCAGCAAAAATATTAGAAATTTGGGATGAGTTGGAAATGACTTTAGTTGAGCTTGAGGTGGATCTAAAGATCTGTCAAGCAGAAAAGCAGGAAATACAAGAAAAAAAGGATTATACGACCATAGTTAAAGAAAGTTATGTTAAGCCAAAAGTCGCAATAATAACGACTAAAAATACTGAACATAAAAATAGTGAAGATAAAAAAAGGGCATAATAACTCAAATAAGACCAATCTTACAAGACGTGAAAGTAAAGAATTTAAGAACAGTAAAGGATAAAAAGATTGTGATTGAAGTGGAGTCCGAGAAAGACAGTTGCAATTTTAGAGTGTTCCAAGTTTAAAGATTTAAAATTGAATGTTGAAAAGGTAAAGAAGCAGAATCCTATGATATTAATATATGATGTTGAACAGGATATGGACACAAATGAACTGAAGGAACAAATATGGTTAAAGAATGTAAAAGATTATGGAATTGAGCAAGAAATATAGCAAGAAAATTTTAGTGTGATTTCGGTTAACAAGGCAAAGAATAAAATACGAAAAACTGGATAATTCAGGTGGCGGATCCAGTGCATAAGCTGTTAACAAGAGCAGGACGAGTATACATCCATGGGTCTGCCTGCAGGGTCCGTGATATTGTCACAGTGACTCAGTGCCACAAATGCATGGCTTTTGGCCATATTGCCAAACATTGTAGAAGCGAGACCTTTTGCGGCCATTGCTCTAAATCAGGACACTTATAAGGTTTGTACGGGAAAGGATTCAGTTCCTTCCTGCATTAACTGTAAAAGGAAAAATATCCAGTGAACATAGTGCAGTAAATCATGAATGTCCAGAATTCCAAAGAGCGATGGACTTGAACAAAAGACGCACAGATTATGAGTAGCTGGATATATGAGTGCTGATTTGGATGGTGAGGTTCTGAGTTGCTGTGTCTGTCATCGGCTGAGTCGGGTTAGACAATGTCTAGAGAGCTTCCTTTTGAGAGGAGACTCAGCGTGAGACTTGTTTTAAGCTAAAGGTTTAATTATTTAAAAGTTTTGTATTTTAAATTGAAAGTAGAGATCTTCCTCCCCGCGGAAGGGGCGGCAACTGAAATTACACGAGATACTTAGCTATCTGTGTGACGACAGGCTAAAGACCAAGAAAACTATAAAGTCGTAAAACAGAAATGATTAAAAGGATATTTGGTCTAATACTATTGCAGTGACGAGAGTTACTTAAATTTTTTTATAGCAATAGCCAAAATTATTATAGACTTGTGCATATGGGCAGATTGCCTAGGTGGCACACTGGAGTTTCTATTGTTATATGATGATGTCTCAGGAGTCTGCCCCAGGGCTAATCTTGGGACTATTGTGAGCGTTTATATTTTGGCCGACTGGAATAGTAAAAGGTTAGTTTTCATTTTTGAAATTAAGTTGTGTGCTATTTTATATTGTTCAAAGCACGAGTTGCTAGACCTAGATTAGTGGCCCTACGTCCACGTCGTCTGGGGCGGGCAGTACGGGGTGAATCCCCTGCCGGCTGAACGGGCTTAATAGAATACTGGTGCAGAGGGTTGCGTTGAAAATTCGGTTGAGTATTTCCGTGCCCTTTCTTGTTGGTCCTAAGCTCTGGGACCCCGGTCTGTTTAACTTGGACTAGGGAACTGATTTTAAAGTTTAAAATTTTAGAATTGCATTTGGAATTGAATTGTTGGATTGTCAGCTCCTTGCTCTTTGATATTGTATATAGTTACCATCTGTCGTTATTGACATTTTGGTTTTTAGTGTATATAGTGTTCACTTTTATGTTATACAATGTCATCAAGTAGTGAGTTAGAACCAATGAGCCAGGAAGTTGTCAGCTGCTTCTGAGTTGACAGAAGAACGTGATGAGATTACGCAAAGTGTTCTCTCACAAGCACAAGACTTAGCTGAAATTTAGGTTGTTACTGGTTGTTCTCTGTCTGGAACACCAGTGAAGTTCGGATCGTCATCGGTTGGTGGTGCTCTGCGGATAACACAGACCGACTCAATTGCTTCTCAATCGGTTGCAGAGCCAAATAATCAGAAAAAGAAAAGATCCAAAGGAAATGAGTCAGATGTTAGCATAACCAAGAGAACAAAGAAAAAGCAAAAAACGGAAGAAAAGATAAAATCTAATCATGAAGATTTCCAGAATGTCCAAAATCAAAGAGAAAGATTATACTCATTTTTGTGGGACAAATTACGTAAAGTACCATCAGCCTCCATTAGAATTATCCTGGAAATGTGGGACCAATTAGAGGCAAAAGCGTATGATGTATTTACTGAAAATATATTGCTAAAAGAAAAACTCAAGAAAAAGGGCAAGAAAATTCGTATGTGACTGCTGCAAAGAAGAATATTGAGTTCCAAGAAAAGCCATCGAAAAAGATAATATTGAAGGCAGTGTCCCAAAAATATAGAACAAGTGAAAGATGTTCTAAAGGAAATCCGCCCTATTTTGAAGGATGTTAAAGTAAAGAATATAAGGACAATTTAGAGATAGGAGTTATCGTGGAGACAGCACCCGATGACGATATTGCTAAGATCAAAGGTTGTTCTAGGCTGGACACCTTAGGACTAAAAACTACAGTTCCAAGATTAATATTGCCCAAAGTTGTAATCTTTGACGTTGCGAAGGGAATTAAAAAAGATCTACCGCAAGAATTATGGTTGAAAAACTTTAAAGAAATGGGAGTGAGCGAGAAGAAGTGTAATGAAGGAATAGAGGTGCTGACAAATAATAAGAAAGGATAAGGACACAGAACTGGATTGTCCAATTCAGCCCAAATGTATGGTAAAGGGGTAAGTGCAGAACAAGATTATTGATTGGATGGTCAGCAAGCAGGTTTAAAGAGATTTTCCCAGTAACTCAATGTTACAAGTGTATGATGTATGGCCATGTAGCAAAGTATTGCAAGAAAGATGCAAATTGTGGTCACTGTGGAGAAGCTAAGCACTCTTATAAAAAGAATGTCCTAATAAAAATAAACAACCCAGTTGTTGCAACTGTAAGAGAAATGGTGTTGGAGCAGATCATGCTGCAGTAAAACGTGTCAAGAATATAATAAAGCTCTGGAAATGTACAAATGAAATATCAATTATGGGTAAAATTAATTTTGCAATTGAATGCCCAAAGAAGTAAGTGTTGCTTTACAAGTAAATTATCTTATGGAGAAGGAGAATTTGGCTGTGGCACTTCAGGAGCCTTAGGCAGTTGGAGAGCAGGTAAGGTGTTACCCGAGATCATATAGTTGTTTCAGAAAGTGATTTGCCTAATTCAGCCATAATTGTTCGGAATTAGCAAATTGTGGTTACAAAAGTGATCACGTTATGTAATAAGAATGCAGTATGTTTGGAACTTATTGGTGATTTTGGAAGGCTCTATGTGGTTGCTCTCTATTGTCAGCATGGTGAAAGTTTAGAAGCTGGCTTGATGTACTTAGAAAAGCTGCATAGACTATTGGGTACAGAGAGTTGTCATAGCTGTGGATACCAACTCCAACAGGAGTGGAGGTATTAAATGTGTCAGGGCTCCCTCCAACATATAGCATGGTACATCTTACATAGACGCAACTTTTGTTACTGGAGCAGTAAGACATAAGATTAAGAATTGGAGAGTGGCGGAGGACTTAACCACTATTGATCACAATGTGGTTCTGTTTGATTTTGATTCGTAAGATGGTAAAAGGAACTGGATTAATCTTGAAAGATTTCTAATTAAGGATGCTGCATGGCCAAGATTTGTAGAATGTTATAATAATTTAATGTCTAGAGTTTGCTGGGAGGACCTGGGTGCTGACGATTATGTAAATAAATTAACAAGTGTGATTATCCAAGCTTGTGAAAAAAGTATGAAGAAAAGTATTACTTCCAGACCTGTATTTTGGTGGACAAATGAACTGACGATCGCAAGGGAGGAAGTTAATGGACTAAGAATATTGTGTCAATGGCAATGAAGGAATTGTAACTTAGATTTAATGAGTGATTATATTGATTTGTATAAAGAAAAAAGACATGTCTATGTTAGAGCAATTAATAAGTCTAAATTATGTCATTGAAAGAAGTATATCGAAGAGTAAGGATCCAAAGATCCATGGGAAATTTTGAAATTAATTAATAATAAAGAGTTTTATGGATATAACAACAACAATTGGAAGCGAGAATGAGCAAACATTAAATTGGAAGCGATCTGTGAACAGGATTTTGGACGATCTATTCCCTCCATTAGTTAATCAAGAACAAGTATCAAACAATTTGCACCATGAAATATTTGAAGGCAAGGACTGATTTCACTCTTGAAGTCCAAGAAGCAATTAGACGGGCAAAAATTAAAGGCACCAGGCCTTGATGGACCCTAAGTTGCTGTAATGAAAAAGGCTTTTGAACCGACTCCAGGAATATTCTTGAGAATGTACAATAAATGCTTGAAAGAGGGTATCTTTCCCAGGGCCTGGAAGGATGCACACGTGAAGTTGATAATAAAAGGTATGGACAGATTACTGAATCAGACCGGAGCATACCGACCCATTCTTCTTCTTCCAGTACTGGGTAAGGTTTATGAAAGACTTTGCATAAGTCGACTAATGATTAACTACGACAGTAGGTCTGTCCTCTGGGCTTCAGTATGGTTTTAAAACCGGAAAAAGTACAGCGGATGCTATATACAGACTTGCTTGGACTGTTGAGGGGAGCGGTGATAGGTATGTTCTGGCCGTCTTCATTGACTTCCGTGGTGCGTTTGACAGGCTCTGGTGGGAGAGTATTCTTCTCAGGATAAGAGAATCTGGTTGTTCAAGAAATCTCTATCAAGTTTATAAAGATTACTTCCAGGATAGGAGAGTGATTATTAGGAATAACTATAGAGAAATCATTAAGCCTATGCACAGAGGATGTCCTCAAGGATCTGTAACCGGACCGTACGTATGGAACATGGTGTTTGATACCTTTTTACAAAAAAGGTTTGAAGGAGTGAGCATGATAGCATACGCTGATTACTTGGTGATGCTGATCCAAGCAAATGCTCGTTCTCAACTAGAAACCAGGGCTGAAAATGCACTGTTTGCTGAATGAATGGTTGAAAATGAATAAATTAGAAATATCTAATAACAAAACCGTCCAAATGTTGATGAAGGGCAAATTTAGTATGAATAGGCATCCTACAGTTTGAATAGATGGTGAACCTGTATGCTATGTAAAGACAACCAAATACCTGGGTGTGCAATTGGAGGAACGGTTATTTTTTTTTTTACAGAGCATGCAAAATACATTAAAGATAAAACAAGATTGTTATATGCTAAGATCAGGAGGATAGTAAGGATGGAGTGGAGCATTAAGGGACGTTCTTTAAATATGTTGTATCAAAGTTTATTCGTCCCAATCCTCACTTATGCATCTGGTGCGTGGGTGCAACGTGTAGATAAAACCAAGATACAAAAGCATCTTATTCAAGCACAGAGATTTGTCCTCTTAGGCACTACACGTGCATGCAGAACTGTCTCCTCCGATGCACTACAGGTTTTGGCAGGAAGGAAACCAGCTTATCTTGAAGTTTTAATGCAAGGCCTAATTTATTATACAAAGAACAATATAAGGAAAACTTATACTGGGCGTGACTTCTTGTCCGGTTGAAGGATATGAATATACAAGAATGGACGTCCGAGAAGAAAAGAAAAGAAAATAATAAATATAGAAATTACGGGATTATGGCAAGAAGGCTGGATACATAGCGAGAAGGGTAGGCAGACTTACGTTGCTTCCAAATGTGAGAACTGTAGAGACCAGATTGAAACCCTGGTTACAATTTGGCCTTCACGCTGCTTTTCTGATAACAGGACACGGTTTACGGGATTATGGCAAGAAGGCTGGATACATAGCGAGAAGGGTAGGCAGACTTACGTTGCTTCCAAATGTGAGAACTGTAGAGACCAGATTGAAACCCTGGTTACAATTTGGCCTTCACGCTGCTTTTCTGATAACAGGACACGGTTTAAAGTACAAATTATTTCAGTTGGGATTACATCACTCTGGATTGTGCTTGTGTGGTGAAAATGAAACATTAAAGCACTTGATGCTAGAATGTAATGTTTACTTGGACATAAGAACGAAATTAGAGACCGTAGTGGGAGAATTAGAAGAGGATCGGTTGGAGGTCCTGTTTGCAGATCGTAGCAATTTTGCATTGTTCAATGAGTTTGTAAATGATTTGTTTAAAAGAAGTTTTTCTAGATAGTAGTGACCCACCTCCCCGTGGTAGGGACGGGAACTACTCTGATCAGAATACAGTTCTGAAATCTAAATGTATTGCTCCTCAGAGTAGGCTAAGTGGTCACTTAAAATTTTGAGTTTGTTTTAAAATTATTATTATAAAATTGTTCCTAAGATTCAGATGCCAAAAATTGATCCTAGCCATGGATATGCTTCGGCACTGGTAATGGTAGGATTCAGGTATTTCAAATGCAATGTCCCGGGAGTCTCCGCTGGTTTAACTCTGACAAGGGACGAGAGACTTTTCGTTTTCTCCCATCTGTTGAACTAATAAACTATAAGAAGAAGCCTTGGTTGCAATTTGGTTTGAAGGAGTGTTTTGTGTTAACAGGGCATGGGTTGAGGGCCAGGTTGAATCAGTTCAACTTGGTAAATTCCGGGCGTTGCACATGTGGGGTCTTGGAAACTGGACTCCATGTCGTGTTGCAATGTCCTCACTATGCTGATTTGAGACTTATTTTTGAATTGGCTCTCAGACTGCACGAAGATACATTGTATGTTTTATTTGAAAACAGAGAATTTTAAATTGTTCAATGTATATATAGAAAACGTTTTTAGAGTTAGACAAACACATGAAGTAGAGGTCACCCTCCACGAGGGGGGATGGAAACTGGAGCCACAGGAAATATTAATTTATTTCCTGTGGTAACAGGCTAATGACCTAGTTTGTTTGTGAATCATTTTCAGAGATTTTAATCAATTTTTTAGTGACTGCGTGTCGTTTTGCACAGTGGTAGTGTAAATTAATATTTTAGTAAAATGTACAAAGGGGCATATTTGCCCAGGAGGCACGATAAGCTCTGATCCTACATGATCATGTCCCGGGAGTCTAAGTATATGGAGCAGGAAGGAGTGGCAGTGGCACTCTTGCAGGAGCCATATTCAGTATATGGTAAGATAAGAGGATATCCTTTAAGTTATAGGATTGTAAGTGAAGGAGTTTCTCCAATGACAGCTATTGTGATCAGGAATCGAGATATTGTAGTAACTAAGATACATGAGTTGTGTAATGAGTCATGTTTATGTGTAGAATTGATGGGTGAATTTGGAATATGTTATGTTGTGACAATATTCACCTTCTAAAGATATTGAGATGTATATTCAATATTTGGATAAATTATTGTAGAATTATTGGTTCCTGTCAGGTTGTTATTGCCATGGACTAATGCCAATTCTCCACTTTGGGGAGGTGAGGAAACTGATGAAAGAGGTAGTTTGCTTGAAGATTTCCTTGCCTCTTCGAGATTGGAGGTGACAAATGTCATGGGCCATTTGCCAATTTATTTTTCAGCTCATGGACAGTCATATATAGATGTTTCTATAGTAACACAAGCTGTATAGAAAAGTTAAAAAATGGCAGGTGATTGATAAATGTACTTCCAGTGATCACAACGGTATCTCCTTTGTAGTATTAAATAGTGATGAAATTAGGGTTTATAATGAGATAGAAAGATATAAGGTTGATATGGCAGTATGGCCAAAGTTTCGTTTATTTTTAGTTCGTGTAGGACAGATATCATGGGATAGATTAACTGTGAATGAGTATGTAGAACAATTATCACAGGTAATAATAGATTCTTGTAATGGTTCTATGAAGAAGAAAAGTGTGAATAGGCCAGTGTTCTGGTGGAACAATGAATTAACAATATTGCGCAAAGAAATGTTTAAGTGTCGAAGACTACTTCAAAGATCTCTGAGAAATAGGGACAATGATCAAATTGGTGTATATTGTGAATTATATAAGAAATCAAGGAGTGACTGTTCGATCAGTTAACAGAACTAAAGTTATGAAATGGCAGGAATACGTAAGGGAGCAAGGATCACGAGATCCATGGGACTGTTTTTAAAATTGTAAATAATAAGCTTAATACCTCTGATATATTAAGTACGATTGCTGATTCAGAGGAGTATACAGTGACCTGGAAAGATTCTGTAAACGGGATATTAGATGAATTGTTTCCACAGGATACTGGACAGTTGGGGCTGGATCAGAAGCATATTGTGATTGACAATAACAGGTATATTTCGTCTGAAATTGAAGATAAATTTACTTTGAAGTTAATGATGCAATGGACCGAGCAAAAGTTGAAATATCGCCGCGCTTGGATTTTATAGAGGTTAGTGTTGTTAAAAGAACTTTTGAAAGAAAGCCAGAGTTGTGTATTAATATGTATAATAGGTGTTTAGAAGCTGGTACCTTTCCATCAGGTTGGAAGAGGGCGAGCATTAAGTTGTTAATAAAAAGTGTAGATAGATTAATGAATGAATGAAACTGGCTCATACCATCCAATTGCTCTTTTGCCGGTTATGGCAAAAATTTATGAAAGGCTATTAATCAATAGACTGATGATTAAATATAAAAATAAACAGCTGTCATCAAATAGTCAGTTTGGGTTTAAAAAAAGGATGCTCAACTGAAGATGTAGTCTGTAAATTGGTCAGGACGGTAGAGGATGGCAATGGGAGGTATGTGCTGGGCATATTTACAGATTTTAAAGGAGCCTTCGACCGACTTTGGTGGGAAGGTATAATTGCTAGGATTAGAGCTTCAGAATGTTCTTTAAGTTTATATAATGCCTTTAGAAGTTATTTTAGTGATAGAAGAATTATTGTGAGAGATAGATATATACAAATAGATCGAGATGTGCAGAGAGGTTGTCCTCAGGGCTCGGTTATACGCCCTTTTGCTTGGAATATCGTATTAGATGAATTTTTGAATAAAGAAATGCCTGATGTTGTTAAGATAGCATATGCGGATGATCTGGTGTTGATTGTCAAGGGTAATGCTAGATCAGTTATAGAGAAATGCAGAATTAGCTCTGCAAGAATTAGAAAACTGGACAGCCAAATATAAATTGGAGATTAAGAGAAAAGATGGTTCAGATGTTACTCAAGGGAAAATTGAGCATGAATCGAGCCCCCACTGTGAGGTTTTTGGGGTCTGCTGTTTGCCATGTTAAGGTTACAATGTATTTAGGCGTTAAACTACAGCAAAAATTGTTTTTACTGAGCATGTTAATTATATTAAAGATAAATTAAAAAATTATATTTCAAGCTCCGTAGGATTATAAGGGTAGACTGGGGTATAAAGGGACGTGCCCTGAATTTATTATATGAATGTCTATATATACCTATAGTCACTTAGGCCTCGGGAGCTTGGGTCCATAGAATTTCAAATGCTGTTATACAAAAGAAATTAATCCAATCACAACGCTTTGCCTTATTAGGCATTACTAGAGTATGTAGAACAGTGTCCTCAGAAGCCTTGCAGGTGTTATCTGGAAGGATGCCGATCCATTATATTGTACAGATTGTTATATTTTACCAAGAAAAATGAAAGAAGAACTATATTGGGAATAACTTCATGTCCTGAGGAAGGAAGAGTGTATAGTTATGGTGATTTGAAAAATGAGATAGTTGAAGAAATATATTTGAGATGGCAAATGGATTGGGATGAGTGTGAAAAAGGTAGACAGACTTGTGGTTTTATACCTAAAGTTAATATAGTTAATACTAAAAAGAAGGTATGGTTACAATTTGGTATGCATGCCAGATTTTTAATAACTGGACATGGATTGGCAATGAGATTACACCAGTTGGGGTTAAGATATAATGGCTTTTGTGAATGTGGGTCCCTTGAGTCTTCTGAACATGTCATGTTCAACTGCCCAAATTATGTAGATAAATCAAAATTAGAATGATCTATGGGTTATTCCCTTAATAGAGATAATATTTGGATCTTGTTTGCAGAACAAAGGTTCTTTGTGTACTTTAATGAATTTGTCAAGTATCTTTAAAAGAAGATGGAGTTTGCAGCTAGATAGTGGAGGCCAGCCTCCATGTGGAAGGGATGGAAACTCCTTTGATTAAGTTCAGTAAATGAAAATTAAAACTGGAATCTTCTCAGACGAGGCTAAGTGGCCGTTTATTAAGTTCAGTTGGTTATTTTGTGTTGAGTTAAATTAATTTAATATAATTGGAGTTTAAAACAACGCGAGAAATGAGTAACCATTAAGATCTAGCCAGGGATAGACTGAAGTCTAGGGAATGGCAAGTCTATATGGAAACTTAAATGGAATGTCCCGGGAGTCTAGCCTCTGATGGCACTGGTTGCTCCTGTGCAACCATGGTGTCCCACCCAACCTGGTCTTGCAGAGCATGTAGCAGAGCCTTCACAAAGTCTGGTTTGGGGTTGCATGTGAAGCGTGCACACCCAGTAGTCGCCAACCGAGCTGTTGACACTGCGAGGGTGAAGACTGATTGGAATGACGAGGTTTTCATTCTGGCGAATGCGGAACTCGAGCTGTGCCCCGAATCCTGCGGCCCGGAACATTAATCAACTGCTGCCAGGTCTGCCCCATCGATCGTTGGAGGCGATTAAGGGTCGTAGGAAGATGCGGTCATAGCCGATGTGTTGGCCCAGCTGTCTAGAGACATGCAGGGCAGTGCGAAGTCACTCCCTTCTCCACCGGCCCTCAGTGGTCCTACCGTTGAGGGCTCCACCACTAATATACCAAGAATACTGTTGGAGGAGGATGTTTGGGAAAGCAACCCTCCACAGGAGTCGAAATCTTGGAAGCTATGTTCTCCTCTCTGGTCGAGCTACCAGACGCTGGGTACAACCATTGAATACTAAAGAGTTTAATGGCAGAGGCACTTGACCAGCATCTAGATCTGCAGGAGCTAGATAGATTCTCCCGAATCAACTTCATGAAGTTTTCTAACACACTTCCCGGAAGACGACATGACATGTATTGATTTGACTGAAGGAAACTGCAAGCTTTCCCGGAAGAAGTTAAGGAAGCGTGAATATGCCAGGGTTCAGCGGCTTTATGCCAAGAACCGGAAAAGATGTGCCCATAACATCATGAATGATGCGGCTTAACCTCCCTCAGCAGCAAATTTTGCTGAGTTCAAGGAGTTCAGGACGGGGGTTTTCAGTTCTCCAGACAAACTGAAGGGTCCACCCGACCAATTGCGCTGAGGATGAGGAGATAAAGGCTCTTATTTACAAGCCGATCACCCAGACAGAGATAAGGGAGGCATACCCTGCTTTGACCGCTTGTCCTGGCTCCGAGGGGATTAGCTCGCACCAGCTCAGGAGTATTCCTATTCAGATCTTAATTGATCTGTTACATATCTTTCTCCTTATGGATCGACTACCTGAATCTCTTCTTAAAGCATTTACCATCTTGCTTCCTGAGAAGAGGGACCCCACGTCTCCCGGTGATTACCGCTCCATTACTGTTGGCTCGATCGTGGCGAGACTTTACCATAAAGTTCTCAATCGGCGGGTTATGAAGCTACTCGGGTTTGAACATCGACAGAGGGCTTTCATTCCCGCCGACGGCCGTGCTGAGAATGTATTTGCTCTCTGCTATTATTAACAGCAGAGAAATTTAATTGGAAAGTTAATTCTTGTGACTCAAGAGTGCCATTTCTCTAAGTGAGACGCAGGAGTTTTATTTCCTTTATTTTGCCTAAAGCCAAAGGCCGCACCGCTGCTCATACCTCCGCGAGGTCCGGGTTGGGCAGGTAGGGGGTTGCCCCTTACCTGGGTAAAGTAAGCAAGAAGCGTAGTGGGACAAGGCTCTAGTTTTTTGTTCAGTTTGAATAAATCAGGGAGTATAAAACATTCTCCCTTGCGTTTTTGGAGCATTTCCGTGCCCTATATTATTAGGCCTAGGCGATACGAGTTATCCCTGGGACCACTACCCGTTTCGTTTGGGTGGTGCAGGTTTTAATGCACTTGAGAACAGTTTTCTCGTGTTTTTAGCGTTCCATTTAAAGTTGAGTCGTTTCTGGATCCCTGCTTGTTGAATTGTAAAAATTGTATATAGTTTTTGATTGTCAACTTTTAATTCAATTTTAATTGTAAATATTTTAAGTTTTATAATATACTGTGATGTCTTCTTCCTCTGAAGAAGAGATTAGTGAAGTGGAGTTGCTGGCAGCATCGAGTAGTGTGACGAATGAAGAAAGAACGAAGATCACCAAAGAAATTTCGAGTCAAGTACAGGACCTAATTGAAATTGATGTGTTCGCTGGGAAGACCTTACAAAGGACTCCGGTTAAGACCCGATCAAGTTCACTTGCTGAACTACAAGATACTCAAAGAGAATCAAGGAAGAAAAAGCGGAAGCAAGGTGATGTGTTGTCTGATGGAGGTGAACAAAGTGTAAAGGAGAAGAAAAAGAAGAAAGCTGAAGCAAGTAATGTAACTGAGGATAACGGGCTTGAATTTTTTTTTAAAACCAGGAGTAGATAACATTCCTTTCTGTGGGATAAAGAAAGTAAGGTGCCAACTGCAGCAATTTGAACAATAATGGAAATGTGGGACGTAGTTGAAAAAAGGCCCATGAAACACATGTTGAAAATGTATTGTTAAAAGAAAAAGGAAGATAAGATAGAAAAAGTTAGTTATTCTTCAAAAGCAAGAAGTGCAGGAGTGGATATAAGGGCGCCTAAGGTAATGATTGTTAAGGCTGCCACAGAAAAATATAAAACAAGCGATGAAGTTAATTTGGATGTGTTGAAAGAAGTGAGACCCTTGTTATCCTCAGTTAAAGTAAGGAATATCAGACCAATAAGAGTTAAAGGAATCCTTGTTGAAGCTGAAACAGAAGATATAGGTAAAATAAAAGCCTGTGTTAAAATTCAAGAATTAGGTTTAAAATATTTAATACCTAAGCCGATTCTTCCTAGGATAGTAGTTTTCGACGTTGATGAAGATATAGATCGGGAAAAGTTAATGCAACAAATATGGGAAAGAAACTTTAAAGAAAACAAAGTTAGTGAGAAAAAGCTTAAGGAAAGTGTGAAAATTCTGACAGCGACAAAAATAAAGTGACACAGTTAAACAACTGGGTGATTCAGTTGAGTGCAGATATGTGGAAGTTATTAAATAAATTCACGTTTGTATATAAGATGGACGGCTTGCAAGTTCAAGGAAATATTCTCTGTAACACAGTGTTTTAGGTGTTTAACCTTCGGCCATGTGGCAAAATTTTGTAAACGGGAGGTAGTGTGTGGTCACTGTGGAGAAAATAATCACTCATATAAAGATTGTAAAAATAAAGATCCAAGGTGTTGTGCTTGTAGAATGGGAGTTGATGCTGTTCATGCTGCAGCTGATAAGAGATGTCCTTATTATAACAAAGCTTTGGAAAATTATAAAAAAAGAAAGTAAATTATGGAGAGTGGAATAAAAATACTTCAGTTAAATGCGCAAAAATCAAAATCGGTAGCAGCTCAGATAACTAAAGTAATTGAAGAGAAATGTGTGTCCATAGCTTTGTTGCAGGAGCCATATGCATTTCAGTCCCATATAAGGGGTTACCCACAGAGTTATATGGTAATATCTGAAGGTAAAATCCAGTAATAGCTATTGTAGTGAGAAATAGAGATATGGTTGTGACCAAAATTGGGTCAACGTGTTGTGAAATAATTTGTCGAATTGGTAGATTATGTTGCAACCATGTATTGTCCCACATCTGGGGATATTCAAATTAGTGTTGGATATTTAGAAAGATTGTTTAATGTGTTTGGCTCTTGCGGCATGGTTGTGGCTATGGATTCGAATGCTAACTCACCTCTGTGGGGCAGCGATTGCCTCTGATGATAGAGGTGAATTATTAGAGGAATGCTTTGTTACTGCTAGGGTTGAAGTGGTTAATGTTTCTGGGCATAGGCCAACCTTTCCAAATGTACATGGACAATCTCATATCGACGTTACAATTGCAACAGCATCAGTGTTAAGAAAAATTAAAGATTGGAGAGTATGTGAGGATTGTACCACCAGTGACCATAAGAGTATTCTCTTTGTAATAGATGGAAATGAAAGTAGATTTTATTATGATATTGGAAGATATAATGTTAAGGATGTTGTAGATGCCACTTGGTTGGAGTTAGAATTAGACTATAGAGAGAGTGAACTTGGTGGACTGAGCAAGCCTGACATCTGTACAATGTGTGGACAAGTTAACTGAATTATTAGAGTCTGTCAGAAATATGAAGAAGAGATGTGTGAACCGTCCTGTATTTTGGTGGACTCATGAACTGAGTCAAATGAGAAAAGATGTGTTTAAGAAGAGACGATTGTTTCAGAGGTTGAGACAAAGTGGTGATCACGGCTTATGTGATAGTGTTAAAGAACAATACAGAACTTTAAGGAGTGTATATACCCGTGCTGTCAGCAATGCTAAGATTGTATATTGGAAGAAGTTTGTGGGCGAGCAGGGTTCTAGAGACCCATGGAATTCGGTTTATAAAGTTTTAAATGATAAAAGGAACCTCTCAGATGTGTCATATTCGATTGCACAAGGAAATAATGAAACTCTGTCATGGGGAGAGTCTATGGACAGGATCCTGGGCGGTCTCTTTCCCGAGGATGTGGAAGACTTGGGCGATATTCAAGAATATATGATGCAAAAAGTTAGGGAATATAATAGTAATGAAATTGAGGAATTTACCTCCATGGAAGTGTCGGAGGCAATGGACCGGACAAGGAATGGTAAGTCGCCGGGCCCGGATAAATTGGAAGTAGTGTTAATTAAAATAACATATAAGAGATATCCTAATGTATATATTATGTACAATAAGTGCTTAGACGAAGGGATCTTTCCCCAGAGTTGGAAGATTGCAAAAGTTAAATTATTAGTAAAGGGTGTAGACAAATTACTGAATAAAACTGGGGCATACCATCCTATTGCCCTTCTGTCTGTTCTAGGAAAAATATTTGAACGATTAATAATAAATAGATTGATGATTTTATATGAAAGGAAAAATTTGATGACAATGAGTCAATATGGTTTTAAAAAAGATAATTCAACAGAAGATGTTGCATATAAATTAGTTCAGACAGTGGAAAAAGGTGTATTTACAGATTTTAAAGGTGCATTTGACCGGCTCTGGTAGCAAGGAATATTATTTAGGATAGGGTACACTGTGTTCTGATAAATTGTCTTTAAAGATTACTTCTCCGATAGGAAGGTAATAATCAGAACCAAATATACACAAATTAATGAAAATTTATGTCGAGGATGTCCTCAAGGTTCGGTGATTGGCCCCTTTGCCTGGAACATCATTTTCGATGAGTTTAGAGGTTTCGGGTGTAACCAAAATTGCATATGCTGATGACCTGGTCTTATTAGTTAAACCAATTCAAGATCTCAAATAGAAGACATAGTACATGAGTATTAACTGATCTTGCAAATTGGACCAGGAAATAAATTAGAAATATCTCGAGAGAAGTCAGCACAAATATTATTGAAAGGAAAACTAAGCTTAAATCGAGCCCCAGTCGTGAGGCTTCCGTGTGATCCGGTTCGATACGTGAGAGTAATAAAATACTTAGGCTTGAAATTAGAAGAACGTTTGTTTTTCACAGAACACGTTCGCTACTTGAAAGATAAAATTATAACTCTGTATGCCAAGCTTCGGAGGGTCATAAGAGTTGATTGGGGCATAAAGGGCCTTTCTGTGAACTTAATTTATGATTGTTTATTTGTCCCAATAGTGACTTATGCCTCCGGAGCTTGGGCTCAGAGCATCTTTAGTCAAAATTCAAAAATATTTGTTGCAAGCACAAAGGTTTGTATTACTAGGAATTACTCGAGCGTGTCGAACCGTCTCGACAGGGGCCTTACAGGTTATCTCTGGAAAGTTTCCTGTCCAGTATAATGTCATACTGTCTGGAGTGTTGTATTACACTAAAAGGAACATTAGTAAAGAAATAATGGGGATGACCTCATGCCCTGATAGTAATAAAGTCTGTAATAGGATGGATATTAAATAAAAATTAACGTTTTTAGAAGAAATTATGATAAAATGGCAGGAAATTTGGAACAGCTCAGACAAAGGTGGGAAAACTTATCTATTTTTACCAAGAGTTGATATAGTTAATAGAAAAAGGATTTGGTTACAATTTCGGTTGTGTGCCACGTTTTTAATTACTGGACACGGACTTGCCATGAGGTTGTACCAACTGGGACTATGAGATGATGTGCGGTGCTATTGCAGTTGCCAAGAAACTTCTGAGCATATGGATTGTATTAATTACAAAGACTTTAGGAATGAATTAAGATTGTCTATAGGTGTTCTCGATAGGGGGGGGCCTTGGAGGTCCGGTTCATGGATAAACATATGTTTGTATATTTTAACAGCTTTGTGGAAAAAGTATTTACACGGAAATACAATCTAGATAGTACAAGACCGCCTCCTCATGGCAGGGATAGAAACTCTCCTAGTTAAGATCTGTAAATAAAGTTAAAACAGACTGTTCCTTATGAGAGGCTAAGTGGCCAATGAGAATTTATATTGTGTTAAATTAATGTTTGCATTATTAATTTTGTTTTAATAATTAATTGAATTCTCAGACTGATATGAGTATCCCTTTAAGATCCAAACCATGGATGGGCTAAGGCCCAGGGAATGGCGACTTAAGAGGCTTTAAATGGAATAAAAAAATGCTATTACTAATACAGCCAGGCAGGACTTCCGACCTCTCTACATGGCATCGATAGACATCACTAAGACTTTTGACCAGGTAGAGTATTCAGGTCATGGATGCTCTGCAAAAGGGCTTTCCAACTGCTTTCCTGAGTTACGTTGTCTTTCTGCAGGAGGAATGCAGCACTGATTTACGAGTCGCAGGCAGAACGCCTCTAATTAAACCCACTAGATGTGGGTGACAAGGGTATCCCATCTCCCCTGCTGTTCAATTTGGTTGTGAACTTGCTCTTGATACAGTTCCCTACACATATTGGTTTTTCCCTGCAGGGTGAAAAGATAAATGCATTGGCATTTGCTGATGACTTAATCTTGATGGGGTCCACCCGAAGTGGCCTACAGAGGATTTTGGACGAGGCCTTCAACTTCTTCGCGAAGGGCAGGCTGGCCATTAACCTCTCTAAAACAGGGACCATGTCGCAGGGACCATCCAGACGACAAAGAAAATTAAAGTCCCCGACGTAAAATTCTTAATTAAGGACAGGGAACTCCCTTCAGTGTCTGTTGAGACTGCTTGGAAGTATCTGGGTGTTAGTTTTTCACCAAGTGGCCGAAATACCCAGGATGCAAACTGAGTGCCCTATTGACTAGACTTAGGAAAGCCCCTCTGAAACAACAGAGACTATTTTGAGGGTATACTTCCTGCCCAGGCTATACCATAAGTTAATGCTGGGGCACATCACTTTGGGTTTACTGGTCAGGAGGGACATCTGGACATGGATGCACCTACCCAAGGATGTGCCTACAGGTTACTTCCATGCTGACGTGGACGATGGGGGGCTGGCCATCCCGTCTATGAGATGGACGATACCTATCCTTAAAAGAAATCGGCTCATAGGTTTAGAGACTTCTTCATCCTGTGTTATTCGTAAGGTAGCCGATTATGGTCTAATCGGAAAGGAACTCAGGACTTTTGACACTAATTAAAGAACGAAACTTTATTTACAACATCGTGACTAAGGTCAAGCATAGATGGCGGAATCTCCTTCAAGGTATTTGTGACGGCAAGGCCTTCCATAACGCGCACGTGGTGAAGTCCCAACACCACTGGGTGAACGATGGCACTTGACTCCTTACTGGGTATGAGTTCATTGATCTAAACTGGACCAGAATCGATGCTCTTTCAACCCTGGCTAGGACATCCAGAGGGAGGAATGATTCAGCTGCCTGTAGGGCTGGGTGTCAGGCAGCTGAAACTCTAGCTCACGTGGCACTTCGGTGCCACAGGACTCTTGAATGAGGGTGCGAAGACACGATGCCATTATCGATATCCTTGCGAATCAACTGACTCAGAAGAAATGGATCGTGCAGAAGAAACCCTACTACCAGACTGACCAAAATCTATGGAAACCTGACCTGGTGTGCTACAACACAGAGTGCTCACATTATTGATGCGCAGGTCGTGGGGCATGGCAATGACTTAAACATTGCGCACCGTCTGAAGGCTCGGTACTATGACACTAATACCAGTCTCAATGGGCAAATTAGACTTGACCAGCCTTCAACCAATTGTGAGTACTGCTACTATTTCTTATAGGGGTGTATGGAGCCTTGCTCCACTGCATACCTTAGGACCTTCGTCCTCTAATCTTAAGATTATGTCAGTCCAGGTCTTGCAGGGTACCCATACCTGTTTCAGGAATACAACAGAGGATGACTTCGATGGAGTGATGGTCCATTAAGCTATTCGTCCAGGGCACACACTTAGGGCTACCCCTCGCGGCAGGAGGGGATTGACTACAATCGATTATGGTGTAGCAAAATAGCCCACGAAGTGGCATTAACATCATCAGAAGTGTGGAGTACCCTACCTCCTTGTGATGTGGGCTGAGTCGCCTTGCTAAAGTTTTTCCGGCAACTCCAAGCTTTCCCTGAGGAAGCTTGGAGTTGCATTAGCAAGTCGCATTAGCTGTCCTTCAGGCACCCTTTCAATTTGAAATTTGTTCTCGTTCGTTTACAACCAAATCTGGAAGATGCCTCCATTTGAAAAAGTCTCATGCAGCAGAGTTCAACCAACAAATTTCAGTGGATCGTCGTCGGGCTAGATGGATGGAAGAAGAAATTTCCATGCTGGCCAGGGCTGAGGTTGAGCTGGGTATGAGGAAGAATATCAATCAACTTCTACATGCCCAGTTCCCTCATAGAACCCTTGAGGCCATTAAAGGTAGCAGGAAGAATCCAGCATATCTTGCACAGGTCTTCAGCCTGAAGTAAAGTGATACGAGTGGTTCTCCTCCCAATATTTCTTCTGATTCCATCCCCACTAAAGTTAAAAACAACCTTGGCCTGCTGTGTCACCTGACCCTTCGGGTCCGGGGAAGACGCACAGCGTCAGTGCCGCCGGGGTCGACGCTCTTGGGGTCGGGTCAGAACTAATGGATACCGGTTCAAGACTGGCCTCTCGAACCGATCCTCGAGCAGTGCTTCCATCCGGGGGATCTAGGATCTCTCCTCCTGTCTCTTCTGAATCAAAAGAGAAAATCAATATCTGCCATACCATCTGTGGACTTTTTAGAAAAGTGTTTCAAACATCAGACATTAAAGGACATTTAAAGGAAGCTATGGTTGCTTCGTTAATGGAAAGATCAGAAAATGTTTACAAATCATCTTATCTTGAAGTCTCATATCTGAAGCCCTGGATGGCTCTCTTGACATTAAGGAGCTAAACCATTATATTAAGACCAATTTTCTGGATTCTGATGTTACTGTTAAGACTAAAACTAGAAAAGATTGTTTGATTAAGGCATCTGGTAAAAAACTCAATAAAAGGGCATTGAGGAAAATTGAGTATTGCGAAACTCAGCACTTATATCAAAGAAATCGAAAAAGATGTGCACAACAGATATTAGATAATATGTCAAGTGATGAAGTCGATATTGCTCCTAGAATATTTTTTGAGTATTGGAGCAAGTTATGTCGTCCAGAAATTACTCCGCAATGTGGCTTTGGCCTTGGAGTTGTACGAATATGATGATATCCCAATTTGGGATATAGCCACTGAATTATGTTCTCCTATCAGTGCTTCCGAGATCAAAGATTGTCTTCGTGATATTCATACTTCTCCGGGTCCTGCTGCTTTGACTTCACAGTTGAGAAATGTCCCCATCACTATTCTGCGAGATTTATTCCACATATTGACTGAAAAATTACCCTCAATGCTCTTCGATGCCACCACTATATTTATCCCTAAAATTAAAAATCCTTCAAACTAATGAATTCAGACTGATTACAATGTCTTCAGTTTTAACAAGAACCTTTCATAAGATTTTAGTTAGAAGATTAAACAAGATTGTTATTGACGATAGACAGAGGGCCTTCCTACCTGTGGATGGCACCACTGAGCGTGTTTCTTTTACAGAATCTGTTAGCAGAATCACGCTCGAAGCTACGCCATCTCCATCTAGCAACCGTGGATCTCTTGATGGCTTTTGACATAGTCAATCATTATGCTATTGTGGAGGCTGCATATTTTGATGGCCTTCCCCTTCCCAACTGTTTGGTTTATTTTTACAGTTAAGCCTCAACCAATGAGGTTTTTGGGGAAGAGTCAGCGTGTTATACCAACTCATGGAGTAAGGCAAGGATCCTTTATCCCCCTGCTATTTAATATGGTTATTGATCACTCCTGAAATCCATCCCTAAACAATGGTTTTTGGATGGAAAATTCCATTTTGAATGCGCTGGCTTTTGCTGATAACTTCATATTGGTTGCAACAACTCGAGGATTATTTTGACACAATACAAACTATTTTGTATTGTGTCAAAAACTATTTAACACAGAGGGAATTGGAAATAAACATAAATAAGTCCTGGACCGTCTCGTTATTGGCTTTCGGGAAGGAAAATAACTTGTAAATTCCTGTTGGGAAATGAAATAATTCCCACAAAAGTATACAAGATAAATGGAATTACTTAGGTGTGGAGTTTGGTGTGTCTGGAACTATTAAAGTTGAATTGGTTATTGATAAGGAATTGAGTAGGCTTAAAAAGGCCCCCTTGAAACCCCAGCAGAGATTTTTTTAACTTACTTAATCCCCCGTTTTTAATCACAAATTAATTCTTGGACGTATCTCTGCTGGGAGACTCAATTCCTTAGACAAAAAGATCAGGTTATCACTTAAGTTATGGCTTAATCTTCCAAAGGACACACTGACTCCATACTTCTATGCAGAGGTTGATGGAGGACTGGGAATCCCGTCCTTTCGATGGACGATACCAGTCCTCAAGCTCAATAGGATGAACAAGTTGAAGGTTTCTCCTTCTGAGCTGGTGAAGAAATTAACCAATTCTTCGGTTTTTCAAAGAGAAGATAAAAAGGCCTTGCAGCTCTGTAAGGATGGAGACAAGCTAATAATGAACAAGCATTCTAGATCAATCAGGTGGAGATCTTTATTATATAAATTTGTGGATGGGCGAGCTCTCCACGAGTACTCCCCCCCCCGTCTCCGGCCAACGTCGTTGGGTCGGAGATGGGACCCAGCTCCTGTCTGGCCACGAGTTTATCGAGCTAGTCAGGACCCGTATAAACGCCTGACTAGAGGACGCTCCTCGGATCGGAAATATAGGGGAAGCTGCTCCGTAGTCGAATCTCTGGCCCATATTGTGCTCCGCTGTCATCGGTCCCATGACAAGCGGGTAAGTCGCCATGATGCTATAGTTAAAATTGTAAATAATCGTTTGGCGCAGAGAGGATAGAGACTCGTGTCGAGCGAAGATTCACAACCACCCAAGGTGTTAGGAAACCCGATTTAATTTGTACAAAAGGAAGGGAAACTTACATCTTAGATGTACAGGTTGTGGGTGCTGGCAACGGTTTAGAAATCTCTAATAAATTAAAAACCAAAAAATATGATTTAAATCTATACCTCAAAAAGCAAACTGAAGAACAAGAAGGGAATAAACCCGTTGTTTCCACGATAACACTCTTACAGAGTGTATTTGGTATCAAACTTCTGCCAAATTAATGCTTAAACTAGGATTAACTAAATATGATCTCAAAATAATTTCTGTAAGGGCGCTTCAAGGTACCCATGGTTGCTGGACCATGCACTGTAGGTGGACCTCTATGAGGAAAGCAACGGCTGTCTGTTTCAGTATTATGCTTTACCTTGTTACTCATGTCTAATATAAATATTAGACAAAAAAGCCCACGAAGTGGCATTAACATCGTCAGAAGTGCGAAGTACCCTACCTCCCTGTGGTGTGGGCTGGGCAGGTTCGCCGGGCTAAAGTTTTCCCGGCAACTACAAGCTTTCCCGGAGGAAGCTAAGGAATATGAATATGCCAGGGTTCAGCAGCTTTATGCCAAGAACCGAAAAGACGTGCCCATAACATTTTGGATGATGTGGTTGACCCTCCCTCAGCAGCAAATTTTGCTGAATGCAAGGAGTTCTGGACGGGCTTTTCAGTTCTCCAGACGAACCATCAAACTGAAGGGTCTCTCCGACCAATTGCGCTGAGGATGAGGAGTTAAAAGGCTCTTAATTTACAAGTCGATCACCCAGACAGAGATAAGGGAGGCATACCCCGCTTTAACCGCTTTTCATGGCCCCGACGGGATTAGCTCGCACCAACTCAGGAGTATTCTTATTCAGATCTTAATTGATCTGTTATATATCTTCCTTCTTATGGATCGACTACCTGAATCTCTTCTTAAAGCATTTACCATCTTGCTCCCTAAGAAGAGAGCCCACGTCGCCCCAGGGGCTTTTCTAGGGTAAACTGAATTTTGTGCAAATAAAGAGCTCTTGTTGAAATTGATTTTCCTTTGTTTGTTCTTGTTTATAGTTGACTAGATTAGCTGCCCTACTTCCTCGTAGTTTGAGGCGAGCGAGCAGGGCGATTTCCCTGCTCGGCAAAACGGGATTGATTTGATTAGATTGGGATTTTTGGATTTTCGTTAAGAGTATTTCCATGCCCTTGGGCAGTTTCCCCTGGGACCGTGACCCGTTAAACTTGGGTTGAGGAATTTTAACGTCAGTTGACGTTTTTAGATTCCATTTGGAATCTAAGTTGCCTGGATTGACGGCTCTGTTCTCTGAAAATTGTATGTAGTTTGCTGATTGTCACTGTTGACTTTTGGCTTTTAAATTTGTAAATATCTTGTTTTATTTATACAACAATTCTAGTTCAAGTGATTCAGATGCATGTGAGGAGATTATCTATTAACTATTATCTGTTAACTCTGAGGAGGAAGCCTCCTCAGAGTTAACAGAAGATGAACTTTTTGAAATAGCACAAACTGTGCTTGTAGAAGCTCAAGAACTTACTGAAATAGAAGTATTCTCTCAGCAGACTTTAACAAGACGCCCAGTAAAAGAAAGATCATCATCGCTTCCCGGCTTTTCACAAATAACCAGTGAAAAAAAATGGGAAAAGCGTGCAAATGTGTCAAAGAAAAGGTCCAAAGGTGGTGAATCTGACACCAGTATTAAAAAAGGTCTCATCCAGGAAAAGGCAAAGAAAAGTAGTATACCAAGAATATGAAGGCTTTCAAGAATTGCAAAAGGAACGTGAAAGGTCGAGATCTTTCTTATGGGAAAAGGAAAGCAAGGTTCCAACGGCGTCCATAAGATTAATATGGATCAGTTAGAGAAGAAAGTTATTGAAGTGAATGTGGAAAATGTCCTATTAAAAGAGCGTTTAAAGAGCAAAGAAAGAAAGCAGGAAAAAGACTTATTCCACAAAAGTAAAGAAAAACGTTAAAGAAAGTAAAGCTTCAAAAGCTCTGATACTGAAGGCTACGAAAGAAAACTTCAGAACAAGTGAAAGAAGGTGTGCTGAGGGAAGTGAGACCGATATTAAAAGATAAAAGTTAGAAACATAAGGCCCATTAGAGAGATCGCGGGGTTATTGTGGAAGCGGCGACCGATGATGATCTGAATAGAATCAAAGGGTGTTCAAAGTTAAGAGCTAGGGTTAAATTATTCAATACCAAGATCAATTTTCCCCAAGATTGTGCTCTGATGTTGAGAAAGGGCTTAATCGAGAAGATATGCCAAAAGAAATATGGCGTAAAAATTTAGAAGATCAAGATGTAACAGAAGAAAAAGCAACAGGTGGAATAGAAGTGCTAAATGTAAGTAGATCAAAGGACACTAATACAGAAATTTGGAAATCTACAAATTGCACCAAAAGTGCGGAAGATGATAAAAAGTTGTGACAAACTGCTAGTGGGCTGGTCTGCATGTAGATTTAAGGAGATTTTTAATGTCACTCAGTGTTATAAATGTATGATGTTCGGACACGTGGCCAAGTACTGTAAGAAAGAGGCGCAGTGTGGTCACCGTGGTGAAACTGGACACATAGAAATTACAAGAAAAAATGTACAGCCAAGATGTACAAATTGTGTAAGGAATAAGGTGGAAGCGGGCCATGTTGCGGTAAGTAAAGAATGTTCGGAGTATAAGAAGGCGCTCGAAATTTATAAAAAAGTTGATTGTGGGTAAATTGAAACTACTACAATTGAATGCCCAGCGAACAAAAAATGTGGCCCTACAGATTAATAATAGAATGGAGAAGGATGAAATTGACATGGCTTTGCTGCAGGAGTCGTATTTGGCATGTCAACAGGTACAGCACTATCCAACAGGATAATGGGTGCTGTCGGAAGGAGACTCGCCAAATGCCGCAATAATCATCAGGACTAAAGATTTAGTAGTTATGAAAGTAACAGCTTTATGCAATGAAAATTCAACATGCTGTGAGGTTATTGGTGGCTTTGGCAGGGTCTACCTGGTGACAATGTACTGTAGACATGCAGAATCAATAATTTCCGACGTGAATTACTTGTAAAAAGTAATCTTGATTGGTTCTTGTGGCTTAGTTGTGTCGATGGACAACAACTCAAATTCACCTCTCTGGGGTGGCGTGAGATCTGATGAAAGAGGATAATATCTTGAGGATTTCATTGCAGCTTCGGGGATGGAAGCAGTAAATGTAAGTGGCCACCATCCGACATTCTCTATCGCAAATGGACAATATATATTGACCTTACGTTGGCATCAGGTGTTAAGAATAAATTAAGGAATTGGTGCGTAGTTGAAGGGTACACCACAAGTGACCATAATGCAATGCTGTTTTCTATAGAAAATTTAAATGAAGAAAGATGTATTTATGATATAGAAAGATACAGTATTAAAAGTGCTTTGTGGCCAAGATTTAATGAAATGTTTATAACTCTGATAAATTCAGTAAATTGGCAAGAACTGGAGTCAGAAAGTTATGCAAGTACACTGAGTGATATATTGATTAGAACCTCCAATGTAAATATTAAGAAAAGGTGTATTAAGAGCACGCCAGTCTTCTGGTGGAGTCAGAAACTCACCCTGTTGAAAAAACAGACTAACAAACTGAGAACGCAATATCAAAGGCACAGGCTATTGGGGGGATGTTAATCTTATAAACGGGTATTTGAATAGGTATAGAGATAAAAGAAGAGAATATTGTAAGGCCATAAATGATTGTAAAAGACCTCATTGGGAGATTATGTCAGAGAGCAGGGAGCCAGAGATCCATGGGGAATTTTTAAATTTGTAACTAATAGAAAAGGAAATGTTAATATAGCAAGTACTATTCGTAATGGTGAAAATCAAACCCTAAATTGGGATGACTAAACAGGATACTTGATGATCTGTTTCCTGAAATCGAATGTTCTGGTCCTACTGCGTTACAGGTGCAGATGAAGGAGCAAAATGAGCGTTATGTGACCGAGAGCGAAGAGCTGGAGTTTAATGGATGAAGTTTCAGTAGCGATGAGTCAGGCAAGGGATGTGAAGTCGCCAGGCCCTGATATGATTGAAGTTAAGGTGATGAAACAGGTGTTTGTTAAGTCCTGCAACTTTCCTAAATATGTATAACAAATGCCTTAGACAGGGTGCTTTTCCTAGGAGTTGGAAAGAGGCATACTTGAGGTTGATTATTAAGAGCACAGATCGATTGTTGAATGAGACAGATGCATGCTGACCCATTGCTCTTCTGTCAGTTCTGGGGAAAGTATATGAGCGGCTGATGATTAGATATAATAATAAATCTATGCGCTCAATAAACCAATATGGGTTTAAAAAGGTAAAAGCGCTGAAGACGCAGCACATAGATTAGTCCAGACTGTAGAATTCAGGCGATGCTAGGTATGTGCTTGGTATCTTCATAGACTTCAGGGGAGCCTTTGACCGACTCTGGTGGGAAGGCATTTTGGCAAGGATAAGGAAAGAATGTCCAGAAAATATGTACAAAGTGTTTAGAGAATATTTTTCTGGTAAAATTATAAAAGTACGGAATAAGTATTGTGAATTAGTAAGATTAATAAATCGTGGATGTCCAGAGGGCTCGGTAATGGGCCTTTGTCTGGAACATCGTGATGGATGAATTCCTTGAGAACAACTTTGTTGGAGTTGAATGTATAGCCTATGCAGATGACTTGGTTATGATAGTACAAGGTGACTCTCGCTTGCAACTTGAGGTAGAGCTGAAGCAGCTCTTGGCTCGTTGCATGCTTGGAGTAGTCACAATAAACTAGAAACTTCAATGGATAAGACAGTCGTCCAAATGCTATTAAAAGGAAAGTTAAGTGGTAACCAGCCTCCCACTGTAAGGCTGTATGGTGGGACAGTTTGACGTGTCAGGGTTGTGAGATATCTTGGCCTAATATTAGAAGAGAGATTATTTTTCACAGAGCACGTAAAATATCTAAAAAACAAGGTAAGATCATTATATTCCAAGATCAGGAGAGTTGTTAGGTGTGATTGGGGAATAAAAGGAAGATCACCGAATCTATTATATAATTGCGTCTTCATTCCCATCATTACTTACGCCTCAGTAGCTTGGGTGCATAGAGTGGAGAATTCTCATTCAAAAGCACTTAATACAGGCACAATGTTTTGTCTTATTATCTGTTACTCGGGCATGTCGGACAGTCTCAAATGATTCCTTGCAGGTAGGTATCCTGCCTATTATGATGTGTTACTAGCTGGACTATTGTACTATACCAAGAATAACATCAGTAAAACTATACTGGGGATTTCTTCATGTCCATTAGATGAGCATGAATACTCACGTGCCGATATTAGAATAGAAAAAAGTAGAAAGATAGTACAAATTATGGCACAATGGCAAGCCTCAGAAAAGGGTAGACAGACTAATGTTCTTTCCATCAGTGGACATAGTAAATACTAGAAATAAGCCTTGGTTACAATTTGGCTTAAGAGCTACATTCTTCCTTACAGGTCATGGCTTAGCTCTGACTTTATGAATGGGGACTCAGGGACTGCCCTCTGTACATGTCGCGACATCGGAGCATATGTTATACTGTAATCAGTACTTGGATTACAGAAATCGATTGCAAGTACTGTTAGGTAGATTGATGGTTCGAGATTGTTTAAGTGTCCTGTTTGCTAATAAGGAAAATTTTAAAGGTTTTAATGTGTTTGTTGATAAAGTTTTTAAACGAAAACAAAGAATCATAAATAGTAGTGACCCGTCTCCCCGAGGCAGAGATGGTAACCTTGTTTTTTAAGATATACGAAGATAAATAAAGTATATTATTTCTAAAGACGGGCTAAGAGGTCAATTTTAGATTAGATTAAATTGTTTTTTAAAATTTTATTGTTACAAACAATTCTAAATTATGAACTCTGAAGCCATGAAATGAAGTTCCAAGCCACGGATGTGCTCATGCACCGGTAGTGGTTGGACTATGGTGTTTAAAATGGAAATGGAATTCCTGCCGACGGCTGTGCTGAGAATGTCTATCTTCTCTCTGCTATTATTAACACATCCATACAGGACTTATGACCTCTCTACCTGGCATGGATAGACATCACTAAGGCTTTTGACCAGGTAGAGTATTCAGCAGTCATTAATGCTCTGTGAAATGAAGGGCTTTCCAACCTCTTTCCTCAGTTACATTGTCTTCCTGCAGGAGGAATGCAGCACTGATTTACGAGTCTCAGGCAGAACGCACCTCATTAAAACCACTAGGTGTGCAACAAGGGAATCCCCTCTCTCCCCTGCTGTTCAATTTGGTGGTGGACTTGCTCTTGAAAGAGCTCCCTACAGATATTGGTTTTTCCCTGCAGGGTGAAAATATAAATGCAATGGCGTTTGCTGATGATTTGATCGGGTCCACCCGAGGTAGCCTACAGAGGATTTTGGACCAGGCCTTAATTCTTCGCGAAGCGCGGGCTGGCTATTAACTTCTCTAAAACCATGTCCTGTCCGGACAATAAAAGATTAAAGCCCAGGACGTAAAATTCTTAATTAAGGAGAAGGAACTCCCTTCAGTGGCTGTTGAGACTGCTTGGAAGTATGTGGGTGTTAGATTTTCACCAAGTGGCCGAACTACCCCAGGATGCAACCTGAGTGCCCTATTGTCTAGACTTAGGAAAGCCCCTCTGAAACCACAACAGCGACTTTAGTTTGAGGGTATACGTCCTGCCCAGGCTATACCATAAGTTAATGCTGGGGCGCATCACTTCGGTTTTACTGAATAAACTTTACCTCCAGGTCAGGAAGGCCATCGGACATGGATGCGCCTACAGGTTACTTCCATGCTGATGTGGAGGATGGGGGGCTGGGCATCCCGTCTATGAGATGGACGAGACCTATCCTTAAAAGAAATCGGCTCATAGGTTTGAAGACTTCTTCCTCTGTTATTCGTAAGCTAGCCGATTATGGTCTAATCAAAAAGAAACTCAGGACTTGTGACACTAATTAAAGAACGAAACTTGATTTACGACACCGTGACCAAGGTCAAGCGTAGATGGCAGAATCTCCTTCCAGGTACTTGTGAGGGCAAGGCCTTACAAAACTCGCACGTAGTCAAGTCCCAACACACTGGGTGAGCGATGGCACTCGACTGCTTACTGAGAGTGAGTTCATTGATCTAAACCAGACAAGAATCAATGCTCTTCCAACCCTGGCTAGGAAGTCCAGAGGGAGGACTGATTGAACTGCCTGTAGGGCCGGGTGTCAGGCAGCTGAAACTCTAGCTCACGTGGCACTTCGGTGCCACAGAACTCATGGAATGACGGTGCGAAGACACGATGCCATTGTCGATATCCTTGCGAATCGATTGACTCAGAAGGAATGGATCGAGCAGAAGGAATCCCACTACCCGACTGACCATGGACTACGGAAACCCGACCTGGTGTGCTACAACACACAGAGCACTCATTATTGATGCACGGGTCGTGGGGCATGGCAATGACTTAGACGTTGCACACCGTCTAAAGGCTCTGTACTATGACACTAACACCAGTCTCTATGGACAAATTAGTGACTTGACCAACTTTCAACCAATTGTGAGTACTGCTACTATTTCGTATAGGGGTATATGGAGCCCTAGCTCGGCTGCATACTTTAGGACTTTCGTCCTCTGATATTAAGGTTATGTCGGTCCAGGTTTTGTAGGGGACCCATACCTGTTTCAGGATAACCAGAGAATGACTTCGATGGAGTGGTGGTCCATCAAGCTATTCGTCTAGGGCACACATTTGGGGCTACCCCTCGCGGCAGGAGGGGGAACGACTACCATCAGTTAAGGTGGTGTAGCAAAAAAAAAAGCCCACGAATTGGCATTAACATCGTCAGAAGTGCGGAGTACCCTACCTCCTCGTGGTGTGGGCTGGTTCGCCTGGCTAAAGTGGTACAAGTGTAAGTCTCCGGACGGGAGGCTTACATGTGCGGAATGACCAACCTCCTCGTGGTGTGAGCTGCGCGGCTTCGGCCGGCGAATGGTTATACGCTTTGACACTACAAACGGGGCCAGCACCCCCACGTGGTTTTATCTCGATCGCTACAAAAAGGAATAAAGAAACAGAGGTAGGTTCGGTCCCACCCGTGCAGAACCTACCCAGGCATCAGAGGCTACTCTGTGTCCTGGGAGTATAGCCTCTGATGGCACTGGTGGCTCCTGTTCAACCGTGGTCTCCAGGCCGACCTGGTCATGCGGAGAATGTAGCAGAGCCTTCACCACAAATTTTGGTTTGGGGTTACATGTGAAGCGTGCACACCAGTAGTGCCCAACCGAGCTGTTGACACTGCGAGGGTGAAGGCTCGATGGAATGATGAGGTTTCGATTCCAGCGAATGCGTAACTTGAGCTGAGAGTCTCGAATCCTGCGGCCCGGAACATTAATCAACTGCTAATGCCAGTACTGCCCCATTATTCGTTGGAGGCGATTAAAGGTTGTAGGAAGATGCGGTCATATGCCGGTATGTTGGCCCGGCTGTCTAGAGATGCAGGACAGTGCGAAATCACTCCCTTCTCCACCTGCCCTCAGTGATCTTATCATTGAGCGTTCCTCCACTAATATACCAAGAATACTGGGGTAGGAGGATGTTCGGGAAAGCAACCCTCCAGAGGGAACGAAAACTTCTGAGGGAAGCTATGTTCTCTTCTCTGGTCGAGCTACCGGACGCTGGGTAAAACCATCGTATACTTAAGAGTAATGGGAGAGGCACTTGACCAGCGTCTAGATCTGCAGGAGCTGGATAGATTCTTCCGAATCAACTTCATGAAATCTAACACCCTTTCCGGAAGACGATATGAACAAGAGGTAACTACCATCAGGTGTAAAGGTTTTTGCTTTCGTAAATGTGACTACAGTAGTCAGAGTATTTAAAATTCTCTATGGTGGAACCAACTGATGTTACCAACAGCAAATTCAAAATGGGAAGTATTCAAAGAATTAATCTTGGAAGCTACTAGGCTTTTCTTACCCAACTAAGAAATATTATTCAGTGTTTAGGCCTAGATGGATGTCAGATGAATTAATGAGACATGTCGCACAGAAAAAAAAAATCATCATGGAATACATTAATTAACATGTGACTCGGAAGCCTATGATAAATAATCTCGTTTAACCAAGTCAAAGGAGGTTAGGCAAGCAAATGATGCAAAGAAAAACAGGAAGATCTTTACTTATGTAAAGTCCCTAGAAGGGGATGAATCAGATTGGTCCACTTGATATCGATGGCTCGACTATTGATGATCCTGCTCAGGTAGCTAACAAAGTAAATGGTTTTTTGAATCTACATTCACACATGAGGAGCTATTCAGGGAAGGGAATGCCAGAGGTGAATTAAACTCTGGCAGTGAACTAGATTTTGTAATAATTGAGAGCAAATTGGAGGAGGAATTGTTGAAATTGAATATAAAACCCCCTGGGATGGATGGGATCCATTCAGTTATATTACAGGCAGCAAAGGAAGTAAGCAAACCCTTGGACATAATGAGAGCTTCCTTTGAAGCAGGGGAGGTACAAGTGTGATTCCAATTTACAAAGGGCGACAAGTAATTACAGACTTGTTAGTTTAACTTCTGTTTCAGGGAAATTAATGGAGGCACTGGTTAAAGAAGCACTGCAGGATCGTCTAGACAATTCAGTCATAGCTCTGACAGAGCATGGGTTTGTTAAGGAGAAGTCTTGTCTGACCAATTTTATTGGATACTAAAATGTGGTTACAAACGAACTGGATGCAAAGGATAATTTTGAAATCATATTTGGATCTTAGAAAGGTTTTTGGTACTGTTGCACATGGAAGAATGCTGCACAAATTGGAACAGTGTGGCATTAGCGGCAAATTGCTGCTAAGGATAAAGGGATGGTCAATGGGAGAAAAGACAGTGGTAAATCAATGGACACTGCTCTTCACGGACTAATGTTATTAGTGGAGTCCCTCAGGGGACTGTTGGGTCCATTGTGTCCTGTATTTATTACTGATATTGATTATGGTATATTAGGCTTAATGTCCAAGTTTACAAACGATACGAAGTTCGGCAGGGTTGTTAATGACAGTAGGCTGCTGCTACAGTATCTAGAAACATTGAGCAAGTGCAACTGAAGTTTAACATTGACAAATGTAAAATACTGCATATGAGAAGCAGTAACCCCAGAGTAACGTATCAACTGTGTGGTACTACACTGACAGCGGTAGAGAGTGAAAGGACCTGGGAGTATTTGTGCAGGCAGATATGAAAATTTCTCAAATCATGGTGTCTTGTCAATGATATACAGGAATTTTTCTAGCAGGGAAAAGGAGGCGATTAGCTCCTTGTATAAAGCAATGGTCAGGCCACACCTTGAGTATGGTATACAGGTCTGGAGACCTCATTTTAAGAAGGATGAGGAGCTGCCGATAGGAGTACAGAGGAGAGCAACAAGATTAGTGAATGGAACCTACGAAGAAAGAGCATAAGTTTTGCCAATTAGTGTCTGGAGACTAGACACTTGCTTCAGGTGTATCAAGCCTTGATTGGTTTGAGCATGCTCAATGCTGATGGGAATCTTTCTTGCTCAGAACAATCGCCTGAGAACATAAGTTCAAATTGAGGAAAGACAGTTGTAGGATTGATGTGCGGAAGTTTGCCTTTAGCTAGCGGGTGGTTGATTACTGGAACAAAACTTCCATCTGTCGTTGTAAAAGTCGATAGCTTAAATAAATTCAAGGCAGAACTAGACAAACAATTGGAGCGAGTATTTGAGAAATGAGAATTTTTTGCTGATGCTATTAAAAAAATAGCTTTCTGGCATTATGTGCCTTTACCAATGGTAATGTGATACTTGGACAAATTGCCTCAACTACAATGCTCTGTGTGTGCTCCTGATTTTACGACTATAGCTTTCAACCCCCTTTCCATAGATTTAGCATGAGAGATGTGCAACTCTGTTCCTGCTACTCCGAGGTGAGAATAGTTCTGCTATCGTCTTCTACCCCTACGGGATTAGCACTAATTCTATTGCTCTTTTTAAGCTTGGAAGTTCCCATATGACTTCTGGGGGTCAGCCCAAATATTTGATTTGACAGTGAGGCACCTAAATGTCACGAACTTAAATGAAGTGCCAACCTTAATCACTTTCACGGCTCAATTCGGATATATTAACAGAATCACGATAATCCCGCAAATCCGACTGTGCATCAAAATGCCTGAACAAGAAAGTACCGCTAAACAAACTGAAATGCCGCAACCAACCACCAATAATGTATCACCGGACATTTTTTCCGGTCTAGGAAAAAAATGTCCGGTGATATATTTGGTATCTGCTTTGGAAGATACTCCAACCTGGAGTATGTTCCAAAGCAGATACCAAAATTTCGCTTCTTGTCTACAGAAGCGCTCGCCGAGACTTGGGCCTTAAAAGACGCGCCCTCATATTGTACTACAAAGCAGTCTTTGACAATTTATTGCCTCAGGAATATGGTACACAAAGGCAATCACTGCTATCAACCGAAGAAAACATTAAACGGACCAGCTTATAATTCTTCACGAGCAAACAGTACAATCAGCATCCATGCTCTTCAGGTGCTGGCTGGGACACACCCAATGGACCTTAATTGTTAGAAACGACCTCTGCCAACTACCCAAGGGCATAATTGTTCAGCCTAAACTTCAACAAATCCAGCTAACACAACAAATGCAGAGAAAAAAAGGCAGTCCCTGCAGCTTCAACAATACTGGCAGACCAGACCAGATGGTCCCACTCCTCCAAGGGAGACAGAACAAGTTCTCACCTTCGAACTTCAAAATATATCCGGAACTCCCGAATGGTTCACACTTAGTCTACAGGTCACGTTCCTCCTGATTGGGCCTGGGCCTATAAACGTAAAACTCAAGCCACTTGGAATCAAGGATCCCTATAATGCCGCCATGGGGGAGAGAAGACTGGGAGCATATCATGTATCAATTTTGACCTATACGAGGACCCTAGATGCATCATTTTTAAAAAGAAAAATGCATCTAAGACCAGTAATATCACATTTTTCGATCTGCTGATGACTATACAAACTTCACTCGCTTTGCTCAACTGATTGTGGGACGCCACGCTCTATGGACATGACACTAGTACTATCAATGGCCTGACCTAACCACAACCCTATATATCCCGGATCAAGACTGCACCCAAAACACGAAACCAATTGATGTTACTTCCCGGGCAGAAAGCAAGTCACAATTAACCAAGGATGCATCCCTAACTCCCAAGGATTTAGGAGTGAATCAACCAAGGATGCATTCCTCAACCGGACTGGAACTATTCGTCCCGATTATGATCACGCGCAGCTTCGCTGCCACCACGCCAATTGGAGATCTGACCTGGGTATCCTAATCTGGTACTGCTACTCATTGGCAGGGAAGGGGGGTGGATACTATCTTCTGTCTCTGCCCCTTCCCTAAAAGTCTGCGCGATATCGTCACCGTCCACCCCACACCGGGTGGAAAAGGCCCGGGTTCGAATCCCGTCGATGACGCGAGGAACTTTAATGGGCTTTTTTCACTCGGTGGCTGAGTTAGCCGGTCTCAGGCGTAGATAGCAAGGTTTTTCCCGCAGAAACTGGAGTTTTTCGTCCAGGAAACAGAATTCGACAATAGAACACACGCAATTAACAGACATAAGACAGCACGGCAGATGAATTTAATTCTGGTGGCCTAAATGGAAGTTTTTTTTTGCCCTTTCCCTCCCTCTCCTCTTTCCTGGTGGGCTTGTCCCACTGATCTTTTCGGGTTGCCTTCCCTATTTTCCCCATGATTCTACCTGTTCCTTCTTTAGCCCTACTCAATGTAAAAGCGCGCATTTTTTTTATATAGGCTCTTTCTTTTCTTTCCACAGAAATCTCAAGAAACTAGGTGGCAGGGCCTACCAGAACTCTAATGCGAACCCTCTATGCCTGACCTGCCTCCTTATAGCTAAGACCACACTTAGCCGTGGGCAACGAGGTTCCAGGGGCCCAAAGGCCAAGTGTTCAGAGGAACAACATGACAATACACAATGTTAACTGTTCTGGCCTTCAGAATTCTGTGGTACGCAACGCAGAGATGGGAGAACCCCTGGGACCGTTTGACAGCTACATTAACTAGCTGTTTAGGATAGGAAGTGTTCCCAGCGCAACCTTCGTACTGGCCATGTATAATTCTAACAGCATCGATTACAGAAAATTCAAGACGGATTTTTGTAGAAATTGTGGGATTTTTAAAATTGTGTTTTTAAAATCCCACATTTGAATCGGACAAAGAATCTGGGTTCGGCAATGGCAAGCATTTCGAAGTTCTTTTTGTCCTCGTATAGCATACAGTAAGTGCTATTTGACACCTAGTAAATAGCATGAATACTAATGACCAGAGCATTTTAGCAGAGCCAAATCCAATTAAAAGGAAGCGAATTAAGTCAGGACACGAGCCTCGACTTTTTCAAATACACTTCTTCGACATTAAACGAAGGGCCAACGCAAGTCACTCGTAATTTCAATTTCAGCAATTCTGACGAATGGAAAAAAGTTTATACAGAGGAACTACTTATTGTGATTAGACTTCATACAGCTTAGTGAGCTGTCAGTATGGCAGCCAAAGAGTGAGCAGCTGGTATCAGCTCATGTAGTGGTGTAATGCGAACCCGAGAAGTTCCGAAACATCTCTTGTACCAATAGTAAGTAAGTGAAAAAATCCAAGGACAAATCACGTTGAGTACAATTAAACTGGCGTTTGCTTCCGAAATATTAAATCACCACCCATTTGCAAAGTGAGAAATGTTACTTTCATTTTGAGGATGGTATATATTTGAAAAACTTTTCCGTAAATGCAGAAAGTTGATATCTGCGTTTCAAAGTGGTGTGTCATTGGATTTCACCGATAAGCAAGGAAATAATTCTTAAATAATAAGATTGGTGATCATTAACTATAAGTCTTAAAAGACGAGAGTTATCTTCAAATGACAATAGATTAGGCAATGCAGATTTGAAGTTCGTTTTTGGCAAATTGCAGTCTTAAGAGATTCCTTTAAGTTAGCCGTTCAAAATTTTCCATTCAGTAGTCTTGCTGGAAGACAGCGCCTCAAGAGTGTCATTTACATATGACATGCAAGATAGTTTAGCTTCTAGGTACGCTGCTAGTGTAGAAATTAGGAAAGTAATTGATCTGTTAAAAAATTCATTTGAGTCTGTTCATACTCTATCATTAACCAATTGCCAATAATAGCACGCACGTGTCAGAGTGCTTAGTAACACGTTCAAAGAACTTAACTTTGTTCCTTGATGGTAGAATTATGCGAAAAGTTGTATTCAAACTATGTTAATTTAAGAACACTTCGATAGAAATTCTGCTCAGAGCAGAAAATGAATTTTTTAAATTGTGGACAGTGGCACGACTGAAATACGGTACTATTCGCGCAAACTACTTTGACCCTATAGTCTTCGAGTAAAAACTTGAATCTTAACGAAATCTCTAGACATTATTACGTCTAGTTAAATGTCATTTACATGATTTGTAACCTGCTCAGTGAGGGAGGTTACTATTTAAGTATGGTTACATTGCAATTGGGCATTTAGATCCACAAGAATCGGTTATTTCGAAAGACAGTGGCATATCGAAGCCATTTAGGATAAGTTTTAGAAGTAAACTTTAAAATAGTTCTGACAATTCCTTGTAGTAAACTGCTAGAAGGAACTCCAGCATCCACACGAACATGATAGCTAGTTGCAGCAGGCTCTTTGTGAAGTATTGAATCCACGATTTATTGCATTAATTATAAATTAACCTCATGAATTACAGGCATAATCAATTTGATTATAAATTAAATTGATAGATTTGGGAGAAAATTAATTTTATAGATTAAGCTCAGCCAAACATAAGACGTGAGAATTTGCTCAGTTTATGAAGCTGTTTTATATTATTCGTTAAAGTGATTTAATCTAATACATGCAGTTTATTTGATTATCACGAACGTAATAGCATAGTTTAATTTCCTCGACGGAAATCTGTCTTTAAATTGAAACTAAACTAGTGTAATTCCTTTAAATTTCAACATTGAAGAACACGTAGATTTTGTTTACTTACAGCTCTGAATACTCTAGATTCTACAGCAAATCGATGTCTTCTAGCAGGAAGTCCCGAGGATGGATTTGTCAGAAAAGAAAACTAATGAGAAGTCCAGGACTTCAGAGATTGAAGTGATTCTTGAAACAGACTTTTCTTGAAAAAACCCGATTGCTAGTCAGCTCAGACTCGAACTCAACTGAGTGCAGCAGATAGGCGAGATGTACAATTCCCTCCGGTTCCATTTAGTCTCGCACCTCCATGATACATACGAGACTATAGAATCATCCCTACTTCTTCCTTATCAACTAGCTTCGGTCCTATAAAAAATGAGGACTTATTTATCACGTCAGCCACTGTATTCAATTAAAAATTGCTTCAATAGTTCAATTTTAAGAGATACAATTCTCAGTACAAATTTATGATCAAGTCTAAAGAACCTAACTGAAGTTCACTGCTTTCTCTAGAACGCGGCGTGTTATTAGTCCTCGATAATAGTTTTTTTATATTCCGGGATGACAGCAGCTACCAGAGCTTGAACCATCGATACTCAAAGTGCAGTTCCACCCACTGAATAAATGGACTAAACAGGAAAGTGAATACGAATGACATTTCCCCGCAGTAGAAAACTGGGAGGTTGTTCTTTTTAAGAAAGTCTTAAAACCCAAGAATGGGCAGTTGCAATGGCACAGGTGTAGACGTTGCCAGAGCAGCTTCAGAAATTAAACACAATAAAATAAGATGGATTTTATTTAATCAATTCCATTCGGCCTGCCGGTTGTGCAACTTTAATTACGAACTGAATTAACTCATGACCCTATTAGATAAAAAGAAAAAACTGACTGAAGTTTAGTTTTAAGAGTGATATATATAGCTTTTGGTACGAACAGGAAAGTCAGTAGAATTGAGCATAACTGGTGCTTTGTACGGTATTTACATTTCATTTAGTGTAAAATCGTTCCGATAGGTTATGGACGTTAATTTAGTTGCTTAGTATATTGGATTCTAATTAGTCGCACTTAGAACATACTGGATAATCAATAACTACAATGCGAAATTAGCGAATCATTAAACTTTATCTCATTAAGCCTAGTGGAATCCTTTGCTATATCGCTTATTTCGTTACACACGCCATTCTACTCCATCTGAGACTGATATGAAACAGCCATTTCAAATGGTCTTGCGAGAGTTGCCACAGTCAGACTCGTGTCGAATGGCTTCAATGGAGTTGACTTTTGCATCGTATCTGGCTGGACTGCTATGTCTGTGTAGAACGCCAAAAACAAATATTCTGTATTCCAGAGCAATAAACGCAATTTCAGTAAACTGAGTGTCCGGAATAGCACATTTGTTTTAATAAAATATTGTTTTAATAAATGCTAATGGAACTAGGATTAAACACCTGCTTTTCTATTTGAATAATTTGGTTTATGTTTAATCGACGTTAGCTGAGGCTGTAGTTCGCCAAAACCAGGTAGTCTATTTGAAGAAATTTAGAGATTTTCACACTGTTTGAGAAGATATTTCAACTGTCGTTAGTTCTCACAACATTGATACTGAATCAGTAAGAAAATTTTGTATCGAGTTGTAGCATGAAATCTGAAACTAAGCTAATTGATCTTAGCTCCATCATAGCTTTCCTTGACACTAAGTCGCTTTGGGAAGAATTCCCGACGGGTTTCTACTGAAATTGCTAGCAGTTCCTGCTTTGCGTTCTGAAGCATTTGCTCACTCGTCAGTTCTTTCAAAGAGAGCTTAAGATTACATAAAAATGACAGGGAACTAAGTAAGCTAGTACCGTAAACTACAGTAATTGAGAGTTTTCGCAAGAAATTGAAGGAATGGCGACTGAACATGGGCGTTGTCATGATGCAAGCGCAACTATTTTGGGAATTCCAAGTTCACTATTTGAACCACTGAAGTTCATGTGGTGAGCGAGTTTCCCTGTTCAAATTACGCTGCGAGTGGCATGATCTATATGTTCAAAATAATGGGTTTTGAGAAGTCTTTAATTGGGAAAATTTGTTTCCGGCTCACAGCAGCTCTAGCCGTTATCAGTGATCACGACGGGCAAACTTGTTGACGCGTTGTACTCCTAAAGCTTGGAATAAAATTGACACCTCTCACATAATGAGATTCACTAGCAACTTCGTTAGCACTGCTGCTCAGATGAGTGATTGAATCAAACAGTTTAACAGCTAGAATGAGGACCATTTTTGAAGAATCGGCCCTTTTAAGGTCACTGAAAGAGAGCATTTCGTGGGTTTGTTGCACTTTCCCTAATTTGAAATTATGATGAAAGTTTGCTGATCATTTCAGAATGAGATTAAAATAACAGATATTCAAATAGCGCGAATTCAGACAGACTGTAGATAAACGGAAGAGTCGAGCTTTACTACGTCTAAAAGATTCGCCGAACTAGACTTTCTACAACGCTGCAATTGAAAGATTCATTTCAGTCCTCAAACTCTAGATAAGAAAGCTGAACTACCAAATTAGTATTCGTAAGCGTAGAAACTATTCCTCTAAATACGGTAATAATTTATTTGTTAGTGCCAGCACCTGTTAACTTAGTTAATTGAAATCATCCAAACAATGAAGAGTTTGGATGCACTAACCAAATTACATTTTTATTGCAATCAGTGAAGAGAAAATGAATAGCATATAAACACTACAGGAAACTTCTTACCAATTCAAACTTGGAATAACTGTCATTTAAGAGAGAAAAAAAAATGCAGGTCTTTGAGAGAACTCCTTTAAGATAATCATTTCCCAGGAATGAAAACACTTAAGATTTTCCTTTAATATTTGTGGAAAGCATTAAGAATGCTTAGTTAAGGCCAAGTCTTTAAAAACTAAATATTTTCTCGTTTAGTTACTTACAGCAATAAAATGTACGAGGGTTGGGCAGGGATCTGCAATAGGCAGGAGAAATTTCTCACACGTCGCAAGTTCTTAATTGCTGCGATACTGAAATATCTCCGAGCATAATTTCTTCCCCTTCACATGGCTGACCTTTAAGAAAAGGCCAATTAGTTTCTCTCTCTCGAAAACAAATGCAACCTGCATCTCTTGTTTGAGAAGAAAGTGATTTTCACCCCCACATAAATTTACAAAGTGGACGCAGCTGAGTTATTTCCGATTTGAAATTCTAACCAGCAATAATCGATTTTTCAAGTGGAAAGAATTTCTTAATGGAAATCAAATCAGGTGCGCTAGTTTTTATCATGTCACTTTTAAGCGATAATCAATTCACATCACTTTAAAATAACCCTCCTACATTTAAGTGAAATCGCTTGAACGTTTAAAGCAATCAATACATTAACATCGAATAAAATAATCATACTGTATAGTCTGCAGCAATTTGAAAGTTGCTTTCTTTATTTACCTTCTTAGATTGGAAGCTTCCATTTTTCTGTGACGGTAAGATCTCTTTCGTCGGTACCTAACATTGATGGACCACACCGAATGACGTACACGAGTAACAATTCCTTAACTTGTTCTTCTAACCTTAATTCGTATTATTTTACCACGATTTATATACCGTAGCAACCAAATAGAATCACATCTCATTAAAATACTGCTTTTCCTCTTAATAGTCAAAAGAACCTTCATCATCGCACCTGCAATGCAAAAAGAAAATCCATATAGAAACGCTAGTAATTAAGAAATTAGTACTTTACCCCACATATCATACATCCATTACCTTCAACTACTTACTCCAGATGTGGTCTCCTAACAAAGTCTTCGCATTCCCAAAGAGTATAAGCCGTCTAAGACTTAACTTAAAAGAAATCTGGAATAGCAAAGTCAGAGAATTGCTATTAAAGACTTACAATGACTGTTAACACCACCTTTTGATGTCCTAAATTGAGCGAGCAGTACGCAAGGAATTCTGGTAGCATGATATCACTAATCACGTGATTCAGTGCTTCATTTGAAGATTGCTACACTAAATTAAAATCATGGAATAATTAAATGAACGATTTAAACACATCGTCCCGCCATTTTGTATTCGATTTATATTTCAATAAAATAATTTAAAGATTAATGTTTTTTGTTTACTTTCTGCGAAGGCCACATAAAATTACAGTTTGACGTGTGTGTGGAAGGGGGGGGACGAATTACGCCAATGAATTATTCATAAATAAGCGGACTGATGAATGAAAATATTAATAATTCGTAAATGAAAATATTCTTATTAGCGTTTTGCAGTCTCCTGCGATTGTCCATTCATTGTACGTAAATATAAGAGTTGTTGCTTTGGTTTTAGGCGCATCAGCGACTTAGACCATATTGTGCCACTGCACGTTATATCTGTGAAGTCGCATGTCCATGAGTCGACTTCCCTGCTGTGCGGGCTGAAAAACCCACCATACCTCGTGGAGGAAACTCTACTTAGACTCTACTTTGAAGAAGCGTTTAGAAATTCCTCCAGTCTAAAAGGCAGGACTGGAACTGAGACCACTCAAAACGAACAAGTGGCAAAACTCGTAAATATCTCAGTGGAAAGCACTGCGTGTTCTTTCTCGTGGTTCATTTAAATTCTAGGCAGAATGGTTCATTTAAATTCTAGGCAGAAGTTGTGTTGGCACATCGACAACTGAGATCATAACGGTCAGGGTAAAATGAAAATTGATACATCGTAATGGATCCACCACGACGTGTCGATGTGTGTCCAACTCGGTCTGGTTAGGAACAGTACAAAGCGGCCACTTCTTTAAAATGATTCTTAATTTGATTTGAGACTTGTTCTTGTTTGCTGGACACTCATAAAGTTGTTTCGTTGGACTGCCCGTTTCTAGTCAATATATGGTACAGTACTCTGAAAACTGGGCCCCATGGCAGTATACAGTTGTCGGAAGTTGTGAGAAGATAATCCTGTTTTACCCAAATTTTTTGGAGACATCTCAACATTGTCAGCCAACATGGGCTGAAATTTTCAAATCGTTTGCAGTTCTGGCTAATGACCTACATCATGAAGGCATGCATTATTAAAGTGCCTGGGGTCTATTGACTGAATGGCGTTCTGCGATTTGGTACCTGTTCTCGCAGAGTTATAGTATGATTTGGCATAGGTGAGATTTGTAGGCACAATATAATATCAGTTGTCGTGTGACAGCACAGGAGACTGTGGCCTTTGTACATAAGCTCTGCATTGGCGATTATGGGAATAATTATATTGCGATGCGAAGGACAACGCTACGATGTATCGGATCATACCACTTCAGCCCTTTTGGGTTCGAAATCATATGCTGGAACTCCAGAGTCGAATTTGGATCGGATTAAAGCTCTATATAGTCTAAGAATTGTAGTGTTCTACTCTCCAACTGTTTGATGATATGAAAATTCATATTTTCTCATGCAGTTTGATCGAAGCTGTTTTATATGTTATAAAAGGCTAACTTCTTATCTAGAAAGCATCTTAAAAATTTCACATACAGTTTGATTAGGATTATTTGTCCATTTAAATTTAGTTCTGCATTTAGATGAAGCTTCCGTTTGCGGCGGATATGTACGCAAGTTGTCTTTTGTGGGGATAGCCAGAATTAATTATTTAAAGCCTATTTATTAAGTTTGCTGATATTTTGTTTTAATTGTCTTTCATTTTAAAAAAAGACTAGATATATAGAAATAAACCACACAGAGGGCATTGAATATGACAATATGTGATTTGCAATTGTTTTGTGATAATATTTATCTTCATTGTGAATAAAGTGTTACTTGGCACAATCACTGCGGGATTCTTATTCCTGTTAAGTCTTTGAACAGGTAGTTTTTATCCACCCTTGGATATTTCTATTTGATAAGTTCAGGATAAATGCAGGGAAATATCTCTAAGTCGAAAGATTAGCTTAATATATCTTTAAGGTGGCTATATCTGGGTGATCTACTGTTGACCTATTTCATCTGAAACCACACTGTCTATTAACAAGGAGATTATTATTGTATGGTTTAGTTCGGTTTTTTGCGTGGTTTTAGGAATACTAACAATATCGCAGGATGCCAAGTAACTGGAAAAGATGGTCTAAATATGTTCTATTATATGGCATTAGACGCCTTTCCGATATGTCTCGTTCACGTGTCTTATCAATTCGAAATGCACTTCATCTTGTCCTACTGCTCTTGGTCTTGTTTAGATCAAATTTTGAAGAAGCTTTTCTGTGAATCTGGAACACTAGAAGATATGAAGTTTTTGCTGGTACGTTGGTAAAAGTTTCTCATAACACATTTGCAGTAGCAATGGGATCTTCTGTGAAGACTACTGTACATATTGGAGCAGTATGGCATTAAGGGCAAGTTGCTACAATGAATTAAAGCATGTTTGAGTGGAAGAAGACAGAAATTAGTAATCAATGGACACTGTTCTTAGTGGACTAATGTTATTAATGGATTCTCCCAGGGTTAGACGTTGGGCCCAATATTGTTTTCTACACGCTAAGTAGACAGAATTCATAGGATACATACCTGCTAACGGGTAGGCCCACCTTTTTCCAGGATAAGGGCAGTCACACGGCGAGGTATTGAGTCCATTAGCTCACGAAACCGTTCTACAGGTATTGCCATCCATGCTTGCTGCACCGCTATCCATAATTCGGTCGCATTCCTGGGTGGAGGATCCAAAGCACAAACGCACCTTTCCATTGCATCCCAAAGATGCTCCACAGGGTTCATGTCCGGTGAACGGACATGGCCATTTCATGGTGGTGAAATCTGCGGAATGGTCTTCGAACAACGTCCTAGTCACCACGGCTCTGTGGAGAGGTGCATTGTCCTGCTGGAAGAGTCCATTGCCCTGTGGGTGCACGAGGACCAAGAATGGATGCAGATGGTTTGCAAGGATAGACACGTAACCTGGGGTGTTCAGGGATTCGTCTAGACGTACCAGAGGTCCCAACCTGTGCCATTTTAACACGCCCCAGACCATTATGGACCGTCCACCTGCCTTAACAGTTCCTTGTTGACATGACGGGTGCATAGCTTCGTGCGGTTTCCGCCAAATACGCATCCTGCCGTCTGCTCGAAATAACTGTAAACAAGACTGATTGGACCAGGAGACTAGTCTCCAATCATCCAAGGTCCAGTTACGATACTCTTTCGCCCAGTTGAAGAGTAGAGTCCTGTGTCGTGGTGTTAGCATTGGGACTCCGGTGGGTCGGCAGCTCCCATAACTTATTGCGGCTAATGATCGCTTGGTGGAGACGTTTCTGGCACCGCCCTCGTTGAAGTCGGCGGCGATTTGTGCCATTGTGGCTTTCCGGTTGGCTGAAACAATGTGAGACAGACGTCTACAGCCACGTTCATGCACCACTTTTCTCCACCAACAGCACTGTGCACGATGAGATGTTATTCTGGAATGGAGTATTCCCGATACTCTTGATACTGTCGAACGGGGACAGGGCAATTTCTGTACCACCTCCGCGATAGAGTGACATGCGTCGGGCAACCACTATCATCCCTCTTTCAAAGTCGGTTAACTCACGATGGTTATCCATACTGACATCAAATTACAGTCTACATGAATGGAGTGTACCTATATACCTACCAAGCGGTGGGTTCGTCCACTAGCGAGAGGCGCTACAGAGTCGCGTTGCCCAGGAACCCCATGAATTCTGTCTTTTCAGTGTATTTAACAATGGTAATGATGAAGGTATATCAGGCTTAAGGTCAACGTTTGCAGATGATACAAAGGTTGTCAGAGTTTTTAATGACAATAATGACGGTATGCTACTGCAACAGGATCTAGAAAAGTTGGGCAAATGGGCTGAGAAGTGGCAACTGAAGATTAACATTGACAAATGCTAACTACTGCATATGGGTAGCAGTAACCCCGGAGAAACGTGCCAACTGTGTGGTACTACCGTCAGGGCTGCAGAGAAAGAAAAAAACCTGGGGAGTAATTCTGCGGTCAGATATGAAGTTTCCTGAACAGTGCGGACAAGTTGCTAGAGTAGGTCATGGGATTTTGTCAATGATATACAGGAATTTTGCTAGTAGGAAAAAGGTAATTATTCCTTTTAATAAGGCAATGGTTGCACCACCCCTTGAACGCTGTGTACAGGTCTCGAGGCTTCATTTTAGGAAGGACACAGAGTTTCTTGAGCAAGTACAGAGAAAGGCAACAAGATAGGTGAGGCGCAGGAGTCCTCTTACCAAGAATGGCTTAAATTCTGCAAATTTCAGCGTCTGGAGACTAGGCACCTGCGAAAGTGATCTGACTGAGGTGTATAAGGCCTTTAACGGTTTAAGTAAGCTCAATGATTGCGAATCTAGGGGGGGAGGCATAAATTCAAATTGAGAAAAAAAGGCTGCAGAATAGACGTGCGGAAATTTGCCTTTGGATAGCGGGTAGTTGATTGTTGGAGCAAACTTCCATCTGTTGTTGTGAAAGTTGATAGCTTAAATAAATTCAAGGAAAAACAGTATAAACTTTAAGAACGAATGGATGGGTGAAATGGAATTTTTTTTTTTTTTTTTTTTTTTGGCTGATGCTGTATAAGCTTGTTTTCTTGTATCATATTTCGCTACTAATGCTAAGTGTCCATTCCTCTAAAATTAAAGATTAAATCATTTGATATTTATCATTCGTTTTGCGGATTTTGTTCAGTAATATTTGGGTGCTAGTGGAACAGTTTATGAAGGATGGAAAGGGAAATCACGATTTTTTTCGAAATTTGGAGGCGGATGTATCTGGCTTTTTGCATAAGGTAGTTTATAAAGGAGAATGTCAGCGGTTGAATATCTACGGAATCTATTCCAATCTCTATTTTGTCTTCTTTCTGCTTCAGTTTAATTATCAAAATCTTGGCAATTAAACTGAAGCAGAAAGGAGACAAAAGAGAGATTGGAATAGATTCCATAGATATTCAACTATAGCCCATTTCGGACCAAGATTACGGATTGAGGCAAACGGCCAGAAGTTTTCGGGATTGAATGTTTGCTGCTCGAATAATATTTTCTGTAATATGCGAGGTGTGGGAATAAATTTCCCGGACTGGTGCAAATAAACAACACACAGTGAAGTGTTGTTTAATTTTAAGTGATGATTACTTTGAATATAATTTTTATTCAAAGTAATCATCACTTTTGCATGATTTATTGAATGCGTTTGATTGAATGCACTTATTATACCGTTCTAAAAGTTCCTGAAAAGAGTGAGCGAATGCACCCAAACAGATGTTCAATTCGGCGGTTACGTTTTTCAAAAAGGTAGAAATCCGCTGATGCTGGGTCGGAAGTGTAGAGTGGATGGTTGACCCATAGAGTTCCATGTTGCGCCAGAAATGTCTTCATAACTAGAGCGGAGGCATTGTGTTACAACAACGACCAGCACCCTTTCCCTCGAAATTGGGGCCTCATCCGGGAAATTTGCTTCCACAGTCTTTGAAACATCTATACATAGATCGCAGCATTGACTTTCTCCCAGGTCGGGTACAAATTTCCCTAGAATCACACCCTTTTTTTTCGAAAAATGTGATCAGCATCGTCTTAATCCTGGATTTCTGTAGAGTTTTTGGGCCTTGGTGATGACAATACAGTCGAAGAAATTAGTATTGTCTTTACAAGTCTGGTTGAAATCTTCGCATGATGACACTCTTCGTTGCGTCTGTTATTTCACGTAGCTGTGCGGCACAAAGTTTGCAAGCTCTTTCTTTTCCCTAAATCTTCATGAGGAATTTGATGGATCGTCTCCTTATTTATATCCAGTCATCGTTTAAGGGTCAAACGATGACCCCTTACTTTATTGAACTCTTGCAACTCTATCCTCATTTACAGAGGTTGACGGATGCCCACTTCTTAAGTCATCGTGAATATCTCTACATCCGCCTTTGAACCGCTTATATCATTCAGCCTCACTTGCTTGGTTAGCATTTCATCACCATAAACAAGTTTTCATATTTCTTACTATTCGGCTTCAGATTTTCCTAGTTTATAGCAATATTTGATTTCGTTTATTAATCCATTGCAACTTTGTGACACAGAAAGTTAACACTGCTAATACTTGCAACCTGTAACCCTATTGGACAATTTCTGTTCCATTTGTTGGAAGTTTGAACAACAACATAACACTGCCGGTTTTTTTTTTTTTTTTTTTTTTGGTTTTTTTCAAAATTATCGAACATGACCGCAACAGCATCAGTCTGGAAACTGTATTGCCACTCCTCTTATGTTAAAAGTGTATCTATTTCACCATGGATAATCTCCGGAACGAAAACAGCCATTCACTAAATTTCTCAATTTTTCTGCTTTCTACCAGAAAGCCCTGCTAAGATGGCAGGGAGCGTCACTGCTCAGAGGAAATCATTGACCAGATACTGATCTGTCTAATGTGCCTTTGGTTATTTCTCAACTGACAAATGGGAGGAAGAAGGCTACGTATGATTAGGTCTATTGCTGTAGAAGTGCTAGTTGAGAAGGGAAAGTAAATGCGTGATCCGTCTTCAGGAAAGAGATTATACTACTATATTGATTATTCTATGGTCTTTCCTCGGCTGTTCATGTCGATCCACCTTCATAAGAGACTACGTCAATTAAATTGCCTGAGACAAAAAGTTGGGAGCTGTGAAATGAATCTGTCTAGATCGTCACATTGGATACCAGGTTTTCGTGGAAAGTCGATTGAGCATGGAATAATCAGACTACCCAAGGAATCACATCAAGAATTAGTAGTCACAGGAACTTATTGAACGGATATAATTATTTCCCAAAATGGCAGCATTTCCATGCATATTTCCTTCCTTCTTTTCTTTAATTGATCTCTAACGCGAATACAGTGTGAAGATGGTACGTAATTTAAGCTCACCTTTGGCTGGCTTATAAACCATATCTTCATCGAATGATGTGCACACGCTGCCCTCACCAGAGTGTTATAACTTGGCCTGGTTGCGAAAAGCCAGTAAAAACGCGTCGCATCATTGACGCGGTTCGAATACAGACCTTCCCGCACGGTACAGAATGATGATTATAACCACTATGGTATCGGTATGAGCTGTGACTACGACTTGTAAAACTTTTCATTTTTATACTTGTTTACGTATCTGACTACTGATTTTTAAAGTTAATTTAAAAATTTAATTGATAACGAAAAGAATTCAGGAGACTTCTTCACTGTAATTGTGGTTGTTTAATGGTTTTAAGACAAGGGCATCAAATGTCAAGATGTATCTTTCTAGGTTTGTTAATGTATATCATATTTTCGTAGATTCGTTTATCAAATCGGATTTGCCAATTGAAATTAAATAATTCGTCTAGATTTGCATTGTTACCTAATATCTGTTGAAGGGTAGTTGGATTCTGATTATTACAAAATCTGGTACCATGGGAATGTAGAATTTCTGAAATGAAGTATGCCAAAAGAATTTATCTGACTGAAAGCTGAAATTGGCATTGAACACAGAAGGGGATTTTCATAGCTAATGTGTAAATCTGTGGCCAGTTCACTTTTGGCAAGCATTATTTCTCTGCGACTTCTTGTGATGCGGAGTCTCATATTTGTAGTTAAGGTTTTATTTCCTGTAATTTGTTTGATTTCTCCCCCCCTCATCTGGGCCCCTTCGTCTTCACTTGCTTTTCTAATAATTGGCCTAAAATCAGCGTGTGCAACTATCATTGTTTTGTTTTGTTTGGTGCTGACTTTTCTGCATTATCTGCGCTGTCATTGCCTTCTATTTTGGAGTGTCCTGGGATTCAGTAAAGTTATTTCAGAGTGGGTTTCTTTTTGAGAGAGAGAGAGCGGTTGTATGACAGATAGCACTGAGCGAATCAGAATATACGCGAAAGTGATAAGTGTTGACATATTTCGCTTAATACAAGCTGGACAGCACAATTCTGCAGAAAGTATGCTGTACTCAACTGGAAGGGATTTTGAGACTACATTCGAAGGGAATACAACTGTTACGCCTACATGTGAGACTTAGAACTATTCGTATGGGGGTTTCCCAGTGTGGTCTGAAGTACGGTTGGCTTTTAGCCTGATTATTGGATTTATACATGGGTTACCGTGCCTGCCCCTCATGGGTAATACATGTGGCACCTCCCCCTCACACCTGGTGGAAAACACCAGAGTTCGGGTACGTTGATTGCGGAAGGAATCATTCTAGGTCGCCTTTAAAAAAAACTGAGTTAGTCGGTCTCAGGCGAAGGTGGCGTGGTTTTTCGTCCAGTAAACTGAAAATCGACCTCAGAACACATGCAATGTACGGACAATATACAATAAACAATACGGGCCTTAGTCGCTGGTGCTACTTCTAAAACCAACCGCACCACGTGGAGGCAGGAGCGGTGCCACCCACCAATGGCAAAAGTTGAGGTTACTGTGCTAGAGAAGTTCATTATAAATATTAAAGATATTTCTTGGTAGGACGCTCACTTCTTTATTTGGAAGCAGCCAAAAATAACTTTGGAAGTTTAACGACTTTAATATCTGCAATCAGTCGATTGGTGATAATCAAATCGCTACGATCACTTGCTCCGAGCGTGTAGCAGAGAAATACTGTGTGTGTTGTTATTAGATTTAAGTGCATCAACGGCTTAGATGAACATATTGAGACATACATATTATTTGTAAATATTGTGTTCTTTGATCGGTTTGTCAATTTTCTGGACTCAAAAATTGAATTTCCGGGAAATAAACCATGCAACTCTCGCCTGAGACCGACATTAACACATTATGAAAAGATCCATAAATTCTCAGCATCACAGACGGGTCTTTTCCGGCCCGTCAGAAAGAGGGCGATGGTTACTAAATTCAAATGTTCTACCCAAGGGGGGGAAGGGTGATTATCCTCTATTAATATGGGAAGTTGAGTAATTTTAATGTGGCAAATATGTGCTCCTGTACAACGCCCTCTTTTCTGTTTGTACGAAAACTGGACTGCAGAATTGAACAGTTTGATTTAAATAAGATGAATTATCCATTTCGCAAGCATATATTGACGAATGATGCGTTTATAGGAGACAATGCAACCCACATGAGACAAAATCAGGCGAAAAAACAGGATTGGAAGAGTTTCTAGCATCTCGATCTTTTCTTTGCTATGATTCCTGCATGTACAGGAATTCAAAATGTAACCATTTTCCGCAAGTTGCATTAGATTGTCAAGTTGGCTTGCTTTTAAATAATAGGAAAAGGTGAAAATTAATATTGTAGGGAATTTACCATTTGTAGTCAGTGTATATCTCAATATGATGATTTTGTATGTTATTGACATTTTAGAGAATATCTCGATTGCATAAATTTAACGCCTCCCTATTGGATAGAGTCAAAGATTTTCTCCAACTACCGCGTGAGGCAAAACAATTTCAGAAAAGTTTGTTGCGTCTATTCTGAATGTAAAAATTTGGCCAAGATGATGAATGACGTTGATCCTGATTAATTCCGATGGGTCCAGTTAAAGGTGGTATAAAGGATGCTTCTTGAGATAAATTTTGCTGAGTGTCCTCTAACTATCCTATAATCCAATATTGCATATTAAGGAAACTCGAGCCGAGTGGGTAAAGTACCTGCCCGGCAACCCAAAGGTCGCGGGTTCGATTCTCGCCTCGGGCTTGGATCAAAGTACCGCAAAAACCTTGGGAGGTGCAATATGGCCACAGAAGCTGATGCGCCAACAACTACCAAATCAAAAAAAAAAAAAAAAAAAAAAAAAAAAAAGGAAACTCGTGAGTTGAGTAAACGATGCATAGTGCAACCGGAGAGACATTTCAGGACACGTAACGTATTTTTAAAGCAGTGACTTTACCTTGCATGTATCTCCAATGAGAAGAATTTGCCTTGAAAGGTGTATTTCTTTTAATTATCTGAATTGCAGTATGTACTAGCGCTCTCTCTCAAGCACATTAAAAACCTGTAAACGATAAACGTGCTAATAGCGTACCTCTATATAACTATAGGCATAATGTGTGGACATTCATGGTTGAGCGTATTATTAGGTATGGATATACTGAACTTGATATTTCTTTCATTCGGTTCTGGGCCGCTTTTCTGAGGCATGGTTCCGACTGATCCGAGTCAATCATTTCCTGATAGGAATCTTTGAAGGTTCAGATGAACAGTTTTACTATCAGGCTCTTTGAATTTTTCTCCCGGATTTTTTCGCGGCCACCATGGAACCGAACGGAATACCAACAGAAAGCAATAAATGCGACTGGAAGCGATTGTCCTGGCTTTCCAAGAGCGGCTGAAGAGCCTGCACCACAAATACTCTGAATCTTATCTGTCGGATCATGATGGTAAGGCATGCCTCGCGATGATTGAGCCTTGCATGCAAACCCACTATTCTTTTGATTTAATATTCACATCCTGTCAAAATAGAGATCCAATTTTTGGTAACTGTACCTATTAACTGTACCTATATACCCATCTTAGACTCACAGTGCCAATCCGAACTGCGGAGAAAAAATCAGTTTTATGTAGCTAGAGGCAATACCATGGCGTTTACAATAGATGAACTAGCAGGAGTGTTAAAGAAACATAATTTTGCAAAATGTCCAGGAATAGATTTGATTGAGAATGCATTTATAGTGAGGTTTTTTAAGTTGATACCTAACATGTTACTTTTGTTATATAATAAGTGCTTAGAGGAAGGACTGTTTCCATTGAAATGGAAGATTGCTTTATTGAGGCTAATTAGGAAGCCTGGGAAACCTTTAATTGAGCCTAAGTCGTACCATCCAATTGCTTTGTTGGCTAATCTGGGGAAAGTGTTAGAGAGGTTAATGGCAATACGTTTACAAGAATTGTTAGAACGCCATGACATGATTACACCTAATCAGTATGGTTTTACACCGGGAAAATCGTGCGAGGATGCTCTTCTGGACTTTCATACATACATTTCAAACTGATTCAAAATATGAACTTGCTATATATAGATTTTGAAGGTGCGTTCGACTCAGTATGGTGGGAGGCAGCTCTTTCTCAACTGTGTCGTGCTGAGTGTTCTAAGCAGTTATACAGTCTGTTCAGGAGTTATTTTTCTGAGAGATATGTGACTGTAAGGTCTAAACATTTTCTCCTTCAAAGATAAATCACGCGAGGTTGCCCTCAGGGCTCTGTATTAGGTCCTTCCATTTGGAATTTGGTGCTACAGAACTGGCTGGTTCGACCACAAGTAAATTGTCACGTAATAGCTTTTGCTGATGATGTCACATTAATTGTGGCAGATCGATCACGACACGATTTGGAGCAAAATGCAAACCGTGTAATAAATGATATTAATACCTGGGCACAAAGATTTAAGCTTATCATTAGCCCCCAAAAGACCAAAATGATGCTTTTTAAAACAAAACTTGATTTGGGACGACCTCCACAAATAAAATTAAATGGGAGACAGTTGACTATGGTTTCTGAAACTAAATACTTGGGGCTCATTATTGATCACAAGTTGTCTTATTATGCGCATATAACACATCTACATAGCAAGATCAGGAAATTTGCCGGTTATATTATAAGAGTATCAAGAGGAGATTGGGGTGTGTCCAATAAAACTTTATTTTTATATTATAAGGTGGTGTTTCTGCCTATGGTTACGTATGCAGCGGGAGTTTGGTCTCACAGAGTGGCTCTTGTTAGATTTCAGGCTAAATTAAACTCACTACAAAGAACAATGCTTCTCAGTATGTTAAGGGTATGTAGAACTGTAGCTACGACTGCACTTCAAGTGATGGCTGGGGCAGTCCCCTTGGATTTGTTCGTGGCTTATCGAGGGCTGTGCTATGGCATTAAGAATAAAATATCTACTAGATTTGTTGGCATAGAAGTTGACATAAATTCTGACATTAAGAGGGAGAAGAGAAGATGTTTAAACGAGATTGTTAACTTGTGGCAAACAAGATGGGACACTGTATCTTCTGGTCGAGTGACAAAGAAATTTATTCCTGATGTTACCTTTTTAAGTGACAGAACAGTTCGAAGCTGGCTTACACCAAGTTTACAAACATCATTTTTAGTAACAGGTCACGGCTCGATGAAAGCGAAATTATTTCAGTTGGGACTTTCGGATACAGATCTCTGTTTTTGTGGTGAGGTTAAATTGGCACCATATATTATATGTGTGTACAATTTATGATAATGTCAGGGAAATCATTGCTGAAAATGAGTTAGGTCGGAAAGAGGTGTTCGTATCTAATAGGACTGTATTTCAATTATTCCAGGATTTTGCAAAGGGAGCCTTTGAACTGAGGAAACGCCTGTTAAACCAAAATAGTATGTTAAACATTACTGAAGTGTGTCCAGAATGCCCAAGAGACTAATGGTGATGATGAGGAGGATTTTTTATTTTATTTTTTATTATATATATATTTTTTTATTATTATTATTTTATTTATTTATTATAATATATATATATATGTTATTTTTTTTATTTATTATTTTTTTAAGCTCTGGACTGGGTCCCCAGAGGATTTTTTTTTTTTTGTCTCATAACCTGAGACCTTATGCGTCCCATCTACTGGAACTGGCCCACCTTCCCGTGGTGTGGACGAGTATCTAGAAGCAGCCTTCCTGGTGATAGCTGTTTCTGGGTAGCCAAGAGGTCAGCATAACACAACAACATAACATGCATTAAACTACACGAACATTGCACTATTACACGCTGGCCTGTTTTGCAGAGTCTGTTCAACGAAGAAACGAGGTGGATTTGAACAGACGTTCTAGGAGCCACCCTACCTATACACACACATCCCTATTAACAGAAGACATTGGAATAATCTAATGATTACTAATTAAGATTTTGTTATATACATTTTGATTATTTTTTTTAGTTTGTTTATATGGTGTGTGTATATTTTATTTTAATTAATTTTTTTTTTTTGCTGGCTCTCAGGTGTGGGCAGCCTGGAAGCGGGATTGCTGGCACCCACCGGTATAGCACTACTTCTGGTGGGTGTGGGATTTTTGTGCATGAGGCACTTAAAATAGAAGACCAGGCCCAGCACCAAGTAAATATGGGCGGCCATTATAGGGTCTCTTCGCCACCGGGGAGCGGCTGTGCATGTGACAGCTTCTCCCTGATGGCGAAGGGACATTCCATACATGTCTATTTTGCAGCGGTTCTGCACAAAGTCAACTTTATCAGTTGGAGATAGACGGAAGTCTAGGTGCCACCTTAGAAATAAACCTATTAACTACCAAGTTAATAGGTACAGGTGGCGAGCACACATAATCGCTGCAACGTTAGCCTCTAACGTAGGCTGTGGGTGTTAGATGCCAGCACTGCTAAACTACATTAGGTGTTTAAGCCACCAGGTGGCAGTACTCTGTATACCAGAACATGGAAAAGCAAAACGATAGTAGACCCCGTGTGTCGAAAACAGACTACGAATTGGAAGAATCCATTTTTAGTTTAAGGTTTTGGTGGGGGAAAGAAGGGCGGAACACAAACGTAGTAGTCATACTACGTCTACCCTCCTATAAGGCCGCCGTAGCCTAGTGGTCAGGCGCGAGGGTGCATAAGTACACGTGCCTTGAGTGACCGGGGTTCAAGCCCGTGATTGCTGAATACGGTGCTGTTTCTTGTCTTCTGTGTATCTTGTAAACTTCTCACCCTTTGGTCGTCCCGGAGTATAAACAGAAAATGTATTATGTTCTTAGCAAATGCCACATGGAGACCTTATGCTGTTCTCACTTCCGCATAGTCTTAAGGCTCTACGGAAGGCACTTTGGACAAATTCTTGGCTTCCTCTGTCCCCTTTTAAGATAAATGAGCAGTCGTCTGTGCTTTCTACCAGAGCACACAATTTGAAATAATCCAGAAAACGGAGCAACTAATACTATCTAATGTGTTTTTTAATATTGATTTACATAAGCAGAAATATGAGCAAGTTTGAAACTGCACTCACTGAAGTCTTAACTGAAAAATGGAAGAGAATGTATATTTTGTACAAAACGTTTTTTGCGAGTTTCAGCAGAGATGTCTATTTTGTTTTTGAAAATAAGCGTAAGTTTAACAGGCATGTTTTAAAATAAAATTTTCATTAAAAACGAATGGGCACTTCTCTCATTTAAAAAATTATAATTAAAAACTATTTTAATAAACCAAAAAGTAGGGGAAATAAGTTTATTAAAGCTTGTTTAAAAATTAAATCTTAAAAGATTTAACTTCAGTTTTCTTTAGGGATTGCAAGTCCATGGGATAATAGTTTGTTTCATCATAAGTATTTTTGTTCATCTTAACCCTTAATTTTTGTTTAAATATTTCTAAAGTTACGCAAGAAGGGCATTACATTTCACTGCGCCCTCCCACCTAGAGTGGGCAATAAAACTAACCCTGGCTCCTGTAGAGAGGGTTAGTTTTATTGGTAAGGACACTACTGGAGTTCACCCAAATATGGGTGAACTCCAGTAGTTTCCTTACCAATTTGGATGAAATTATTTTTAAAAAAACGTTTTTTAAATAAAACGTAAGTAAATAAAAAACGTTTTCGCGTATTTCTACTCTTAATACGCGAAAACGTTTTTTTTATTTGGTTGCTCAGAAAAAACTCACTGCGCGCAATCAGTTTTAATGTTGTAACTGCCATATCCTTGGAGTTTATCCAAGGTTTGCATAAATTGCCTGTGTCAAGTTTAATTCTCGAGGAATCATTAAAATTCCTGGCTGCAAACGAGTATAAACCTCTAAAGGGATGTTTATGGGTAGCCGTGCGTCAATTAAATCCTATCGTATGGCCCATTTTGCTGCTGTTTAAAGTGATGTTGACTCGCGGTTAAATATTTATTACGTCACGATACGAGCCCACTTCTTATAGAAAAGCCATTGATGTTGCAGTCACCTGGTGGGCAAGCAACGTTTGACAGTGTTTCCTTTAATTTAAATTGCTGGATTAATTGGTTGGCTAGTTATTTAACATTTGGAACTCGTGCAGCACATGCGCTGTCGCCGTAGCTTAGTGGTCAGGCGCGCGGGTGCATAAGTACACGTGCCTTGAGTGACAGGGTTTAAACCCTTGACTGCTGAATACGGTGCTGTTTCTTATATTCTGTCTATCTTGTGAACTGACCGTTTGGTCGTTCCGGAGTATAAACAGAAAATTTATTTACTACAGTTGCGTTAATTTATGATTTTGTTGAAGCTTCAAGATTATTTTAAGAGCGCTCCCTGTAGTGTTAACCTAATCTTGGATTAGGTGAATATCAACTCATGCAATCTTCATGAGGAGAAGATTAGTGGAATCTGTTTAGAAGATGGATCATCGCTCCAGTGAGCATTAGGTTCGCTTGCTTGGATCTTCCTTTAAGATCCAAAAAGATGACCGATTGAAAATTTTTTCCAATACAAGTTGAATAATCTTACCCAAATTAATAACTACAAGTGATGGCGATTGATCCAAGTTCACTTTATTCTCTGGGTAGAAAGAAGGTGTAACGGGACAAGAGTTAAATTTTATTTAGAAATTTCAGAGCTGAATACTACTAGAATAAAGGAATTCCAAATTTTACTTAAGATCTTTATTCAACAAAATAATAAAAACAGTATTATTCAAATTGCAAAAATACATTCATGGACTTTTTACAAGTCCACTTTGTTTAGTGGAGACACCACAATGCCTACAAACAATATGGTACATAAATTAATTAATAAAGTTTATACATTAAAATAATTGCATGAATAACTCAGTATGATATTAAACCTAACGTTTGAGTACATCATTTAGAGTTAGCGAAATACAATGAAAACCCGACTGATGTCGGGTTTTCATTGTAGCTTAAATGTCAGTTAATGCCAAGTTAAACAACAGTAGTTCCATTACTACCTCAAATAGTAGTAGATAGTATTTGATTAGCAAATACTTTCGGAAAGATTTACTCTACATTGAAAAAATATAAAGCTTAAGTTATCGTACTTTGATGCAATTTAAATATAGTATTAAAATCAGAAGTCCCTTTTATAAGTATAAAAAAGGACATTCACCGAAATCGGGCAAAAGTATCAACTTTTAAAATTACTAGTACAGAGATGTCTAACAGAGGCAATGAGGGCTTTCTAGTGAGGCCCTCCTCAGAGTGTAAAACAATTTCACATCGAATGTTAAAAGTCCGATTAATAATATTCGGTATCGCCTTCCCATATCGAGTCTTCCTCAATTGAGGAAGATTATTATAACCATAATAATGGTATTAGTATTATAGAATACTTGATGGATTTTAGTCTTTAAAAACTAAAGATGTAGATAGAATATTTCGAAAAATGCATAATACTGAGGAACTTCCGTGCGGCCTGCGAGCTTCAGCTCTCGCCAAAACAGGGAAACAACCCTGTACTAGTATATATGTGAATTAAATTGTACAGCACTGTATACTTACATAACAGTAATCTTTTCTACTTGAGAATTGCATTGTATTAAAATAGGTATCATTACAACAAAAACCTTGCAAAATGGGAAGTGCACACATGTTACAACGATCATTATGCAAACTTATCTTAACATACAATTAAAGTAGAACTATTCTAGTTGACAGACTAATTACTAAGTATCAATAAGAATACAAGCATAACTTTAAGACAAGTATGATTATTCCAGTTAGCTAATTGGAAATCTTAACCTATAGATTGTTAGAACAATTCCATTAGGGACATTCTTAAATTTAATCAAAAATGTCATTAAAGTTTGTTTCCTGAAGATTCAGTTCCCTACAAGTTGGTTCTTGAAGACAGTTTTTACCTTTACAATAGTGAATCAAAAATTAAAGGAGTTGGAGGCAAGAACTAGTTAATGCCATCCAACGTGCAGAATTCGCTTTCGAACCATTTTGATTAAATACCTTCCATTTCTAGAACTAAAATAGTGAAAATTTAGTGTTGAGCGTTAATTAATCATGGTTTGTGTTACGTCTCATAATGAGAAGTCATCCAGTTTTTATCTGGAAAGGAGTACTGTACTACTATGTGGCTTAGATTGGTAGTGTGCATAGTGTTTGGGAAGGGGGCGCCACCGATAGTTTCCCACAACTGCGCCATAAGTATACATGTAAAAGCCAGACAAAAGCATTGTTTGCTGTGTCGTGGTCTGGCTTTTGACCGCAGAACCCCTAATGGGATTCCACATTAGCAGCGAGTACGGACACTTCATAACAAAAATGTTTCTGTACATTTTTAATAGGAGATTATCCTTTTAAGACTTAAATTTGCTCCGCCAACCGAGATCAAACATCACGCAGCTATTGTTATTGTTGTTTGGTTTTTAGGAGCATTAGCAACTAAGGCCATATTGCTCCGGGATATGCGGTGGTCATTCTCTGACCTTTCCGCATCCTCCGTATTTGGTGGTCACGGGCTCGAACCCGATCTAATCAAGAAGCGTGTGCTACGCACTGCTACTCCTTCCCACCTGGCTACGGAGGCGCCCACATCACGCAGCATAGACATTCATAACCGAGTGGCTACAATTCCCCGATGATACACATAAAGTAGTTATTGGAAGTGCTGTTGATGTTTTGTTTTAAGCTGCGGGTATTTCGCCACGGAATACAAGCGTTCCCCTGTTTAGCAGGGTGTGCTTGAATAGGGTTTAAGCAAGCATGGAGCACTCTGCCGCTTAAAAACACTTCGATAAAAATAAAGTCGCTTTCACAGTATTCGATTTAAGTCAAAAGATATGCCAGTTATCGACCTATTACAAATACATTTCCTACTGCCAGTAGGAAGCGCCAATCTGCCTTAAGTACAATGTCAGATCCTTATGGGTTTTCGATTTGTACTAGAAACCTTACACTACCAATTAGACACCAAGTTGTATTTATGGCATAACTGATCTTCCAGATGAGATTGCAACTTTGATGCGTTTACCTGCACGAGTTCCGTAGTAGAGTATCCTTCCGTCACTTTATAATTGAAGAAATCATTTTACGACGGCTACATTTGAGTACGTCACATTAGTGTACCTTTACAAGGTAGCGAGGCAAATTTCTGGCCCTCAACACGAATGGTTGAAAGTGAAAACGAAAAAATAAACTGTAAAGCATCGCTTTTGTGATCAAGCTCTGCGTTTTTATAGCTCAAGAAGAAAGATTGACAGTTTGTTCGTTAGGAACATTTGATTTATTGGGTAATGTGGACTCAACCAGACTACGGCAACACCGCTGTGTATAACGTGTAGTTATAGTATTGATAAAGGCCAAGCAGTGAGAACAGTGGCGGATTTAGGGTAGGGGCACGTGTCCCCCGTCGTTTTTCGGAAAATATACACTATTCGTTTAAATTCCCTTTAGCTACAAAAACCTTTAACATAAGGACTGTATTTTTACATTGTGGCTCAGCTATTTTCAACTCACTACAGTTGGCAAAACTGATGCTAGTTTGATCGACATTCTAGTGCACAAGATGGTGACCATCCTGTCCTTTTTTCTGGATCCGCCACTGAGTGTGAATGTATAGTAATGTGGTGTTATGTGACTGGCCATCTAGCCCAACTGGCAGGCAATAAGACTACCACCAGATAACATCTCTGGCAGTACGTGGAGCTGGAATACATCTACTCATCTAGTAACCGTATTCAGATACCAATGTGAAGTACGATAGCCGTGCGAAGCAAGGATGGAAAAGGCTTATTCACTGTTCATTAGGAACATTTTAGGCGGTCCCAACAGCCCGCTCACCATTTGCTAGAAAGGTTAGAAACCGACCTAGACATGTTAAAGTAGTTACTGGTGGCGAAAACTGGTTGTTCCAGTACGATACAAAAATCAGTCAATGGAGTGTAAGCTTTGAAGCTTTGCTTACTTAAAAAAAATAAAGTAAATAAAAATCCATTTAACATTGGAATATTCTTACAAATTAGACTGATTCGGTGAACCATTTAATTATACCCGTCATCGAAAGATGAAAATCGGATCAGGTATTAACCGTTAGGAAGGTACTTAAGGGAGAGGAAAATTTCAGGACTTTAACTTCGACCTACAGAAAGGTCAGGTCACAGTTCCTCGAAAAGGTCCGAGCCAGGAGAAGTATACGGAGAAACACAGAAGGTCCAGGAGGAAGGAATTAATCGGAGATTATATTAAAATAAGAGGTGGGGAGAATTTGGGACCAAATGGGAGATAAGGATTTGTTCGGCGGGAAACGAAGTAGTTGGTCGTCGGTTTAGAGTGAGTAGGTCGGCGAGTTTTTTGGTACAGAACAAAGGAATCCGATTTGAAGGCCATAATGGAAAGAGATCCTAAAACCAAGGAGCTGGCCCAACCTGGAGAAGGGGAAATTAATTGTAAGTATTGTTTATTATTATACCTAGCCAAGATATAGTCCCTGGGGAGATGAGAAAATATAAGGCATTCTGTACTTCTACCTGCGAAAGACATGATTAACCAGTAAAGTGGAAGGATAAAACCCAACTGATGTCTTGAAAGAACTGTAAATTATTCTTCTTGGTAATGGGATTTAGTAACGAACTTTTGTAACGGTACATGCCTGTGGAATTTGCCTGTATTGAGCAATTAGTGGAAAATTGGTATGTACATGAGTTTGAACCCTTGTATTAAACATGTTACAATTAACTACGTGTATTTGTCAGTTTGTCTCACTATTCTAGTTAACCCAAAATCCCTGGACTTGTATAAGCAGTCAGAGGCTCGATGGTAACAGTTACCAAAATAAATTAACAGTAGGTGGTAAAATATAAATTAAACAATTATATATAGTACAGAGTAAAAAAGTACGCCTACAGGAGACGATTCGAAAAGCTGTAACCGATACTATCAAGGACCGACAGATGAAGACTACCAGTCTTGCCTTAACGGATAGAAACACAGTTGGATATGTGTAGCTGCAAAGGAAAGTTATTTAGAAGATGCCCATACTATTCTGCATGAAATTCAAAGAATTTGATTTAATCGCACACGTTTTCTGACAGACCTCGTATAACGTATTGCGTTTTTACCTACGCATAGGAAGTAATGAGCTACGAAGTTGGATTAAGTTTCAGCTTCTTAATTTCGATATTAAATGATGGAATCCGACAAGGAACTTGAAACGTTACTTTAGTAAAAAGTTTACTAAGATAACATTAAGTAAATTACTGGGTGAATGCACCTGGACCCTTCACTTAAAAGGGCCTCAATATTAAGATTTCTCCCATTCGGTTCCTTGAACTCGAGGCGCCGTAGCCTAGTGGTCAGGCGCGCGGGTGCATAAGTACACGTGCCTTGAATGACCGGGTTTCAAGCCTGTGACTGTTGAATACGGTGCTGTTTCTTGTATTCTGTTTGTCATGTGAACTCCTGACCGTTTGGTCGTCCCGGAGACGTCCTTTTCATAAGTTACTTATTTTTCCTATTTATTATACACTTCAGTATTTCTTACTTACTCAGTTATATATTCGTCTAAGTTTATGGCTGTTGTCTAAAGTCATTTTTCAGACATCTGCCAGTGGCCATTTTCCAGTAGTTCTAATATTGATTTTCAGAATTCTTAATGACTAGTCAATCACTGGAGATTGAAACAGACCATTTAATGAATGTTAAATTCCGGTTATCATTACAGCTAATTTAACCAGGGCAGCTTTTCTTTAAACCACAGAAAGTTTGAGCAAATGAAGTAGCAAGTTATACTAACTAATAACTTTATTCCTCAATCTGGTAGGCTAATTTAAAGGCAAGTTTGTTAAGAAAGCATGTTCGACGAGTTCGTTCTTAATTACTGGAAGAAAGATTAACCTTTCCATTAACGAGCTGAGCATATTTGGATACTACGATGCCTTTACTTTAGTTCAAGTTAATTGTGGCTAATAAGTTCTATAATTATTGGCCACAATTGCATATTTTAGGTAAAGGAACCATGGAATTCCCCATAACTTCATGTACCGTTAAGAGGAACACTAATATACAGTGTTGTAATGAAGTTTCAGGAGTTGCCACAGTACAGCAGCGACTCCGTGCCTAACAAAAAGCTGCCCAATGCAAGTCTCACGTTCATTCATTGTTGAATTGTCTCCAACCTTAAATTTAAAGTGAATGATACTTATGAAGCAGCAAGTAGAAACCTTCGAGAATTCGAAATTTAAATAGACAACGTCAAATGTAGCGCACGCGATTTACTGGTTTAAGAAAAGTCAGTCTCGAGCGGCCATCTGACCACACCGAACTGAGGAACGTGTCAAAGATTAGCAAGATCACAAAACATTCGGGCTGGTGAGTCGCCATTTTTACATGGCGTTTCTGATACTCATGAAAACAGTTACTTAAACTGATGACTAATCAAGTCATGGGGACAGTGACCATTCTGAAGATATGCCCAGTAGGTAAATTAGACGTCATCACACTCGCTGACCAAGAGTTGGACTTTGTAGTGTCAGTTAAGTCTTAGTCTTCACCATTTCCGTATGGGTAAGAAGCTTAGTCATTTGCGTAGCACCTAGGTTTGAGTTAAGCACGCACTCTGAAGTTCGTATGCGAGCCGACTGACTGTTTAAAGGTAGTCGCCTTCATGGCCGTACTAAGTTGGTAGCCAAATTAATTTTTTCATTGTCTCAAAGGAAAATTCTAGCCTCATGTAGGCTAATTTCCAATTAGTTCACATTTGATACATCTACACAAGTAGATGCAATATCGCTTCCAGTGCAAACGATGGAAATTAGTTTGAATGCATCTATCATATCTTTGGTATGGTTGCGATTTTTATTTGCCAAAAATAAAGTTCAGCTAGACTTATTTTTGCACCCGATTTCGTACCTCGGCAATGCCAAAACTGATTAACTAAGAATTCAATGTTTAGTTTTCGACGACCACGTTAATTATAGCACATGTGAAGGCTACTTTATATCAGTCACTTACATCAGTGCACAAGAACTGTACTCTTACTGCAAATTTCATCTTTTAAATTATTACCTTTGCTGCCAACATCAAAATCATTCGAGTTTAATATTACTCATTTCAACTACTATGGATGAAACCTTTCAAGTTTGGTTTTTCAAATGTTCGTTTTAAAACACTGAACGAAGCCAAACACTAAAATATTAAAAATTTAAATGCCAAGAACAGCAAGGATTTGAATTGCTTTGAAAGTGAATTCAATGCAGATTAGTTCCAACAAGAGTGCTTGGCTAGGACGTTGCATAAGTTAGGTGGAAGAAAAGGAAGCTTTTTGAGCAGTAGAAAATATCAATAGTCTAATTGAAGGATTGAGGAAGTGTAAAAAGCTTTACAGAAAATATCTGAAAACTTCCGTGCTTCTTGTGAGGCGAGTGTGACGAATTCGGAACGCAATTAAATTAGATCCAATTGGCGTTGGAACTTAAGTTACATAAACACAGGCCAGCTTTTGTGGCATAAAAGTGAGAATTACCGAGTTTCGAAAAAAGTTTCGCCGGGAATATACTGGACTTCAGATGGAAACCTAATTTGAGAAGTAGAGGTTAGGATCTGCATAGACAGATGCAGTCCAAGAAAGCAACCTCTGAACTGGTGAACAAGTTGTTCAGGTTACAGAAACTTGAATAACCATTCACATCATGCATTAATCAGCACGAACATTAGTAATTTAAGTGCCAAGTCTAATTAGATAATTTATTTCAATACTGATTTATTGAAATTTCCTGTCGAGGTTGAAAGAGACCTCTCGCTTCGAAGAAAGCTTTGGATCGAACCAACTTAGAGGTAATCCCGGAACGAAATTCTGATATTCAATTTGCCCTTTCAGGATTGTCTACTCAAGTAAGTTAGAAAATTGCCATTAGTTGGCTAATTTGGAAAGAAGTCCTCCAGTCAAAAATGGCATTCTTAAAATGTTGGAGACTTGTGATTTTGCCGAATGTGCAAGGGTTTGAGATTTCCGTAATCATTGTAAAAGTTATACGAGAAGTTGGTTACTCGAAATGCATGTTTCCTGCAATTTATAGCTGAACGGTGCACTTAACTATAGTGATGTTGGAAACACTGCAGTAACACCAATATGATTGCTGTTTTCGAACCATTTGTACACAGTGAACTGCTCATTTGGCAGTCTCTGCAATTGTATTGTCTATCGGGGCTGGGAATTTTCCCCCCATAAATAGCATGGTGGACCGTAGCACATCCAGGGAGAGACTAAAATGTATAGTCCAACAAGTTGCGAATCACTAAGTATAAACCGAAAGCGTATGTATGTTGGATTGGCTCTGTACAGACGTACAGTTTTGGGAAAAATATTGTAGTTTAAGTTAGCGTTTAGTTGTCTTGAGTTTCGCTGCATAGCAAAATTATTAGTAGAGGCAAGTTATTCAAGAAAGCAAGCTTGCAGAACATTCAAAAAACTTCCAGTGACATGTTCATCCCTTTCAATCATTTATCCAAAGTACCCACTTTCACAACAGATGGAGGTTAGTTAAAAAAGTCGGCCATCCGCTGGCTGAAGGCAAACTTCCTAATATATGTCCTGCAACTATCCTTCCTAAGTTGGATAGTTGAGCTTTGAGCTTTTTCAATGCAATTCATAGCCTTAAAAACCTCAATCAGATCACTTCGCACGTACCTAGTCTCCAGAATCCTAATCACAATTGATTAAGTTGAAAATATTCAGTACTATTATTCAATGTAAGATCGACGTTTATTCAATGCCTTTGTCAAATAAAAGGCATGGTGGACTAGGAGATTCTGATGAATATAAGAGCACGTGTTAAATTGGGCTTACTTGTTTCAGTAAGCATGAAGTAACATGCTAAAGATGAGACCAACGTTAAGTTTAACTAATTGTAAAATTTGCTGTAAATGAATATTGCTCAATCGAGCTAAATCTACTGAATGGAGGTAGATGGTTAAGCCGAATCACAAATTAAAATATTAATAGGAAAGTGGCCAATGAAAATTGTATATTTCTGAGTCTTAAGATTCAAATCCCCTGCATCTATTAGGATTGACAGAATTTTGGGTGTGAACTTTTAAGATGAAAACCATAAAAGCACACCTGTGGAACAATTCTGGTGAAATCCTACTGAAATTCACTGGATATTAGTATCTGCAGAGATACTAATTATACAACTGTTTTCCTTTAATAGGAAGGAAATCTTTCGCCCTTTGTTGGAAAGATTGAAATTATGTCCAATGAGTTAGTTCAGGTTGTTGCTAATGCAGATGGCATCGAAAAATTATGTAAAAAAAAGTTTACTTTCTTTGGGACCAACCTTCGTTGTTATTGCCATTACAAAGACGTATATTTATATTCCGTTCACGATATGCATGAAACTGGCAGTGAATTTTGGCAGAGAGTCTGACAAGCCAAAAATGAAGAAGTGGAAAATTACCAGTAGCCACCATTTAACTTTCCATTAAAAAAATGGAATTTCCAGATCCACTCTGCATTCATTAAGTTAATTTAGTAGAAAAATTATGTAGAAAGGAAAACTCAAAACTTTGAGAAATATCACTGAGTTACCAGTCTGCTGGAGAAAACTGGATTCCCAAACAACTCAACAACTTGTCTTTTTCAGATGTATAGGCACATGGATTATTCCCACAGTTAAGCAAACCGGATGCTTTCCCTTGTCCTCTAGTATCTGGCCTTTAATTCACCCCATATTTACTGATACTGCTGCCAATGCTAGTACTCTCCGTTGCTACTGGCAATCTTACTACAGTATTATTACTACTGTTGACACACCTAATATACCTGTTAAACTTTGCAGAATGCTATTAGGATAGAAAATGCAACAATCACATTCAGGATACTGGAAAGTGAAATGATGCAGATGTTCCAAGTTGGATCGATGGATTTAGCTTATTTCATTATCGAGTGAAGATTATATGAACCTCCGAAGTAATAGCAAGCAATTTCGACTAAGATGGCCAACTTCCAATAAATCTAGTAGCCAGTTTTGCTCAATTCCTACATAAATCAGGATAAAAAAAAATTGACGCATTCTTAAAGTTGGTCGCAATGGTTAAGCCAGATTGTCTAGTCCATTTACTTGACTGTAAATGGATGTCAATATTCAGGGGATTGTACTCCATACAAATAGATCTGGGCATAACAGAATTTCATAATGTATATTGCTGGAGGAAGCATCACGCATACTGTTGCAGTAGTATAGGGTATATGCAACACCTGAAGGCATTAAAGTTTGCAGGAATGCAAAATTATGATACTGCCAATTTATCCAGTCAAGTGCAAAGAATTTAATTAAGGAGTGGTGTTTCTTCCTCTTATATAGAGGAAATTAAATGTAGTAGTACAAAGGAAAGTACCTAAGTAAATGGGGTATAATTATTTCATTGAAGTTCTACCAATCCACTGAATAACTAACTTGAGAGAGCGAGTTAACCTCTGAACCCTTGATTTCATGTCAAATTTGGGACCATATGCTACCCAGAAGAACACGGACAATAGATGAAATTTGAAAAGTTAATTCCTCGGTACTACACGAAGTACGAGTTACAGGACTATTCCATAGAGAATAGTTCTACTTAGATCATATTTAAGAACTTGAACCATGACATACATCGAGTGAAGCTCATTGGACAGTTGCTATCCGAAGATTGACACTTTTGCTCGATGACCCAATTTTTCCCCATTAAAGTTAGGGTGAACAGAAGATAGAATAAGATGGCAACATTAATTCCGATTCTCCATCTTAGTCTCGATTCAAGTAGTATTTCACTATTCATCATGAAGCAGCCCGTACTGCAGTCACTCATGACTTAGTCCGAAGAGGAATACAGACAAGAATTCACATTTAGCATTTAGTTTGTATCCCGGTGCATAGCTCCACAGGGAAACAAAGCAATAGTTTTAACGTATGCTTCTAATAGTTAATGTTTCAAGAGCCCGTAATGATTACCGTTGCCAAAAAGAGATCCTTTTCGAGAAGTTCCTACAAATGTAGGAGGCAAATGGTGTAGATCAGAAAGAATTATCAAGAGGATTGGAAATCCTTCGTGATACCACTAAACAGTTGCTCAGATATTAGCCACCACAAAATAAGAGGTGCATAATATTTAACATTCTTAAGTGGAATGGGTTATACTGTCCGCTTAGCCAATTATGACAGTTTCCTTACCATTATTTCCGTGATTAAACCATTCAAGAGTTAACGTCAACTAATATGCTGGTACACCAGCTGTGTACTGATGTCCAAGCACCATGACCTAAGGATATCCGATTACATAATGCGCATATAACTAAGCAGTCATTTTCAGATTTATATACACAAATTCAGGAAGTTTTAACGGATTCTCAATTAACAGAATTGCCGGTATTACGTAATATACCGTAAAACTAAGATTTCGACTACACACATCTGAATTTGCATCATTTAATTTATACTAGAGCAGCCATTAGCTAGTGGGGGTAAGCTCTAATAGAACTTTAGGAATATTAGTCATCAGATAGTAGGATAACATAGATAAAGGATCTGTAAAAAAAGGAATATACTCAAAGTGATGAATTACTTGAGTAAAGTTGCTTGTGATATACTGAATTCATTAGTAAGTGGTAACGCTCAATGAGTAAAATTGTTAGTATGGTCCAAACAATCCTGAATGTTGTTTTTTTTATGAAAAAGTGAGACTGAAGTGAATGTTTGGCGAAACAATGCAGAATAGTTGATGAAATGCAAGAAATCAACTAGTTCAAGCCAAACCTAAGAAATAAAACAATTTAATTAAAAGTTGTTTACCTACATAATGACTATTAAGTTTCTTTGAGATTGGGTTCAAAATTAAATGAAACTTATTGAACTTTAACGAGGTTAGCGAAATAATTTAAGTAATATTAAACATTGGAGTTCTAGTATTTGAGAAATCGAACGAGTTTTCGAAAATAGAAATTAACCTAAACGATTAGTGTACAAGTTAATGGTACTTTAGTTTTAAAGAAAACATTTAAAATACAGATATCGAATTGAAGTTAATTTGATCACCTTCCCTCTTGTCAGGAGTACTAACAATTCGGTCAAGGCTGCCTCATTTATCAAATGAATTAATATTACCATGTTTCCACTTTAGCGGAAAGTGGTTTTGGTTAATTGCTTCTCTGAATATCCTGCTGAAGCCACTTGCTTCAGATGCAAAGAAGCATCTAACAAATGCCATTAATCCTGGTCTCAAACTAGCAGGTCGATAAGACAAACAAGTTTACTTCTTCATTCTAGAATGAACACGACTGAACTAATAAACCAATAGCCATCGCGTAGGCAGATGGCTTCACTTCCATTTCGACTGATTAACTAAATCAAGGACATTACCTTCATGACTACCAAATCACTGTTAAAGTTGTATTAACATAGAAGGGTTATGTTGCAGATAAAGATTTACTCATCGATACAGTAACTGATCTTTAGTTAACAGTATTCAGAAAGTCTTGCAGCATAATTCTTCGTTTCACTGTAGCGGCTACTTTATAGCATTAAGTTAAGTGATTTGATTGACGTTTGTTTAAACTTTACCATTAAAAAAAAACTCGTATAAGTTATTGCAAGAAAGTCTACAAGCCAAACTAGTTTCTGAAGAGCACTCAGTTCCATCCAATAACAGTAACTGAATGTTGAAATGCGGAAACTAAGTCTGCATATGCGGTGAAATTATTCAAAATAATTGGATTGACAGGAGCGTCAATCCAATTTAAACCCTCGCCAATCTCGACATGATTTGTAAAGACATACAGCTTTACTTTGTCACCAGCGGCGAGAACACGTTTATCAAGCGAACATGTAAGGAAGTTACTGGATTACTACTGCGAAAGAACACGTAGCGGAAGTTTTCCAGGCCGAAAACTCAGCAAATCTAGATGTAGGACACCCATACTTTTTGAAGTTATGAGAAACCAAGTCCTGAAAAGATGGACAAACAAATGCCAACTCAAATTACCATGCTCGTGCTACGTGAGAAACGACTGGGAACTGACTTCCCAGACTTTTATTGTAATTGTTCCAAACCATGCTGATAATACCATAGCCTACAATTAGTTTAAGTCATGACTGCTCTAACCCAAGGAAATAGCTTCAATATCCTCAAGACTACATTCTTTTAACCATGACTAACTGTAGGTTCAAGATTCTGTACAAGCTTCAAGATCTGCACTGTAGTCGCGACAACTTGCAATTTTAATTGAGACTCAATTTTTCTACCAAACATTTGCAAAAAAAACAAAACCTACTCTACTGTTTGTTAGAAAGTTTGAAAGGGGTGTCGAAATTATCTTTTTCACTTTAAGGGATTATATAAAAGTCAAGTTGAGATTCTGTCAATCAAGGCCATAAGTTAGGAAGAGTAGCAGCCATCCTGCACAGGCAGGATGAATTAGAACAGTTTAATTTTCTCGGATTTAAAGCCTGACTGTAGTGATCAACATAATGAATTATGTTCTCTTCACTACAATCGAAGTCAGAATACTAATTCGTACACGAGTTGTGTTTTCCAAAGCTCGATTCACTACATCCTTAAGGAAAGATGTTTACTAGTACTCGTGTTAGGAATTAAATTAATAGCAGTTTAATTTAAAATTAAGCTACTGATTAACTTGTCAACCATTAAGTGGTTCCTGAAAGTATACCAGCTAGAATCGTACGTCTGCTTCACAACTTGATCCTTAAAGATTTTATAATCCATAAGGATTATTATTGCACTTGAATTAAGTCTACATGCCTTTAATTATTGAAGTTTCCTCACGGGAGAAATGCTATCACCCATCACCAGTCACTGTTTTAAACAGTTTCCCTACCTGAACTGAAAGTTATCCTATCACCAGGATGTATTCCATGGAAGTCGCGCCAAACGTCCCTTGGGGAAATGCAATTTTGATCTAAAAAAAGACAATCTAACACAGCATAATTCTAGTTATGATTAGGGGTGTTAAAGGTTATGCTTGCCACGAAGACCCAAGGGATAACACGAGGTTGAGTAGCACATGGATCCCAAATGGCTGCCTTGCTTTAATTGTGCAATTCATCCTGCTAAATCGCAGTGGACATCACTTTAAATGAATCTAGCCTTTGCAAAGTCTTGTCTAGATCATTCCTCTAGATTGGAGGTCAGGTTCTGCTATCGTACAGCAGGACCATAGAAACTAAATGCCCGTGGACATAACTTAAGTTTAGGCTGTTTCGGAGGTGAATTTAATTGCGATGTTATCACTTGTAAATTTAAATTTTAAGGTATTAAGAGGAGAATACGGAAAATAATCTATAGATAAAAATTTAATGAAAATATAATTAAATGAAGTTAAACCCTACTGAATACGTTTTGCGAAATAGCTACGGAAACTAAGGTGGAGGAATGGACAAAATTTGAGATTCCATTTTCATAGTACTACGCATCCCATTTTAAAATGGAGCAACGCATGCTGGCCCAACATTTAGCAAGGTTCTAACATCCACTCGCATCACATGGGCACTTTTTTCCATCAAATTATACTACGGCCCAATGAGATTTTGAGCTCAATGGCTTCTTTCTGCATTTCCTCCCGTTTAACAACCATACTGGTTGCAGCATCAAGAGAATCAATTCAACTGAAATTTAAAGAGACTGCATTGGTTGGTAGAGTGCAAACCTGAGTGAAAGCGCCGTATATGCAAAACAATACTTGCCACCAAACGTTGAGAATAAGTTAAGTAGTCCGCGATAAAACGTTAAATATTCCCAGCATCTGCCTATTCCAAATATTTCCAAAAAAGGCAGTTGAAGTTATGGCAAGACGTGGTTGCAAGGCCTTGCAATAGCAGAGCTCGCATGCCACCATGGCCCTACGGCAACATTTGCCGCCAAGAAGTCTATTTTTCTGCCTTTTTTGGAAACTTTAAAGATCCGTAGTTATTGATATACAATATCAATAGAAGCGCTAAGTTCATATGGGAAAAGAAAATTAAGATTGTGTCTTAATCGCCGAATTAAATTATTCGTTATAAGTGGATTTTCGCTGTTACTTTGCCGGATATTATGGCCCCTTCAGCTACAGCACAAACCATAAAATTCAACTCCCATAAGGGCGTTGGATTTTATGGTTTACAATAGTGTGTACTCGAAGTGGGTCCGACGCGAAGCAATCCATTCTGCTGGTTTCACCAATGACCAAAAGGTACGTACCTTTACGCAAGTTCGGTTTGCTAGAAATGGCATCTAAACAGACAATGTAAATGTATTAATTTCTTAAATCCGACCTACTAGGATTTGAACATTCTCTGCCAGAATAGTTGTACAATCTTCAGTAAGATTACATATTAAGTGACCACTCGCAGAATGTTTGATTCGTAATGAACTGCTAATTTTTAAGAATCGATGTTAGTGAAATATAGCGAAGAATTGGGATTCAACTATATTCTTCTGGATAATCGTAAAAACTACGATAAGATTGCTTTAATAGGCGATAATATTGCGCTTAGAAAGGAGAGATCTGAGTGAAGTGCTTAGAACTGCGGGATCTAGACCTTCCAGCTAGATTAGGATGAAAGCACCATTTCAAAAGAAATTTTGAAAAGTAGCTTATTCTTGTATCGAAAAGGATTGACGTGAAATATTCTGTAATAAAGTTCTGGCTACATTTTTCGAAATGAATGAAAATGCTCGACGTCAAGAATTACCATGCCATATCCTTAGCTAGGATCTGCTCTTACCACAACGGTTATTTAGAATTTAAATAGATAGTGAACGGATTGAGTTCTGCTGGACAAGTTTAAGTAGACTAATATTAACGTTTGATAGTATAAGGAAATTTAAGAAAGCTTTCGTAAGCAAGATAAAAGATAGACAAGAAACATTTGTACCCGCATTTTCTAAAACTGGCAGCGATGATCCAGGTATTTTAAATAATTAAAAATATTACCACATCCTCGTGTATACCGCTGTTCAAGAACGAAGTTAACTTGAAGGAAAAGAATTAATTTCAATAATGCCATGCTGTTTAAGCAGTCATAGGCAAGGTGTTTTTAATACTTTGCTACAACGCACGAAATTCGTTTAAGTTGAAGAGGCGACAGACAAGTTGGTTTATGTCTTGGAATGATTATTACTGGTTCTATCAATTGAACGAAATGCGCACAGGATTGAAGGTTTCTTGGCTATCCATATTCCATTTCTAACTGCACAGGAGAAATCCTGTATGATCATGCGTGGTTTCGGACCATTGTAGGTGAAGTGACATGTCACTTAGGTTTATACTATGTAAACTGGAGCAAAGAATTCACTGTACAAGGAAACACGATGTGGTTTGGAAAATTGTAGAAATCGAGGCTTGCTTCCTTTCTGTTTCCACTTTCAGAAGCAATACGCAAGTCGAGCGGTTCTTTGCAATTCTGATGGCGACATACCAGGCCCAAGTTCTAAATGCTTCAAATTAAGTTAAGATTTCATAACATTAACAGGTAGTGTTAGAAAAATCAAACGTCTTCGTTTCAAGTTTAGATTTTTTGCTCCGTTGTGAAGTAGATAACGAACTTGGTTGCCAGATATTCAGCTATTCATTAAACATTGCTTCATCTCTACCAGAGGAATTAGAATAGAAACGCTGCCAGTAACGTATGCAAGTGTCAGTAATAAATGAATTTCCTGTTATACGACATTTTCGAACGTCTTAAAGAAATTTAAACTAGATATTGCTACTATCGTTTTGGTCCTTCGAAGCAATCTTTGGCTAAAGATTTCTATAAAGGAAGAATAGTAAAGTTAAGTTCTCAGCGCAGAATCGCTTTTAACTTAAATGCAAAATACATTAGTTGTAATTCACCATAAATAGGATTTTATTCTACGGTATTTGGTCTGTTTAGATGATTAACGATCATTTAAGGCCACTATTAGAGGAGCGAGTTGTACCTATAAATTAGGTTAACTTAATGTTTAAGTAATAATTACTAAACTGTGGAAAGATGCCATTGTCAACAAGAATTTCTAGCAGAATAGTTTAACTACATAAAGACAAATTTTTATTGCCCTAATTGCAAATTTGAGATTTGCATTAATTCTTAGCATACGATTTAACTAAAATTATACATTTGGGGAAGTTAGTCGAATATGTCATCAAGATCATGTGAGAGTTCAGCAAGCCACAAGTGAAGAAAGCCGCTTTTCATAAAGACCATTCTCATACCACTTAAGTATGAGTTTCTTGTAAAAACTTAACCAACACCATTGTATTGAGTTGGGAGTTTTGGTGGAGATAGCATAAAAGTTCCCTTAACTGTACAGTTAAAAATTCAGCATCTCTGTAGGGCATTTGAAGATTGTTCAGTGTTTTTACTTTCAGATAATCTAAAGAATTCTGGCTGCAGCAAAAGCTGCTTGTATCTTTTCATGAAAGGACCCTTTTCAATTCTCTCCATAAAAGCGAGCCAGCAGTGATAAACCTACATTCCAGAGTTGTCTTTATAATTTCTTGAGCAAAGAGTCGATTCATTCAGCAGCCCCGCAGTCCGAGTTTCCATTTGTTTATCATAGATAAATGTCATCTTGTCTTTCCCTGATCCATCAGCCCAAAGATGAAATCTGCAGTCCTGCAAATAGAACAGATTAGTTTTAAGTTTAATTTAATTTAAGAAACTTAATGTTTCCCCCTATAGATTGATAATTTATCTGGCATAATAGTCAATTCCCGTTAACTAACCTCGCATTTGAGTTGTCCAATTTAGTGGAAGTAAAGAGTCTTTAGAATTAATTTCAATATACTTAACTACTATTTCTGATATGGATAGCTTCATTTTCGAGGAAGGCCTTGATATTCTGGTAAGGATGTCAGATTAAGTTTACTTTAGGAAGCATTTTCCGACTTAGTTCAGTCAGCAATTGATTCAGATCAAGGATATTGCAAGTCATTGATTAAAATAACTAGTCTCCTTTTTTCCCCTCAGCCATGAATTGCCACTGTGCGTGGAAGACCATTCCAAATCGGCCGAGTGCGAAGAACTGGTGTAGGAGAAAATGAACATGTTCATCCCCAAGTAGCAATGAGCAGAAACCGAAAGTACACTTGACTTTGCAGCGAACAAAGAACCTTTTTGAATATCAGGGGAAATCAATGTGGCGAGTGGTTAAGGCACCAGACCCTGTCAAGATGGTCGCCTTAAGGCAGTTAAAGTTGATATAATCATACTGATTATAAGTGATAACATCAAGTTGAATGTTTAATGACAGTTAAATTTGTTTAAACGAGAATTTAACTGAAACAAGTCAGTCTAGGCCTATAACGAACTGAAATAAGCATTATCTTGAAATATAGCGCAATATAAAGGATTGAATGATACTTTATTTCCAAGCATTGGGCTACTGGTTATAGCCCAACCTTGTATTAACAATCAAGAACCCAACATGACATCTCCAGAAGAGACAGTAGATAGAGAAAGATCACTTAATCTATAAACGAAACGGGACTCTGTTCTTACAAGAGAAATTGAGGTATACATCCATTTTAAGTAAAAAAACAATTGCAAATACTTTGCATGGACAGAGTTAATCGGTACAACAGAATAATTTCCGCTGAATTACCAATTTTAGAAGCCTAACAAATACTAGCTGCTGGTACTTAGCTACCTATAAAGTAGATTCTGAAATTAAGCCTTAACCAAAGGCTAAGATTAGAAATTTGCCAGCCATCTTTAATGATCAGTATAAGTATTGTAGTCTGCGTTTGGTAGGGCTGAGAGGTAAGTCGTTTGAGGTAAATGCTGTAATGTTTACTATCATAGAGACTTCAAAGACACTGCGAAGAAGCACGAGGTAGGGCAACTAGCTGTGGCAAATTCAGTAAGTTTTACAGTGCCAGTATTACAGTAAAACTTGCCCAAACTGGTTTAAAAACGAACTCTGTTTATACTCCGGGACGATCACACGGTCAGAGGGGTTCACAAGGTAGAGAGACCACAAGAAACAGCACCGTATTCAGCTTGAACCCGGGTCATTCATGGCACGCGTACTTATGCACCCGCGCACCTAAACACACTGCTACGGAACATGAGCGACTCGGGTTAATATTATAGTTTGTACAATAAACTAATTTGGCTTCATTAAATTATATATTACTGCAAAGTTCCGTTAAGATTTATTCAATTATAAATTGATGTCGAAATTCTTTAAAGAATAGCCATGTCTGAGGCAAGAACTCGCTGCTAGTTTAAAGCATAAAAATATTGTTTATGCTAAGTGTCCAAGGATCCCGGGTTTCGTTGAAATCTGCATCCAAGAACGTGCTTATAAACACGACAAATACTAATTGTTATTTATTAAAATTGCGTTGTAGTACTCGTTAATAATTTATTAAGTGAAAATTTGAATTGGTTAGTACTGTAATTGATTGCCTTTTATTTAGGCAAGGAGTGCTTACTATTTTAGTCGGCCTGAGCTGCTTATGAGTGACATATACACTGTACAGAATCAGTGTAGGATCTGAACGTATTTAGAATTAAAAGCAATCAGATTACACTGTGGGACCAAGTGCTTTGAAGGAAGCTACTGACAAACATTAAATGCTGTTGGAACGATAACAAAGGAAAGGGTTTAGAATAAACAAAGAAAATGTGAAGAAACAATACCAAAATAAGAGTATTTAAAGCTTTCAGGTAAACACCTAACCTCTTCATCCCATACCTTGAAGTCGATATTTATGACAATATTTCTGAACAAAACTTCTTTAAGAGAAAATTGTTTAATTTTATGAATGAAAATAACTTAATGTTGCCGTTAACCTCTGGAAGGCTTTAAGATCTTGAATGCCTTTATGGCTATGTTATAACTAACAATACTTAAGACTAAATCTTGTTTGTAAGAATTATAGCAGTAAGTCACTGATGGAAGAGTACAATCTGCAACTAAAGCCTAGTCATTGATGATAAGTTAACATGAAGTTAAAGATTCAACTATAAACAAGCCCAAGAAATTCTTAAAAAGCCATGCTGGTAAGATTCCTAGCTCTGCTGAATGAACATTCCACTGAAAAACGTTGGTAACATCAAAAATGCTTAACGAAAGTTCTATTTCCCGATTCTATGAAAATATACGAAAGTACGTAAACCGACTGCTTAACGCGCAATTGTTTAATCTTTATTCAGACTATTTTTCTGCATTTCTAAAAGCGCACTTTGAGTAGCAAATGCTAATTACGTTGTACAAGAATTCTCCAGATGCTTCGAGGCCTAGCCAGAAAACTAAAAGTCAATTCTGTGCTAACTTATCAGAAAAGTTCACTCCATTCTGGCAATGAATTAATTGAAACCATTGACGGAAGCTTTAAATTCTACTGTTTAAGAGATGCCCATTTGGTGGAGGGGAAGCTTAGACTGGAGTTGTTTTTATCTCGTAAGTACTGTAAGAAAATAAACTTAATCTTGGTCTAAGTAGTTCTTTATTAACCCCGCCGATTTTAAAGGTAGGAAATCGAGCATGAAGTTAGGGCTTATTATGAATGAGCCCAGAGATTGTACTGAGAATCTCTTCCATCGTACCCATCTGCGCAGAAACCTACTGGATTAACTAAATGCCCAATAACTTTTCATTAACGGAGGCCTGCCGAATGAAGTTTCTTACACGCAGCAACTTACCTTAATTGCTGTTATATTAATTGCTTAATTTTAGGATTAAGAATAACACAATCTTTAAAGAGCGTCTGAAATCCCATTTCAGGGAATTTCTTTTCAGCATAAAGATTAAAAATTTGCTTCCTCTACCTAACCAGAGAACAGAAAAACTTTTACTACTGGAATACAGTTCAAATTCATAAAGAACAGTGCTCATTTATATGACCGTTATAAATGGACAGAAGTTAAAGGAAAAAAGAATTAATAGGAAGAGTCATGTCCTCAATGTAAATGATCTTTCGCTTGCATGGTGTATTATATTCAATAGATCAAGGTACGATTAACTACTCGTAAGTTAAATTACAAATGAGCTCCCTTGAACATTAAAAACATTAAGATAATTACCTTAAAATCAAGACTACATTCTACAGTAAATAGAATCACTTATGGCTTATATACTTGCCTTCTTAATGGTCGGACGCTAACTGCTGGTCTAGAAGAGAGAAATCTTTCTTCAATATCCATACTACAATCCGCTTACAAGGACACAGGAAGCCATTGTTCATACCATTTAGTATCATATTTTTCTAACAGTTAAATTAGCGTCTCCAAAATAAACTTCCCACCTTTAATCTTCAAACAAGAGATCTATTTAAAGACATGATAAAATCTCAAGTATGAATAATAGTTAAGGAATAGAGAAGTGATTACGGCTAAAATATTTACAACCATGTTATTCCGCACATGGAAATTGCTAGTCAAAATCTGAACAAAATAAAAACCACACTTTCAACTCCTACACAAACCAAAAACTGCAAACTTACATTCCTTTGGTGGTTTAAATTGAGCGAGCAGTACTCAAGGAATTGTGGTAGATTGATGTCACTATTCGTGTGATGTAATGCTTCATTTGAATATTACTCACTAAATTAAAATCATTAAATACACGGTCCAAAAATAACAATAACAGGATTTTCATGTCGAAATAAATAAAATAAATCTTGAAGAAAATCTTAATATTTTTAATATTAAGATTTTCTTCAAGCATAATGGTATTCATTTCCATAATGTTCGTTATAGACAACTCTGCATTATGGTATGTCCACCACCACTCGTGGTGGTGGTGGACATACCATAATGAATTAATTATCTAGAGTTAACTAATAAAAACTATTTAAATATAAGAGTTGGTGAAATTGGAGATCACTGCGAAATTCGAAGCTCTGCACGATTTTTTTTTTCTCAAAGTCGTTTTGCATTTGATTCATATTTTAATAAAATAAATAAATTTTCTGGTTGGATGTGCGTGTGTGTTGGGGGGGGGGAGTAATATTCATAAATGAACGGGCAATTTTTATGTTGGTGTTTAGCATTGTCAATCCACTGTAGGATGGAGGCCTCCTCAACAAGTCATGTTGAGGGAATGGACCATAATCTGTCATGCTGGTCCAGTGTGGGTTTCAAATTATTATATTAGGGTCACCCGTAATTTAATACATAAACCCCTGTTTGTGGCTGTAGATTGCGTGTGTTCTCTGTTCGATTTGCCTGTTTAGCTGGACGAAAAAAACCCAGTTTCTGGGAGGAAAAACTTTGCTATCTACGCCTGAGACCGACTAACTCAGCCACGCTGTAAAAAAAAACAAAAAGAACATTAAAGATCCTCGCGTCATTGACTGGATTCAAACCCGGACCTTTTTCAACCTGTGTGGGGAGGACAGTGACATACCATTGTATTACCCGCGCAGACCTCCAGTGCAGGTTGGCAGATCGACCATATTTAGCAGTCAAGGACTTGAACCACAGTCTAGTCAAAGAGCGTGTGCTATTGCATTCCTGCTTCTAATTGTCATCCTCCCCACACTGGGTGGAAAAGACCCGAGTTCAAGTCCCATCGATGACGGATGAAATTTTTATGGGCCGCTTTCACAAAGTGGCTGAGTTAGTCGGTCTCACGCGAGGCCAGCATGGTTTTTATCTCCCGGAAACCCTGTTTTTCGTCCAGCAAAACAAAAAATCGACCTCAGAACACACGCGACTTGCAGACAGTATACACTGAGCAATATGGCCTTAGTTGGCGATTCTCCTAAAACCCTATAACAGTAACAACTCCCGCTCCTGACCACTCGGCTACAAGGCCTACATCCACTCTAAAACTATTTCGTCTTAAATAAACAGGACTTGAGTCCGAAAACTCTTATTAAAATCGAAAGAAACGTTGGCTTGGGTTAAGGATCATGAACGTTGGACAATTGAAGACCGGGAGAACATACTGTGGACGGAGGCAACCAAATTTGAAATTTTTAGATCCAAGTGTAGAATTTATGTGAGACGATAAACAGAAAAGAAAAATGGTGCCACATTATTTACTGTCTACTGTAGGTGTAGTGGTAGTTTCATCATGTTCTGCGGTGGCTTCTGCTTTCTTAGAGTGTGTGACATCGTCAGAATTGAAAGGAATTTAAGAAAAGGCTATAAATGCAATACCTCTAGCCTTCCACTTTCTGGAAGTAATTTTATATTACAAAAGAAAACAAAAACAAACAAACAAAAAAAAAACAATACAGCTTTTCTGAGATCATCTAGACAAAGTCCATGAAGTCTGCCCATCTTCCATCTTCAATAAATTTATGGGAACTGTAAGGACCCGTCCTTACATTAATTAATAAAATTTGTTAAATATTATGAGAATTTAACTGTAATACGAATAGTGGTTTTCTGGTAAAAACAACATGGGTTAAGAAGCATTGGAATTCAAAAATACCTTCCAGTCACTCCTTGTTTAGTTGTAGCTTGTTTGTATGGAAGTTCTTTGACGAGTCAGTGAAAGTAATATAACATGACAAATCCCCATTAAGACAGAGGCAGATGCACCATAGTAAGGGCCAAGAGTGCTTAAGCTGACCCTCTTATAAATTTCACGGTGAAACGCTATTAGAGGTGGGCGACGTCACCAGGTGTGCGCGCGTGAGGTCACGGGAGGAGCTGTGATGCTTCTCAGTTGACCGGAACTTCCGCCTCTCTTTCTGGATTGTTCTCGTATGTTCGAGGCCCACAGAAGTTGGGACACAAAGAGTAAAGAAGACCCGCCCACGGAAGAGGAGAGGAGACAAATGAGAACACAGGAAAAAGGATGTGCAGACCTCCTATTGGCCAGGAAGAAAATAGAGGGAATTTTGAGAGGGAGATTCTGAAAATGTTTTCGTGAGATTCGGAAGAAGTTCTCGGAGCGGTCTGGAGGATGATTTGAAGGAGTTGGAGGACGATACAAAGCAGAGCAGCAGTCTAGTTTGGGTGATAGCTGCAGACCTAAGGTAGATGGAAGTAGTGATAGAAATTCTGCATATCCCGACAGCCAGTAGAAATGTTCACCTGTAAACATGGAAGCCGTAGTGAGGAAGAAGGAAGAATCACACCCTGAGAATTACATAGGCAAAGCCAGTCGAATGAGTGATCGAACCATTGACCTACTCGAAAACCCCTCTATCCACGGAAGAAGAGATGCTGACCGGTAAAGAGTGTGCGACACTGATTGATTCCAGCCGTGCAGTACCCGGTAGGGAAACACCATGATCACCGAGATCCCCAAATGAGCGCCCCCGCATTCCAGTACCTGAATGACCGGTATGAAAGGAAGCCGAGCAGGGAGGAAGGTTCCAGGCCTAACACGTCAGTGCTAGAGAGTTTACCGACATAGGTGTACTAAATTTATTAAGGAGAGGACTTTAGGATAAATAGACATATATAGTTAAGGAGGGAGGTTTAAGTATGAATATATGAATAAACGTGTAGGGTATTTAAGACGGACGTAGCCTATAATTTGAAGTGAAGCTCCTCATATTAATGCTTGCTGGAAGGAGAGATTATATTAGATAACTGAGAATTGTTTAAAGTTGGGAAAGGTTTTTATAATATGTATGAAATTGAAGGTTGAAATTTCACTTTATTATGAGGTGATTTGTGGAGAGTATTTCTGATTTAAGTAGGGGCTAATTAATAAGTGATATATAAAGGTATAGAGGATTAACTGTTCTGAAAGGTAATGTTAAATTGAATTGATTGATATTTCCTGTTGACCTGAATGCAGAAAGGGTATCTAATTGAATAAAATGCAATTTTTTTACAAATTGAGACACGAACTCTGAAGGTTTTTGTGAGCCAGTTCATTGGCTGGTAGTTGTTGGTTTATTATACAGACGGTTCAGAAGAAGAGTGGGAGGAATCTATGTAAAGTGTATGACACGACCTATTGAAGTCCCTGTAAAGAACATGAAGAGACACCATGTCATAATGAATAATAATGTGTATTAGAATAGGATATGTGATGATGAAACAATTGAGTTTGAACAAGATATTTACACATATAAAGGTTAATGAAATAACAAGTCAACAGCAAAATATGGTTTGACTAAATACTATTGCTAGTTTCTGTATGATATGTTAATAAACATTGTTTTATTTTTCATTCATGTGTTGGAGTCGGTCATTCCGAAACTCAGCCAATCCGGCGGAAAAAATACCTAAATTAATTGGGGTCCCCTTTGGGTCTGGTAATCTTCTGAGAACAAACAAGTCAGATGCTAAGTGGGAGGATTGGACTACGGGGATATACATATAAAAAAGGGGATAAATTACAATAATTAAAATATAAAGAAAATTAGGGCAACCAAGAAAAACAATAATACCCCCCCCCCACAATAAACCTCGTGCAACCCCCACAGAACGTTACAGCTCGCTTGGAATAATGTTAGTCAAGACACACTTATAAAAAAATTAATCGGCAGAATGCCACGTCTGTATAAGGCCGTGATAAAATTCGAGGACATTTTGATGAAAAATCAGTACTATTGCTAATAGTAATCATTTAAGGATATGTTTTGTTGTTAATTTTTCAATGCTTAATTAAAAAAAATCCGAAAAATACTTTGTAGCGTGTTTTTTTTTTTTTTTTTTTTGTTGTATTAAAGCTTATATTTTCAAAAATAATTTGTCTGTTGTCATTTACAGTGGCATTGTTTTCTTTTGGGGCTAAGGCACCACCGGTGGGCCCCCATAATTGCGCTATCAGTACTCTTGTGAATTTTAGAAAACTGCAAATGCCAGAAGTGTGTGTGGCATGTTGTAAGTGCATAGTATTGTGTTGGGCTCTGTTGTTTTTCTGGCTACTTGACCGCAGCGCCTACAGTGGTAGTCTACGTTGTCCGCCCCCACCACCACTAGGAGGTGAGTCAGCTGCCCATCATTCTCTGGCTGGTGTTCGACAGATTCACCTGACCTTCCTGGACGAAGTCCAAAAAAAAAAAAAAAAAAAAGTCATACCCTTGTGAGGATTTGCAAGTAGGTTGTCCTCCCTCATCACCCTGCACTTTAGGGGAGTGCCAACAAGAACTGTTGTCATACATAGTTATTTATTTTTATTTATTTTTTCTGTCACCCACAGACTGTTTTTATTTTTATTTTATTTATTTATTTATTTTTTTTTTTTTTTTTTTTTTTTGCTGGTACTCAGATTTGGGCACCTTGAGTACGTGTTTTCTGACATCGACTGGTAGGGCACGCCAACTGGTGGATGATGGACTTTGTGTAATAGCACAGATCACTGGAACAGACCAGGCTCCACGTGTCTCCGAACGGGCACCAGTGATCGGCTGTCCAGGAGACAGCTGTTCCCCGGTGGAAAAATGGTCTGACATAAACAGCACATACAACAGTACATGCAAACATACATTAATAATATGTCAGGCCCGTTTTACAGAGGTTCTGCATTCCTTCACAGAGACATTAGGTGGAAATAAGCATATGCATAGGGGCCACCACAAAACATGGAACACATACACATGTTGTCATACATAGTGTTTTTTTGTCTGGCAGCACCGGGGATTCCCTCCCCCAACTCCGTGTTTGAAGTAAAGCTCCTTTAGAAACGCCCCAGACAGTTTTCACATGGGAGTAACTTGCGTCCGTGGATTGACCAAAATCGCCATCAAAGTGCAACACGAAATTATTCATCGCTCCCGCAACCATTGTACCACTCCGTACCAGGCGAGAGCGAAGCATAACGTAATCAGTACTTCTACAGCACGGCCACGGTGTAACTCACACGAGTGTCGCGTTTACGTTTTAAATCACAATTTCTAGCAGTCGATTTTAAAAACCAAAATATTTCTTTCTTCATTCTCTACCGTATTTCATAAAAAATTTGACGGGGAAAAAAATATATATATAATTCAACATGCCGATGACAAATAGTGAGTGTTGTAAGGCGTATAGGGCACGTATACGTGCAATGTGACCACCGAAACCAACTCCATTGAGTACAAAGGAGAGATCTGAGCTTGCAAAACAATCAAAAAATATTAAGCCATTGTTACAGTGGCATAATATTGGCTTATTATTTCAATGTTACATTGAAATAATAAAGATAATTATTATATAATTAAAAATAATAATATTGAAATAAGATTATCCTTCGTTCCGAAGCGTGTGTCTTTCTTCCTTTATTTCACCCACTAATTACTGATTCTACATTCCTCCCAGGCAGTGGGGTATTCAGACTTTGATCACTGGCTTTGATCAGCTGCTAGTCTCTCGTGAGTAGCACAATTGGTAGAACCATCGTCCTCCTTCCACAGCTGGAAAAGACCTGAGTTCGAATGACGCGAGAAATTTTTATGTTTTTTTTTTTTTTATAACATGTCTGAATTAGTCGGTCTCAGTCGAGGTACAGTTTTTCTCCCGGAAACTTGGGTTTTCCGTCCAACAAACATCAAACTGAGCACAGAACACACGCAGTTTACAAACATGCTACGGTATATATGGCGCAATGTGGGTAGTTGCTGGGGCGCCTAAAACCCAGAAGCAACAAGAACAAATAAAATCAGCCCCTGGGCTACCGAGCCATCTATCGTATTTGTTTTCGGAACTGCAACAGATGTATCTGCCTTTGTTCGGCGGATCAAGGAGCTGCGCCATGATCAACCACCTCTAATAGCCAGGCGCACCACTCTTTGCTTTTACCCGCGAATAGTACCCCTTTTACTCCAGACAAAATCGAATTAAGCTCCTCTTTGTTTTGTTTTTTTCGCCTAAAATCTTATATATATCACAACAGAATTTCATTTTTGTTATCAACCCCCCGGGAAACCCGAGTCTGTTATTGTTTACAACATGTGAAAACAAGTCCTACCGCGGAGAACACCGGGATTTTGGTTCCATTAAGCGTGGCTAGCTACAGTATCCATGCTATTGTTTCTCTCTCTCTCCGATGACAAGGTGTTAACTCTACCCTTTTGTTTCGAAGTGGTCTTCAAAATTCCCTGGGAAGGAACAAAAGTTGTGTCCCGGGTGTGTTTTGTATTTACTCACTCTATGCTTTGTTCATATTACAAAAGTTATATTTCCCACGATCATTTACAAGCTGTACAATGAAACTTTCCTTGTAAATCAAGTATACTATAGCTCCCTACCTGTATTAATTACAAAATACCAAAACTTTAATTCATACCATTTGTCTGAAATATATTAACTTTTATAAGGATACTTTTCGTAACATTTTAATGTAAGATAGGTCTTACAGTCAGGATATGAGGGCCTCCATGATAGCGTAGTCTCACCACTTGTATGTCTAGTGATATTTGGGTTCAAATGCTTTCAGTGACTAGAACAATTCTTCTAGTTCCGAGTGAAGAATTCTGTAAGAATTCTTCACTCGGAACTGTAGTTAGCTGATCCCAGGAGTATGAAGTAGGCTCTTTTTCAGCATGCAGTCAGCCTGTGAACACACTCTCCTATAAACATAACACACATTGACCACTGAAATAGCACCATGTCACGATGGCAGTAAGGCTAAAAAATATAAAGGCTATGAGGCATGAAATTTATTCGGTGTATAAATTGCGTATGGTCTAAGGGTAGTTGGTTACTTTTTAGTTGAAAATAATCACCAGAAATCGATTAACTTGGACACGATATTATAAAAGCCCATAAATATTTGTCCGGAATTGAGGGACATTCGATGCAGACAGAGATTGCAACCATTATAATATCCGCGAGGATCGCAGTCGACTAGGCACAGGGGGAAAAGAGCCTGTTGCCTAAATTCTATCACCCACTGGTAAAAATTTGGTATTTTTTCTGAGTTATTTATCTGATAAGCACTTAATCGTCAAGTCCTAGCATTTACATACACTGCCCTACCATTAATATCCGGACACCTGCCCTCAGACAAAAAAAAGAGCTTTTATTGTATCATTTAATATTTTGTGCTGAATCCTTTTGCTTTTATGACAGCCTTCAATCTTCGCGGCATACTCTCAACCATCTTTTCATAAATGTCAAGTGATATATTCCTCCACTCGGCCTTTAACGCAGCCACCAGTTCGGCCTTGTTCTTTGGGTGATTTCGACATGCACCTACCCGACGATCCAATACCTCCCAGAAATGCTTGATACAGTTCAGATCAGTCAGGACTCTGGGCTGGCCAATCCAACTTTTCCCCACACCCACGTTCTCAAACCGTTCTGTTATGACCCGAGCAGTATAGCATGGCGTGTTGTCTTGCTAATACAGGTATGGGCCTTCCCCGAAGTATTGTCAATGTTTCAAGTGCATAATTGTGCAGGCTGTCCTGGTATTGCACAGTATTGATGGTTTTGTCGATAACGACTAATGGGCCCAAGCCAAACCATAAAAGGAGCCCCATACCATGACACTGTCTTCACCAAACTTCATTGTTGGGAGGATACAATCAGGCAGGAACTGTTCCCCTGACATTCACCACACCCAGGAACAGCCATCAGACTGACAGGGTGTGAACCGCGACTAGTCCGTCCATAGGACTATTTTCCGCTGCTCTACAGTCAAGGATTCGGGCTCCTTACACCATGTTAATCGGCGTCTAGCATTTGTTGAGGTGATCAATGGCTTGTAAACAGCTACACCACCATTGTAACCCATATCATGGGGTGCTCTTCGTATTGTACTAGTGCTGACATTAGTCCCAATACTCTCACAGAGGGTTTGTATAACATATCTGATTCGTTAGACAATACCGCCCCTTAACAAGTCCACGATGTGGTTGCAGTATAATTGCATGCCTGTTCAGATAGTCCTACAGTATTTTAATCAGTGGTTCCATTATTTTCCCTGGAACAGACGTTAAGCTAACAGGTCTATAATTATTTATGTCGCCTTTTGACCCTCCTTTATGAATAGCGGATACATTTGCATTTATTGAGTCCATAGAGACCTCCACTGAATCGAAGGATACTCTAAGTGTTTGCTTACTTCCTTTGCGGCGTCCCTTAATATAATTGGAAATATTTCATCCACCAGGTGCTCTTATGTCTATCCTCAACAATTTCTCCTCCACATTCCGTTCAGTTATCAAAGCCATTTAGCTCCTCGTTAAGAGTTTAGAAAACTTCTGGCATCCCCTTCCCTAAAGAATTTCTCATGTATGAATGCAGATGTAAAATGACTATTCAATTTTGTCCGCAGCCTGAGCAGGGTCATCAACAGTTAACCCATAGACATCAAATGGCCCAATGTGATTCAACCCCTTCTTTCTACTGTTAATACAACCATAGAAATTTTTGCTGTTTTTCTTTGCCAGAGACTTCTCACAATCTGCCTTAGCTTGCCTAACTTCCTTTGTGACTTGATTACAGACTAATCTATATCTACCATATACTTCTGTATCACCTGTTAATTTATGTGAATCCCATGCACTTTTCTCCTCTGGCACTTGTATCATCAGTTGACATCTAGTTAGGTCTAAGGGTAGAACAGTATTTCTTTGTTGGTGTGAAAAGCCTAGTTAACTTCTTTCATTACTTCCTTGAATACTCCCATTTAGAATTTGCTGTTGGTAACATCATTTGGTCCCAATGCACAGAATTTAAAAACTGTTTGAGACCTCTATAGTCACCTTGTAGACTTTACCCTTGACTTTGCTGTAGACTTTCCCTCTCTAACATGCTGCTGTAGAAAACCCTCATCCAAGAAATCTGCAAATATCTTGCTAATGTGTGTGACCAACCCAAAAATTCCAGTCAACATCCGGATTGTTAAAATCTCCCATTATGAGGAAATGTGCTGATCCATTCTATTTCCGTGTATAGCTGTTTGGTATACTCATTCGAGTCATTAGGGCTATGATATACTCCTACTCTTAATTTTGTTTTTCCCAGTGCTTATATCACACCAAACTGACTCACTCTGCACTCGTCGCGTGGATGAGCTGCTTTAAATTTAATATTCTTTTTAACAAAGATCATAAACCCTTCATCTCTCCTTCCCTCTACACATTGTACTCCGTATATTGAAATTCAGCATCACTTAGTCTGAGTGACACCATGTTTCCGCTATTCGTACAATGTCTGCATTTGATGATTTAATCAGCACTTCAAATTCATCAAATTTATTTACAATGCTCTTAACATTCGTGTACATGCACATGTTCTTAGGTATCCTTAAACAGCCCACATTTATTTGTTCCATGATGACCAAGAGCATGGCCTTAAGTCCCAGAGACCTTGGTTTACAGGTTGGCTGTACCAATAGCAGCATTGTAAGAATCACTTCCGCATCTGCCTGCGGCTCTAGTTAAGCTGTTATTCTGTATACCCTTCAAACTAGTTGTTTTCCGACCCACTGCCTTGATAGCATCCGCAAATATTCTTGCACCTTCTATTCAAGCGTATCCCATCCTTGCAAAAAGAAACGGTCTCTCCTGTTAACAAACTATAAAATATTCTACCCTAAAGGCCTTGTACAATCTCTCCAGGTCCGAATTGATTGACAATTCTCTCAACGTATATTTCCTCCTATCATGCCTGGGCAGAATTGAACAGACTTTAAAATTCAATCCTAACTCAAAAACCAACATTTATAATTTTGTTTTAATAATATTGTTTTAATAATAATAATAAAGTACGCCAGAAGAAAAGATTCGGATTTGAGTTCGTTTGACATTTTTGCCCTTTTTCCCCATAAAGCGTAATGTAGCCTCTTGCATGTCACATGACTTACAAGTGGCTTGACTGACACTTGTATGTTAGTTGAACCTTCAGAACCGGCATGCATACTTTGCAGAGGTTTCTAAAATTACGTGAAATTTCTGCCTTCATCAATTTTTCAAGGTTTATGATACCATTCTTGCTTATGAGGAACAAGCCAATAACCAGGTGAAGGTTGGAATAATCAGTATTCGAATAGTAATAGTTTGTCGCAGCCATCCCGTAATTTGAACCTTTGCAAAAAAAAAAAAAAAAAGGACGGCTGCAGATGAAACTAACTTCTCAGTGTGATTTTGGCTCTTTGTCTTTAAAGAAACCCGGTATGTACGGGAACACGCCACAGAAATTAAAAAAATATGTTAAGGCTTATATGATGAAGGTGACCTTTTACTTGACTTATCGGCTATTACAAATGTTCTGTTTGACGTAACATATCTATTCGTTTCATTTTTAACTGTCATTTTTGTTTCTAAGTATCCACGTGTTGTATTTTATTTTATTAGAATATTTAGAACTATCATATTTAAATCAAGCAGTTCGCGGCTTCTTCCCATTAATTCGAATATATCTCAAACGTATTGAAAAATATTTTAAACGTATTCGAATGCATATTATCAGTAAATTTATTCCGCACTTTCATTTTTTCAAATTCGTAGTAAGTCAAAAGTATCCTCACACATTTGGTACTGAATACTATTTTATTCTACTGTATATACGCAGAAGAGGCATTGTACTGGCAGATAATACAAACCCAAAGAGCAAGCAAGTTATTTATATTTGACCTCCTGAAGTAATGCGACACACCTAATGGTAATCAAACGCTTTCCAGACGCGCTCTAAAGGAATATTCTTGCATGAACAAACACTCCATGTCATACATGGAGTGTTTGTTCATGCAAGTTTGAACGTGTATTGAGGTGTTCAACGTTGCCTGTTATTCTCCCCAGCGTGCACATGGTGGACAAAGATTTTTTTACGTGACTTTATTGACGCATATCAGCTGGTGATGTAAACAGTAATTCACCCAAAAGATTATGATGCGCAAATTTCGCTCTTTTTTTGAACCAGTCTTTCACCCAAAATCTCTTCTTTCGTTTTTTATTTTTTTCATTAGCGCAAAGGGAGGATAGAATAATAGCAATACAAGCCTCTTCTTCGCTGTCCATAACTATTTATTAGTACCGTTTTATTTGATGGTCCAAGAATGACTATTTCGTGTATGTCACACTTGTATGATGGTGTATTGGCTCAAAAATGGTAATGACAAACACGAAGTATATCATACATGTACGATCGTGTATGGGCTCCTTAACACGCTCGATTTAACTGTGTTGATCGTTGCAGTGACTTCCCTTTTAAGTCATGCTCATCAGTTTTGACGTCAAGGTAGGGAGGAAAGGATTGTATAGCTGCTTGTTAATCCCCCCCCAAAAAGAGTCCAGTGATGCATGATTCGATGAGCCAGCTGCCCACAGATTTGGACATGCGCATCCTACCACCAAAATGGAAAGACAACTTTGAACATACTTATGGAAATCTGAGGGGGGGGGGACGCCATCTTTCTGGAAGAGTACAATGTTTCCAGGATCATCTTGAGAAAATACATATAAGATAATTCTCTAACATGTACATGAGACCGGCTTATTTTTATTTCTCTGGAGAAACTGCCATACACCTTTTTGTAATTTTCAGCACAAACTTTTGTGACTGTCTGGGAAGTGTCTCATAGCCATGTTGGATTTTTCACTTCACTTTACCACACGCATTCTGCATGCTCATTTTGCTTGTGGCGTAGAGAATGATTGCAATTGTCACTAAACGCAAAATGTTTAAGCAGTTCTGACATCTTAGTACAGCCTAATCATGTTTACTGTAACAGCTGATATAATTCGGTTGAAATAAGATGGCATTTGAATTATGTTTTTAAGTTATAGAAAATAAATATAAATAAAGAAAAGACCATGCTTGCCTTTCTTTGCTTTCATTTATCCTTCAAAATAATAGGAATTCTTGTAAGACATATAATTCTAAGAATTATAGGTAATTGAAAAGGTTGTATACCACTTCACTCTGCTAATGGGCAGATGTAAATTACTGCAAGAAATTTAGATTTAACTATTGCCAGTAAGCAGCAAGAAATCTTACCTGAGTTTTAAAAACGTTACAATAAGCGTTAAATTTAAAAAAAAAAAATTTCTCTATATAGAAAGATGAATTAAAATGATTTAAAAGAGTTTAAAATATTTTGCAAATCGTACTACGATTTTAAAGAAACAAAAGAATCTAAAACCATAAAGAAAAATCAACCAGAAGTAATAGAAAAGCGACTGGCCTGAACTCAAGGAACTAAGTCGTGAAAACTAAATTCTGAAAAACATGGGCAGGGGTCGGAACGTTGCCACAACAGCAGACTGATTTCGATGATACCTGTTGCAGAAAATTTACCTAATTTCTAATAACATTTGGTACCAAAAAACTGCACAAGTTTTGCATTCATACATAGTGTGAACTATTTTAATTTTTGAATCCTAATTCTATTGTAGCAGTGTCCTTGAGTGCGGAGACGATTGAGATTGTCTCGATTGTTTCCACCCTAAAGTGAGTAAATTGAAACAAATACTGGGATTCATGATAAAGTTTCGTATGTGTGTGCTTATTAAATGCCTCAGCAACTAAAACATCTCTATATTATATATGTAAATTGCGTGTATTCTGTGGTCCATTTGTTTATTTCTAAACAAAATAGCCCAGTTTTCAGGAGCTCCATGCAACCCTTGCATGATACCAACTAACTCAGCGACGTTGTTAAAAAAAGTCAGTAATTCTAGTCAATGACGGAACTAGAGTTCAACCCGTTTATCCAGATGTGGGGAGGATTGGTAGCTCCCATGGATTATAAATCAATGGGAACTACCCGTTGTATTGTGTGCATATTGTAAAACTTAAGGACCAACACTATTTCTAAAGTTTACAACCACAAAATCTTTACTTAAGTTACTCTTTACTGATTAGAGTAGATTCAGTCTCAGCAGCGATTCTGGACGTAAGCTAATCTGGCGAGAGGTTGGCACACGGTATCACTCCGCAAACATCAAAAAGGATTGATATGGCGGTCGAGGTGTTCTCATTTGGGAGGTGCTATCTTGGATGGACGTACACAACTCCAGATACTGGAAGGCAATACTGGAACTGGTGCACGCTACTGTACTGAGTTAATCCTTCCCCATGTGCGTCTGTTCCGAGGTGCCATTGGCCATGAGTTCGTGTTTATGGATAACGCCACACCCCATCGCACTGCAGTTGATATGCTTTTGGAAAGTGGGGACATTTTTCGTATGGAATGGCCTGCTCATTCAACGGTCTAAATCCCAAAGAACACATATGAGACACTCTGGGGAGACGCCTAGCGGCACGTTCACACCCACCAGAAAATGTTCACCAGCTGAAGATTGCGCTGACAGAGGAATGGACAATGTTACCGCAAGAACTTAACGACATTGTTCTAAGTATGGACAGGCGGTGCAAAACTTGCATCGACATTAGGGGTGGCCATATCTCCTACGGAGGACTACGTGTTCCCTTTGTTCCATCTTTGGCAATGATGCATCTGTATCATGAGAGCCAGTGCTATGTTGCCATTTTTGAATAAAAATCGCTCTGTACAGTTTTGTTTCTGTTGTGTCAGTGTTGTTTCTTTCATTTCTGTACCTCGACGTTCCTTTGGTATGCTTTTCCCATATCCAGGTTGGTTGGGTTTTATTGGCGCATTAGCAACTAAAGCTATAATGCGCCAAAACCTGGCCATAAAAAAGCAAAACTTTCAGTGGCCTAATGAATTAGGTCACTAAGTCAAGGTATAAAAACAAGTATAAACTGTAAAAGACAAATAAACAAGTAACAATTTTTTAAATATCAGTAAAAAGGTTTACTGATTTCAAAAAGCTAAAAATAGCAGACACATGGCCATTGTCGGATAAAATCTGACTGAGTGTATAGCGCTCAGTCAGATGGTTAAAAGGGGTAAGACGTATATTGCTAAAACTGGACAGTCAATTAAAATGTGTCCGATTGATAAAATTGTGCCACAAAACTCACACATAGGAGGATCAGTAGCAGTCAGCAAATACGAATGTGTCAAATGACTATGTCCTATGCGAGTCCCGGCAAGAACAACTTCCTCCTTACGATTCCTGCGCAGACTAGTCTGCCACGGTTCAAATACAGGCTTTATTCGATATAATTTATTCGTAGTCTGTCTATTCCACGAATCCTGCCATTGGGAGTGTATCTTTTGGTGTATTATTTGCCTGTAGTCTGTATAGGGGACTGACAGGCAGCGATTATTATTGAGAATTGCTGATTTGGCTGCGGTGTCAGCGAAATCATAATCCCAATGTGGCTGGGAATCCAGCAGAAGCGGATTTCATATTCACGTTCATGGAGAAAGTGAATCTTCTCCTGAATGCAAGACAGATCCGGATGAGGATTATATCTCACAGTTATTAAAGCCTGTAACACGCTGAGAGAGTCGGAATATAAAATGAACCGTTGGTATTGGCATTTACTAATGTGATCCAAGGCTAACTCTACAGCGTGCAGCTCTGCAGTAAATATGCTGCACTCAGAGAGCATCTGCTCCGATGTAGTGGTGTCTGTAAAGACAGCAGCATATACCACATATGATTCCGATTTCGAGCCGTCTGTGTAAACTGGCGCGAAGTCAGAATGTTCAGCTCGGTGTGCTGAATAAAGCTGCAGGTAAACAGATGGAGTGTCCGACTTTCCCCAATTTCTAAGGTACAAGTCACATGCCGGGACATGAGCATGCCAGGGTGGAAGGGGTTGCTTTGGTGTTTGGGCAACCTTGTCTACCTTGATATTAAGTTCTTTGAGTAGCTCTTGGAGACGAATACCAAAAGGACGATTAACAGTCTTGCGGGTGTTGTAAAAATTTTCCCATCGTGGGTCAAAAACGAATGGCCACGTAGGATGGTCTGGCAGGGATTTCAGTTTTAAAGCGTACTTTACAGACAACTGCTTATGTCGAAGCGATAACGGTGGTTCGTTTGCTTCGACGTACAAGCTCTGGACAGGAGATGTTCGATATGCTCCAATAGCGATACGGAGAGCCTGATGATGGACAGGATCCAGCCATCGAAGTACACTGTCTCTGGCCGAATTGTATACCAGGGACCCGTAATCTAGTCTGGATCGTACAAGCGCACGGTAAATGCGTAGTAGGGTGCATAGATCCGCACCCCAAGATGTAGAGGAGAGAGAGCGCAGACTATTCAGGCCTCTTGTGCACTTTGTGCGGAGTTGATGGATGCGATCCAGAAAGGTAAGCTTTTTATCAAATACGAATCCCAAGAATTTTGTGTCCGCTGCTACTGGAATAGCATTTTGTCCGAGCCTAAATTCAGGTTCAGGATTAAGATTATGCTTACGACAAAAGTGTACGCAAACGGTCTTCTGCGGCGAGAACCTGAATCCATTAGATAGTGCCCACGAATTTAGGCGATCAATGGCTTTTTGCAGTTGTCTTTCAATAACCCACATGTTGCATGACTGACAAAAAATGCTAAAGTCATCAACACAGAGGGCACTGTTTACAGTTGGAAGTTGTTCTGTGTTGCAATTTACTTTGATGGCGAAAATCGTGACGCTTAATACTGATCCTTGTGGTACTCCCTCCTCTTGGCTGAAGGATCGAGAGAGTGAGGATCCCACACGAACTTGGAAAGATCGATTGGCTAAAAAGTTTTTAATAAAAATGGGGAGATGCCCTCTAAGACCAAGGCTATGCAAATCTTTTAAGATGCCAAAATCTCCAAGTGGTTTCATATGCTTTCTCCATGTCAATGAATACATACACCAAATGTTCACGTTTCAGGAAAGCATCGTGGATAGATGTTTCCAGTCTAATAAGATCGTCCAGAGTGGACTGGTTCTTTCGGAAGCCGCACTGGACGTTGGAGAGAAGGTCATTTGATTCTAAATACAATATTTAAACGAAAATTAACCATTCTCTCCAGGATTTTGCACAGACAACTAGTCAGAGCAATAGGACGATAATTAGTAGTGACTTTTGGATCCGTTCCTGGCTTAGCAAAGGCAAGAAAGATTGCCTTGCGCCAGAAATCCGGAAACTGCCCTTCAATAAAGATTCTGTTATATAGGAGGAGCAGATGATCCATAGATTTTGGTGAAAGATGATTAATCATTTCATAATGGATGCCGGTCCAACAGCTCTTGCTTTGGAAAGAATAAGAGCTTTTATCAGTGCCTGTTTAGTGAATGACCCGTTGTACGGATAAACGCTCTTAGACTTAAAATTAGGTGCCTGTTTTTCGATTTTATGTTTCAGGACCAGGAACTCTGGGGAATACGAAGATGTTGCAGAGATGTTAAAGAATGTTTCCCCAAGAGAATTGGCTATTGCAGTTGGATCTGCAATAGTGCATCCATTAAAATCTAGGATTGAAGAAGTGTGGGATGTATATTTTCTCTTCATTTTCCGGATTTTATCCCAGACCAACTTAGTACTAGTGGACTGAGTAATTATTGAAGTAAAACGGATCCACGATTCCTTTTGATTCTGACAGCGGATGTAGCATGCTTTGGCTCGTGCGCGTTTAAAAGCTATAAGGTTGGTCGTGGTAAGATATCGGCGGAATATCCCCCACGCTTTGTTTTGAGCCTTTTTTGCTGCTGTGCATTGTGAATTCCACCATGGTTTAGGAAATGGTGGAAGCCAGGCAGATGTTTTTGGGATGGCATTCGCAGCTACTTGACGATATTTTCTGTGATGTGCGTTACTGCATCATTGATTGCCTCCTGACTGACGGTACTGAGGTCAAAATTTGCCTGATATTGGAAGGCAGTCCAGTCAGGATGATCAGTCTTCCACCGGATATTGTAGGGATAGCAGAGACGTGGTGTCACACAGATATAAGGAATGCAGGACTGGAATTTGGGGAGTACAATGTGTACAGAAAGGATAGACAGGGAGGAGGTGTTATGCTGTTAATTAAGAAAAACATAAAATCAAAAGAAGTGCATCCAGTTGATATAGATGAACAGTGCACTGTTGAGTCAGTTTGGTGTGACATAAGCACTGCGAAAGCAAAAATAAGAGTAGGAGTGTGTTATAGGCCTAATGACTCGAATGAGTACAATTGTACAGATCAATGATATTGATGAAGGTATATCAGGCTTAATGTCGAAGTTTGCAGATGATACAAAGGTTGGCAGGTTTGTTAATGACAGTAATGGCAGTGTGCTACTGCAACAGGATCTAGATAATTTGGGCATAGAAGTGGCAACTGAAGTTTAACCTTGAAAAATGCAAAGTACTGCATATGGGTAGAAGTAACCCCTGAGAAACGTACCAACTGTGTGGTACTACACTTAAGGTGGTAGAAAATGAAAAAGATCTGGGAGTAATTGTGCAGGCAGATATGAAGTTTTCTGAGCAATGCAGACAGGCTGCCAGGGCAGGTCGTGGGGTTTTGTCAATGATATATAGGAATTTTGCTAGCAGGGAAAAGGAGGTGATTATCCTTCTGTATAAGGCAATGGTCAGGCCACGCCTTGAGTACTGCGTGCAGGTCTGGAGGCCTCATTTTAGGAAGGATGTAGATTTACTTGAGCGTGTACAGAGAAGGGCAACAAGATTGGTGAGGGGAATGAAGGAATCCTCTTACCAAGAGAGGCTTAAGTTCTGCAAATTGCAGTGGCTGGAGACTAGGCACCTGCGCGGTGATCTGATTGAGGTGTATAAGTCCTTGAATGGGTTGAGCACGCTGAATTCTGATGGGATCCTTCCACTTGTTCAGATTGCGAACCTAATAGGGCATAAATTCAAATTAAGAAAAGACAGATGTATAATAGATGTGTGGAAATTTGCCTTTGGCCAGCGGGTGGTTAATTGCTGGAACAAACTTCCATCTGTCGTTGTGGAATTTGATAGGTTGAATAAATTTAAGGAAAAATTGGACAGGCATTTGGAGGGAATGGTGTGATTTTTTTTTTTTGGCTGATGCTGCAAAGGCTCATACATTTGCTTTCTTGCATCACATGCCACTACTACTACATTGTCTGTAGATGCAACTTGGCTACTTGACTGTCGCTTTAACTTTATTGTTCTTCATTATCACACATCATCCATAAGCCTGACTACCTTAGCCTGAACGTCACTCCACAAATTGTCACATGCCTGTAATCACCAGGATGTGGAGCACGGGCTGGAGGTGAGCCACCCATGGAAGAACATGTACACAATCTACCTCACTAACTAAAGGCACCTAAGTATCTATTGAAGCCAAGTTGTTGGTTACTTATGTTTGTGTTCAGTATAATTCAATAATAAACCATGTTTTGTTTAAGTGTCCCTGTCTCAGACCTATTTTGCTTCACGACAATCAAAAGAAGTTTCAGAATTAAGAGCTAGTATTGCGGCACTTCCAGACTGATAATCGATGGGTCTTGTAGAGAAAAACTAAACGCTGGTCGGAGCTGCGGGTTCCATTCCCTACGCGGCTCAATAGATCTGTTAGGGCTCGAGACCATTGTCCTACTATAAAAGCCACTAGGCAGTTACGCAAGTACATCGGTGTTTTCGGAAACATACTTCAATTAAGATTCCTCAGTCTCCAAACCGTCCCCGAGATTGAGCGTAGTGTATGAAGCATGCAAAGAGACAAAACCAGCTCGGCATAACAGATACCTCCCAATGAACCCCGGAAGAAACACTCGTGTAACACATGAGAGGAAATTTAGAATCTTCACTATATTTATAATGACAAACATTATTTAATGTTCACTAGGTTGAAACCGGTAAGTTCGAAATCGAAAATGTCTAAATAAATCGGATAAATAAATTGTTTATATTTCAGGATGACGTGAATGTTGTACTCAGATATTTGAAATTTTTGCTGACATAACTGCATCAGATAAATTGGATATGTATTGTTAAACTTTCTGGCCTTTGCATTTATGTAAATCCATTTCTTGGATTTACAGTACTATTTGAATAACCGTTTTGAAGTGAATGGGAACAGGCCGCCAGAGCCTAGTGGGCAGGCGTGTGGGTGCATAAGTACACGTGCCTCGAGGGGTTCAAGCCCGTAACTAATCAATACGGTGCTGTTTCTTTTATCTATCTTGTGAACTTGCTACTGTTTGGTCGTCCCAAAGTATAAACAGAAAGCTTTTTATTTAAAATTTCTGTTAATTTCAAATTTCTGTACTGGTTCGTTTACCTTAGGGGATCCTCAAATAAAGGCGGAAAGAAGTTGACCATTTGCATTAGTTTGCCCAGCAGGAGATTTAATTTTTAATCCGATTGCAATATTTAATCACGTTCTTTATTTTTGTGTTTAAATATCCTGGGGCAGCCATGTGGTAAGGTAGTACAGCATTAACATTTTCGTAGCAAATGCAGCTGCGATGCAGACTTCAAATTCACAACTTTTCAAAAGAAAAAACGACAGGCTTTAAACCGAGACAAAAGAATCTGTTACAGTAGGTCAATAACTTGTGAAATCTTTCCATAAGAATGAAAAGGAACTGTTACAGTAATATTTTTAACTTTATACAAACTTATAGAATTTAGTGAGGAATTAAACTGAAACAGACTATTCAAATAATGCCGACCGGGCTAGCCAGGTAGGTAAAGTGCCTGCCTGACAACCCAAAGGTTGCAGGTTCGATTCCTGCATCGGGCTTGGAGTATAGTAAAATGCAAAAATTTTGGGAAGTGCATTATGGCCATAGAAGCTGATGTGCCAATAACTAACAAGAAAAAAAACAATTCAAATAAATAAATTTTTGTCCTACAATGTCATTCAGTTGTAGGGGGGGGTGGAAGAAGAAAGTGGTTTAGTCCTAGCATCAGATGTAAGAGGAGGGAGGCTAGAGCTAAATATATGGAGCTTACTAATAGTTATGGCTAATGATGGCCCCTTTCATTGTGTATGTTCTAGGTAACTGATCCGGCCCCCATAGGCAGCACTTGCATTACACCTCACTTTAGAATGGGAAATTCCCAGTCATTTATGCACCCTCCGTGCAGATTCGGCGTGATGTGTCTGTCCCGTGGTTTTTGATTAGGACAAGGTCTCGTATACCCTCAACATAAGAGAAGAGTAACTCACTTCCCCCGAATGCCGCAGTTTGGACCTTTTCGTGTTGTGTAAGTAAGGAACTTAATGAAATTTAGTTGGTCGATATGCAATAATCGTTACGAACTTAATCAACTCCGGCAATTATTGATGTGAACTGGAGCTTAGCAATGAGGCAAAATTTCAACATAACAAGAATTTATTGGATATATAATAAAAAACGTGTATACACTTATTCACTTATCTTCCTTCTTAAACTAAAGCTATTAAGACATCAATATAGCGTTACAATGATTCCTCTTTTGTTGTTATACCTTTTACTAAAGGGTATATCATTAGCATATTAGTAAATAATTCTCATATATGTATATATGAGTGGCCATCGCCACTGCTAAATATCAATGTCTTTCTCTCGGTTTATTCCTTCATAAAGCAAATGGGATAATTAAACTTGTGTTAACCAGTTATATTCCTAATATCAAAATATTGTATCATGACATAGAATACATGTCCTACCTATCATAGAAAAATATAGAAAGGAATCATCTTCATTTGAGGCTTAGTCATTCCATTCAAAATCTTCCCTACACACAGTAAAACATTTCAGCTTGCCCTTTTCTGTCTTCTTCCTTGATTCTCTGCACTGAATTCTCTTGGGCGTTTCCTCTCTGCTTGCTTCTCTGAAAAGACTCTTTTCAGAGAAGCAAGCAGAGAGGGTGCAATTCCAGATGGTCTACACAGCATGTGATGGATAAGGAATTCATCGCCTCATCTTCCAGGAATTTCCACAACCATCGAACCATGGGTACATCACAACTCCTTTTGCATGGTTATGAAAGTGGCTCTGCACATCACATGCACCACTTTGACCAAGCAAGAGTGTTACTTAACACCAAAAACGCCTGAGAGAGCTCAAGGTATTTGCTGTACATGTGGGAAAGCGATTTTTCCCCACTACCCCCGCTCTGGTATCATCCCATACTCTTGAAGCTCTTATGTTTACGAGGGAAGATAGTCATCCTTGACCCTTTCAACGGAAATCTACTGCTGTATTGGGTATGCTAGCCCAGGCTGACGTGGCATGTATATCTATGTGGCTTCTTCTATGCTAGTTACGAGTGGGTGAGCTTTTAAGGTTTTGAAATATTGTAACTAATTTTGAATTTTTGCTTGATTCTGCTGGTTTCCATCCTTGATGGAATTAACATAAAGGTGCTCACCTAAAAGATATCAGCAATAAAGGAAACAGGGCTAATATTGGTTTCATCAATTAATAAAGGTGTAATTTATTCAAAAGAGAAAGATGGGATCTATACCACCCTTGACACTCCTCTGCAGCAGGATTTCTTTTTGGGATGAAATCCCTGAAACTCAATCCTGGGTATGTCTTGGGAAAAGGGCACGATTCCAGAAAATGATTCCTTCCTTTACATAAACAAAATATTTAGGTAAGATTGTTGAGTTATTGAAGATTAGCATGATTATATTCACTTAGCTATTAAATCAATACAATAGAATATTAAAATATGAGCAATCCAAGGTAAAATGTAATATTGTATAAGAAAAGTACAGTATTTTTCTTGAAACAGAAGTCATCTTCTGTATGTTCATCATCCTTTGACAATCCCGATTCACTATAGTCATAAACAATCAGTCCACACACAAATTGTTCAAAAAAAAAAAAAAAAAACACAATCTGTCTATTTTCTTTAGATCACTGTCTTTAACCACTTCTGGATCTGATACTAAAGTCTATTCAACCCATTTGCTTCAGCTTTGATTCTGTGTTAGCATCTCTTCTGTGTCACATTTGTTTTCACAAATCACTTTCACTGCCTTCCAATTAACTCAGAAGGTATAATACATGTAAAAAAAAACGAGCATTAGTATATATTTTTCCAGCATATCTATGAGCAATGAATCATTTGATTATAAAATTCGTTTAATGCTATATATAAACTACTAAATAAAAGCTTGAATGTCACAAGGATAATACATCTCTACACTTTTCAAAGACTTCAGATCTAACATAAGTGTTATTAATCTAACTTATTGTTCATATTACTAACAAGTCTTCCTATGCTGTCCAAAGTCTAAAAGAAAATGGTAATTCATTAAAATGAATCTTCCTTTCCCAGTGGTGATGAAGCTTGACATCGACGAACTCTTCATCTTTCACATGACCAAAGTTGAAGAAAACACATCACTACTGGTAAAACGTCTGGCTATTCTAATAGATCAGAATTGAAGATCTCTGTAGGATAAGATGTGCAGATGTGTAGGATAAAGCTGTGGTGAGTACTACATGGGTGCACCAAGAAAAACACTAGGCCATGCTTTATTAGTAGGATCGGTGATTAAGATCAAGATATTCACAGGATCAAATGATTACTGATGAAGCTGCAGTCCATTCTGTTCACAATGAGTACTTCCTCTCACTACACTTCTCTATTCTAAGCTATTGATGCTTTGTCAGTGTTTCCACCGAATATATTTCGTAAGTGTTGTTTGGCTTCCCTCTTTCATGTTGACATTTCTACATTTTCATAACACAGCTCCTAAGGTTATAACGATCAACAATGGCTGGGATTCCTAATGTAAAGTAGACTGCTTCCTTCAACCAGTCTTTCTAACTGGTAAGTTTTACATAACCCCATTTGTTCCATGCATGACACTGATAATGGCCAAAATCTTCTACTTGTGCAGATTTAATCATAAGTGAAATACTGAGGTTTCTTACTCTCTCCTATGTGTGGAGAGATCACCCAAATTTGGTCCTTTCCAAGTTAAATTTTCTATAGGAGGAACATTCTTGAAAATGCAATGGATTTGAACATGGTCTCCAAGATTTGCTAACTGCGTTTTGCAGTTGCCTTCTGATGGTCCCTTAACTAAAGGGTCATCTTTCACAAACAGAAAATTCTGAATTGTTCCTACACATGAATAACGACCTGATGTCCGAAGCAACATCTTAGGGATCATGAAAGTGGAGATAATGCTATCTTGAATGAGCTTGTCTTCAAAAAATACCATTTCACTGTAGGTAGTGGAAATCCTCTAACATCACATTGAAGTGAGACCTGGGTTTTCATTGGTTGTGGCAATATCACTAAGTTTCGTTTTCAGGATAGGACCATAAGATACTGTCATTACAAAAGAAGCTTGGGCAGACCCCAATTCATTCTGCACTATACATATGAAGTTATGATTTTCTCTTTGAAAATTCTTAATTACAAGCATAGCGTTTCCTTCATTAACTGCTTGGATCCTTATACTACTGATATGAAAAATGTGGATTTGCTATTGCCTCACACCTCAATTTAAATTCATCATACTCATGTGCAATTTTTTAAGTTTCTTTCATGGTAACTTTTGGTTTTTATTTCCCAATGACAGTTATTGAAATCATCATGGGATGAGAAAAAGTTGATTAGCAATGCATTTGAACACCTTTGTCATATTCAGGTACCAAAGTGGTTATCATTTTAAATATGAATTGATTCTAATTTTGTCTGACCATAACTCTTAACTAGACTACCAATCCTTTTATAGTGGAACCATCATAACTAATGCAGCTCAATAAAGCAGGTGGCTTCCCTGCTAGAGACTTGCATGTAAGAGTAGCTCGATTGCCTTCATTTCTGTTGAGAAATGAACCTTCTCCTATCAAAGGAGGTGGAGGTGTGACAGACTGTCAGCTTAGCTGTACTGGACAATAAATGACGTTCGTCCTCTGTACGAACCTGACAACTATATTCACCCTTGTCTGTTAACTGGGTAATCTGCAGTGAAAAATCACTCTAGGGGAACCAACTTTATACTCAGGAAGATCTCTGGATCTGCAGTAACTATATTTTTCCCATTGAAAAACCATACAGCATTAAACATAATGTTACAAACATGTTTGCAGGGAAAAATCATGGTTTATCCTGCTATGGCTTCTCTATCAAGTGGCTGAAGAATAAAGATATTAGTGTGCACAGATGTAGAACACCTTAAAAACAATAGTATGGCTAGCAAGAACTTCTTTTACTTGGATATATATTGATCTTCCCAGGAAGATTTTCCTCTTCCTCCTTTACCCTATTTTTTTAAGGAGGACATTAGTAGCAAGGGAGTCTTCCTTTTTATCCTTCTTGAAAGAAAGGGAAAAAATATTTTAAACTGTATAATCTGAAACCATAAAATTTAGTTTTTCCAACATAGGAATGTAATCTTTGTGTGTATCATATTTTCTTCTAAAATAAACTTCCTTCTTAGGAGAAAGTTCATAGCAATTATGACAATGTCATCACTCTGAGATAAGCCTCATGCTAAGTAACCCAATAGAAAAGAAAAATTATTGTATTTATGTGAAATAAATTTCTGCTTCACTTTAAGGTGTCAGTTAGCCTTACAACAAAATCATAGGTGCTCATTCCTGTGTCTTGATCCGATTTTTCCGTATTTTCGTTTGTACTTGCATCTGGCTTCAAAACACAATCCAAGAATCTAGGATTGTGTGAGCTTGAAGGTGTAGTTCTTTCCTCCAAACAAATCTGAACTGGCTGAGACTACTTCATTCACAATATCTTCAGAGGGACTGCTTTGATCCATTTCTTTGTCTGACATTTGAATTGTCTTAGGAGCAGTCATTTCATTTGGTGAGCAAGGAAGTGATATGGAATAAGTCTTGAATTTTGCTGCATAGATTATATTGTTGTGTTGGCTAAGAATGCACTTGCTGATCTTGACTGGTAAAGTGACAGGATTCTCTTCCACTCTGTGGCACTGTCTTTGCATCTTGCTTTATTACTATTGATAGTTTTTGGCAAAAATGCTAATGGAATTGAAACCAGCAAGCTCAATGGTCTAATAAAATCTATTGATTCAATCCATTCTTCCTTGGTCTCTGATTCTACATATACTTCTTTTGGTTTAGCACTGAGTTTTGTTAAGGTGATGTAGTAGTCTCAGAAGGCTCTGAACATAGTTCTGGAAATGGTTTGCGATCTGTACCTTAGTCAACATATATACATGTACTAATTGCTTATCCCTAGGATGATAAGCATGCTGAATTTGGAAATTTAGTAAGGAAGTTTGAGCTATCACACAGTAAGGACCACTACTTTGATGTGACAACTTCCAGGCTCTACCTGGTTTAACTATTGGAGTATATAGGTACACTATGCACCAACTCTAATCTGCTTATCTACAGCTTTGGTAGAGAGATAGTTCTGGAAGATACGGCACAAACACAATCTCATAAATTTGCTGCATCCTTGCTACCATTTGCTCTGAATAATGCTCTACAGAAGCATAAGTAGGGCAGATTCCAGAAGTCCAAATGTGCTGAGGTAGTATGTCTCTTCTGTACATCAAGTAATTTGGCATTTCATGCATAGCATGAATGTACAGCCAAATGGTATGCTGCTACAACCAATGGTACACAAACATGCTAGTCTGATTGAGCCTTATTAACAAGGTCATAAAATTGATGCCAGAGTTTTATTCAACAGTTCTACTTTAGCATTACATTGAGGATGGAATGCTGTTTGAAGCTTCTTAATTCCAAGTTTTTGATAGACCTCTCTCAAAGATGATAGAAAGTTACTTTCTGTCAGTCAATAGGATCGGTGGAATTCCATGCCTAGCAACAACAATTCACAAAAGCAGTTGCCACTTCTGCTTTGTCTTCAAATGGTATTGCTTCTACATAATGTAAAACAGTCCACCACCATCAATTAGGTATTTATCCCCATCTAAACTGGTGGGCAATGGTCCAAGTATATTCATACTCTCTGTACCAAGGTGTTGACTCAGATGGAACGTGCATCAGGTTTGCCTTTGATTTTGGATTATATCCTCTTCTCTCCAAACAAAGTACAAGTGTCCACAATTTTACCTCAGTGTACATGTTCACCCAAAAACAATTTTCTGTAAGGTTTTATCAAATGCAAAGTGACCACTGGGAGGACTACTGTGACAAGTGTCCAAAATCTCACATTTTAACACTTGTGGAACCACTATTTGCTCAAAAGGCTGGTCTAATTGATTTTGTATTAGACAGAGTATAATGGTATAAGACACCATTTAAGTAGTACAAATCTGGAATCTTAGCTAAAGCATTTCCCTCTGAGTGATCAATGAGTTCAGCTTATTTTCTTCCCTCTGTAATGTCCTCATTAATTCTTTAGTGGCTTCTTTTGGAATTGCTAACACTTAAAGCATGATTCCAGTTGACATTGCAACTTGTTCAGTACTATGTTTCTTTTGCCTCTTAGGATCTTCCTCTAATACAGGTCTAGATAGAAAATCTATTAGAACATACTTTTCCTGGACTGTAAACTACATCAAAAAGCATTAAATTCCAATGAGTTAAACTAGGCGTAGGATGTTTCGATTGGAGAAGATCTCAATGGTGCATGGTCCAAAATTAACTGAAATTTAAACCTGTATAAAAAAGGGTCTAAATCTTGAAATGGAGAAAACAACTGCCAGACTCCTTTTCCACTGTACTACTTTTCAGCCTGTTTTAACAGTCTGCTAACAATCAGATGTTTCTCCCATCTTTTGGGATCTGTACCAGCACACCTGCAACATCAGTTGCATCCCTACTAAGGAAAAATAATTGAGAAATCTGGTTAATAAGTAATGGATCTGTTATCAAAGCAGTCTTAAGTTCTCAAAAGAAACTTGAATTGCTTCATTCCACTCTAAGGTTGTCCTTTGTCAGTTCAACCAATGGTAAAGATCTCTGCATAGTCTTTAATAAATTTCCTGTAGAAATTTGTCATACCTAGCAATCTTCTGACTTGCTTCACTGTCTTAGGGGCAAAGTTTTTGATAACAGCAAAATTTTCTTTATCCAGACAGACACCCTCTGAGTTGACCAGATGGCCAAGATGTAATTTCTCACTTCAGAAAATCACTTGGATGGTTTTAACTTGAAATCATACTGCCTCAAGCATTGGAAGACTGTTTCTAATCTTGAAAGGTGTGTACTAAAATCCTTGTTTGCAATGACAATGTCATCCACGTAGCAGAAAATGGACTGTTTCTTCAAGTCCTGAAGCACAACTGCTATGGCTCTCGCAAACTTTGCAAGTGAATTTTACCCGAACGGCAATTTATTAAACTGGTAGAAGCCCTGGCCTGTTGTAAACACCGTTTTGAGTTTATTAGATGGGTGTTCTGGGATCTGCCAGAAATCAGATTGAAGATCAAAGATAGAGAAGAAGCGAACTTCTCTTCAGAAAGTCAAGAATCTCCATGATTTGTGGAATTGGAGAGTTATCTGCTACTGTTTTAGAGTTGAGCTTCTGAAAATCGATACACATCCTCAAAGATGTTTCTTCCTTACCATAACAATCTGGGCACTGTAGGGTGAAAGTCTAAGTTATCCATGTGTCCAATAATTCAATCTGACTGTCTACCTCATTTTGTAAAGAATAAGGCATCGGATACACACGTCGTGAGACAAGGTCTATCATCTGTAAACCATGCCCTATGTTGTAAAACTGTGGAATGGCCAAATTCAGATGGGGCAAAAACATCCCTATATTTAACAATTTAGACAGTTGCTCTCGTTGAGAACCAGTTAAATGATTCAGTTTGAAGTCTTCAATGGACACTGGAGATGTTCTTGTAACTTTCACTCTCCTCTGAAAAGTTAGCTTCTTTCATATTAACACATTTTATCCTAAAAAGGCCTGTCCCTTTTGCTAGATGTAGTGGCTCAGCCAAAACATTTGCAATCACAATAAAAGCTTTTCTATCTTGAGGCAACTTGTCTAATGAACATCTAACAGCTAAGTCATTAGTACCCAAATTATAATTTAGGTTCTATTATCACTGCCTGTTCAGGGAAAAGTGTGGGATCCCATTGCACAGTAAGCACTGTAAGATAGGCCGCTGTAGCCTAGTGGTCAGCCACACAGGTGCATAAGTATGTGTGCCTTGAGTGACCAGGGTTCAAGCCTGTGACTGCTGAACACTGTTTCTTGTATTCTATCTTGTGAACTCCTGACCATTTGGTTGTCCTGGAGTATAATCAGAAAATTTATTTACTGTCTCAGTATTAGGTGGGATAATGTGTTTAGATGTTAGCTTTCCTACAGTGGGTTTTGTAACACCTACAATTCTCTAACAAATGCCAAGTGGCAAAGATTAAGATTCTTTTGCCTGAGTCTAAAACAAGATAGTCTTTGTAAAATCTGATCTGAGGACTACATCATATTTAGGACTTAAGGCATCAAGGACATGTTCTGTAAATGTCTTCCCATCTAAAGTTAAATTACTGTAATTTGTGTGTAAGGGCACAACATTACCTCCAATCAGTAACCTCAGGTCTGTTTCAAAGATCAGTCATGTTGAATTTTATTAAAAAGTTCCTGGACTAATGAAAGATATTGACACACCACTATCAATTAAATTTAGTTGGGACACCCTGAATTAAAACTAGAGGTAAATCCATGTCATTTTTGGCAGTGAAAATGACAAATTCAGCTCTAGGGTATTTTAGACTGTTTAGACAAAGGGCCTTTTTAGTTAACTTGGTTGGTGAGTAGGTTGCCATTGTGAATTAATTCCCATATGGCTTACCTGCCTATGATTTATTATCCTGGATGGTTGTCCCCTGTTGGTGGGATATGTTTCTCCTCTTGGCCTTACATGGGAAGTATTAGGATTTGTTTTATCTGGGAAGCAATTATTTGCCCTATCATTAAAGGACCTCCAAACTTGTCACCCTAGTGTAGTTATTTCTAGCTAGCAGTAGCCAATGGTAAATAGGCTCCTGACATTGCCTGTGGAAGTGTGGTTGCCCAGCAGGATATCGGCACTGCTCATCCCTATTTACAGGATGAGTTTGCCCCTGCCATCTACTGTTATGTCTAGTGTAATTTGATATGTCTTAAGATTTTCTCAATTACTCAATCTCTCCTTGCAGAGCAGTGTAATAAGACTAACTGCTGTTAGATTTTTAGGAGCATTAGCAACTAAGGCCATATTGCTCCGGGATATGTGGTGGTCATTCCCTGACCTTTCTGCATCCTCTGTATTTGGTGGTGACTGGCTCGAACCCCAGTCTAATCAAGAAGACTGGGCTACGCACTGCTGCTCCTTCCCACCTGGCTATGGAAGCACCTACTAACTGCTGTACCTTGCTGCATGTTAGGCGAGTAATAAGGCTTACTGATTTTGCCAATTTCTCCCAACTGTTGGTTAATTCCCTCTGCATACTGCTGAAACCTGTTATTAAGTGAAGCCACTTGTCTTTCTAAACTGTTCAGATCTGCATCGTTAGTCATTAAACTATCTAGTGAATGTTGCAACAATAGAATTTTCTCTTCTGCAGGTCCCAGCATGTTTAAGCTGATGTTCAGTCGATTGAACTACAGTTATGGTTGTGTGTTTAGCCTGTAAGAGCCTATCATTCTGTGCTTTCTGCATCGCTGTATCTAAGGCTAGTTGGAAAGTGGCCGGTTTTGGCTTAGCACTAATCGCTTCTGTTTTGCATTCAATCCACTCAAATTGTGCCAAGAGGGTTTGATCTCTCAAGGTTATCACCTCTTGTTTCACTTTTGAAAGCTGCTCTGCACAAATTTTTCAGACAAGTGCCAAACTGAATAACCGATTCATCTGTTCCTTGTCTAACGTTGCTGAACTGCTGTAATTGTGATGACAGGTTGTGAATGTTCAAATCTTGTCAAGAATGTTTCTTTAAATTTACCGTAATCTTTTTCTGACCTTAACTGAATTGAGTGAGACAAACTCAGCAGCACAATCTGAGTAGACTCTTCATGACTGCAATTTTCTCTATATCTGACCAATTAGCAATGATGGTGATCTCTTGTGTCGAAAAAGACAGTCATATCTTTGTCATCTTTTTGGTACGTCAGAACCAGATTAAGAAAACCAGCGATTTGAGGTGGATACACCCATGCAGGTGTTACCTCAGGTTGCATGGGAAATAATGGTTCAGATATTTCTAAACTCTGTCCTTCCATTTATTCAAATTCTTAATATATTGCTAGATCAACCACTGTACTACAAGATAGTCTTCAGTCATGACTAGCTTGTAGTCTTAAGCCAAAATATATAACTCCCTTATTTTATTGAATATTCCTACTTGCTATGCATGATCAGATATTGATAAATCAACATTACTAAATGAAAATAGTAAAGCATTATACCTGCTGCTATCCTCTCAAAGCACCAGTAATCATTTACTTTTTCCACTTCCGACATTACCTTTCACTTTTAAACATACTTAAAGAATAGATGCATTAGTAAAACTTCCTCTATTTTAATAAGCAATAAATTGTTCATTCTGTTCACAGCACCAGATATAGGGGTGGAAGAAGAAATAAGGTGGTTTAATCCTGGAACTGGATGTAAGGGGAAGGAGGCTAAAGCTAAATATATAAGCTTACTAATAGCTATGGCACCTTTCATTATGTAGGTTCTAGGTCAGTGGTCTCAAACTGACCATCTGTGGGCTGCATCTGGCCCCCAGAGCAATTTTACATGGCCCACAAATAAACTGCAATTATGTATTTGTTGTAAATATGGTGCTTATATTCACTCTCATTTTGTTAAAATGAATTGTAGCCCATCAGCTGCTTTCAGCTTGTGCATTTGGCCCACATGCAAATTATGTTTGAGACTGTTCTAGGTTGTTGTTGTTGTTGTTTAAGGGTTTTAAGACACAAGGGCATCAATGGCCAAGATGTGTCTTTCCAAGTTTTTAATGTAAATCAAACATTTTTTTTTTTTTTTTTAGATTTGTTTATCAAATCTGATTTGCCGAATAAAATTAAATAATTCACCTATATTCGCAGAGTTGTCTAAGATCTGTTGAAGAGTAACTTGATTCTGGTTATTGCATAAACTCTGAAAACAAAGCAATCTGGAATTTCTGAATCGAGGGCATACCAAAAGAATGTGTTTTACTGTAAGTTGAACTTGGCATTGAAAACAGAGTGGGGGATTTTTGTTTGCCAATAGATGAAAATGAGTAAGATGAGTATGGCCAATTCTCAATCTGGCAAGTATTACTTCTTCTCTGCGACTCTCTCTGATGCTTGAGTTCCATATTTCTGGATTAGGTTTTATTTCATGTAGTTTATTGTTGACTTCATTTTTCCATATTTGGGCCCATTCATTTTCACTTTCTCTAATAACGATTTGACTAAAATCAGTGTGTGGGACTAGCTTTGTTCTGTTTGGCAGTTCTGATGCTGACTTAGCTGCAATGTCTGCTTTTTCATTGCCTTCTATTCCGCAGTGTCCTGGGATCCAGCAAAGAGTTATTTCAGAGTGTTTCTTTTGACAAAGGTTGATTAAAAACTCAATTTCTTGTAGAAGAGGGTGACGAGAATGTCGTTTACCCTGTATGGCTGAAATAGCACTTAGTGAGTCCGAGTATATTAAAACAGAGAGGGATGACTGTTGACATATTTCACTTAATGCAAGCTGTATAGCATACAGTTCTGCAGATAGAATGCTGCACTCAACTGGAAGGGATTTTGAAATTACATGCGAAGGGAACACGGTTGCTGCACCTACATGTGATTGGGTTTTAGATCCATCTGTATAGATTATTAGTTTTCCAGTGTGTTGCGAAGTATGGTTGGCATGCAACTGTCGGATATTACATAGTGGAATGGTATTTTTTGGCCACTGAGCGAAGTAAAGATCAATGTTTATATGATGTCTATTCCATGGAGGTAAAGGCATATTTTCACTTTCCGCAATTTTATTGAGATCGAGTTTCCACTTTTTTATTAGTTCTTGAAGACGAATTCCAGCAGGTCTGGGTTCATTAGGTTTGGATTCATATAGTGTTGACCATAAAGGTTGGTTGAGATATACCCAACAAGGGTGAGTTGGAAAGCTTATTTTGGCAGCGTATTGGCAGAGTAGGCGTTGTCTTCTAAGATTAAGAAGAGGGTCGTGTGCTTCTATATACAAGCTTTGAAATGGCGAGGTTCTGAAGGCGCCTAGTGCTGATCGAAGGGCACTGTGTTGAATGGTGTTCACGGACCGTAAGATGCTGTTTTTTGCTGATGCATATACTATGGCTCCATAGTCTAATCGTGACCGGATTAGAGAACGATATAAATTCAGCAATGACTGTCTGTCAGCACCCCAAGATGTTGAGGATACTGCACGAAGGATGTTTAGTTTCTGGAGGCACGTAGTTCGTAGATAGGTCACATGTTTACGGAAATTTAATTTGGTGTCTAAATTCAGACCCAATAATCTTATGCAGTCTGTCATCGGTATTTCTCTGCCTTTCAGTTTTAATACAGGTTCCGGATGAAGCGATCGCAGTTTACAGAAGTGTATTGCTGCTGTTTTCCCCTCGGTTAATTGATAGCCGTTGCTTTCTGTCCAAGTTTCAATTTTGTGTATTGCTATCTGTAGTTGTCTTTCAATGGTAGCCATATTCGATGATTGACAGGAAATAGCAAGATCATCTGCATACATATAAACTTCTACCGTGGCTGGGATGTCTCTTATAATGCTACTGGTACGTAATGCAAAGAGTGTGGCACTTAAAATCGATCCCTGAGGGACTCCTTCTTCCTGTGTGTGAATTTTGGACAGCTCATTCTGGAATCTTACTTGAAAGGTCCTGAGGTGAAGAAAATTCTGAATGAATCTAGGCAGGTTACCTCTCAGTCCAAGTTTGTATAAGTCTTGGAGGATTCCATATCTCCAGGTTGTATCGAATGCTTTGGTAATATCGAACGTTATCATTACCATGTGCTGTTTCTTAAGAAAAGCATTTCGAATGTGAGCTTCAACCTTGATGTGGACATCAGTTGTACACCTGTTACGGCGGAAACCAAATTGATGGCATGATATAGCATTTTGATCTTCAACAATCCAGACAAGTCTCTTATGAACCATCTTTTCTATTATCTTTCCTAAACAGCTTGTCAAAGATATAGGACGATAACTATTGGGGGAGGAAGCATCTTTCCCAGGTTTCGTTATGGCTATTACAACTGACTGATGCCATGTATCAGGATAAACATTCTCCTCAAAGATTCTGTTGTAAAATTTCAGTAGTGAAGATTTCGAGTTTGAGTTGAGGTGTCGAATCATTATGTAGAAAATGCCATCTGGTCCAGCAGAACTATTTCTAGAATTCTGGAGAGCTTCATTAAGTTCATTCATTGTGAACGGAAGGTTATAAGAATGATATTGTTTTGTAACAAAGTTAATTTTATATTTTTCCATGGACATTTTTTTGCGTCTAAATGAGTCTTCATAAGATTGAGATGATGAAGTGACTGCAAATGTTTCTGCTAGAGCCTCTGCAATATCAGTTGGAGAGGAAATATCTGTTCCTTTCCAGGACAGGATTGGGGCTTTGGTCTGTTGATACTTTCCACTGAGGATACGGATCTTTCTCCAAATTATTCTGGGGTCAGTGTTTCTGGAGATGGTAGAACTGAATCAAATCCACGCATCCTGTTTAGCTTTCCTACGAATTCGGCGTGCTTCAGCTTTCAGCCGTTTATAATTTATAAGATTCTCCATTGTAGCATTTCGGCGAAAAATGTTCCAAGCTTTGTTTTGTTTCCTTTTGGCAAGAAAGCAGTCCCTTGTCCACCAACTATTATACCTTTGTTTTGTAATGTTAACTTTAGGTATTGCACTGTCAGCAGCTCCAAGTAATTCTTCTACTATGTGTCTATTGGCGTTATTAATTGATGCAGTAAGAATCAATTGGTTATCAAACTGCACTGTTTTCGAAAACTTCTCCCAGTTAGCTCGGTGAAAATTCCACGTAATTCTTTGGTTAGATGTATAGTTTGTATCCGTCTGTATTTTGCAAATTATAGGAAAGTGATCACTATTGTGAAGGTCAGTTAATACTTTCCAATCAACACTAGGATACAAGGACGAGGAACATATAGACAGATCTAGAGCAGAGCTAGAACCTGTAGGCAAGTGGATATAAGTATGCACACCGGTATTCAGTAGTGTTAAGTGATGGTTATCAAGTAGTTTCGATCATCCTCCCTCTACGATCCATGTTCGGGGAACCCCACAAAGGATGATGAGCATTTAGATCACCTAGAAAGCATATAGGTTGGGGTAGTTGATTAAGTAAATTATCAAGTTCTGCAGTGGAACATGGTACGTTTGGTGGAATATAAGTGGAGACAAGAGTGAGATTAATCCCAAGGACAATACGAACGGCTACTGCTTCTATATTAGTGGAAAGCTGAACGTGTTTCGATGGTACATTAGCACGAACTAATATTGCTACTCCTCCTCTTGCTGAAGAATCAGAACATCTGTCACGTCTATATAGTGTATACCGTGAGAAGTGTGGGCTATAATTTGATGATAAATAAGTTGCCTGTAGACAAATACATGCAGGATCATGCTGGTGCATTAGGTATTTTAGTTCATCAAGATTGCTTCTTAGTCCTCTACAATTCCATTGGATAATTTTCTGCATTACTTGGGTTTAGGTTAGATGGATTGGTCTGATCGTTTGTTTTTCCCTCGATCCTGTTTATATTTCTCTCGTTTTGAAAAGACTGGACGAGTAATATCCATCTCATCATCAGCATGAAAACAGCATCATCATTGTCTAATTTCTCATCGATTTCCATGGTTCGTTCAGTTGGCTTATTTTGTGTACGATGAACATCTTTCTCCTTTAATAATGTGCCTGTGTTTGGAACGTCTTGTTGTGGCTTGGATGGCTTTGTATTAGTAGAATTTGATGGACTCTTTGTCTTTGTTGCTGTTAGTGTCTCACCATCCGCAAGGATGGATCTAGCCCATTGAATAAGAGATAATTTAGGAGGAATAGTAATATAAGTCTGTGTAGCAAATTCTTTAGTGTTTTTGACTGCATTGGAATATGTTTTGGCAGGCATCACATTTAATATCTGTTTACGTGCCTCTTGGTAAGATACATTTTTCTCTACCTTGTACTTCATTATTTTCTTTCCCGTTTTCCATAATTCGCAAGTTCTAGAATATGCGGGGTGAGTACCCTGGCAATTGGGACACTTTGGCGTTGCTGCTGTACATTCAGTTTGGGAATGGTCTGATGAGCCACACAGGGGACAGATGGTCTTACCTTGGCATGCTGTTTGAGAATGACCATACTTCTGGCATTTAAAGCATCTAAGTGGATTTGGTATATAGGGTCGGATCTTACAGGAAAGGTAGCCAGCTTTTACTGATTCTGGGAGATTCGGACTGCTGAAGGTAAGGATAACATTTCTTGTGGGTGTAAGGACACCATCTTGTTTGGTCATAATTCTCTTAGCACCGACAACACGTTGTGCTTTCAGTTCTTCGGCGATTTCTTCCTCAGAAACATTAAGGAGGTCCCATTCCGAGATGACTCCCTTTGAGGTGTTTAAACTTCTGTGCGGGGTTACCGAAATGGGAAGGCCTCCGAAGGTCGTTTGCTTCAGGAGTTGTCTAGAATGACTGGGATGGGAAGTCTCTATAAGAAGATCTCCTGAGCGAAGGCGTTTGACAATTTTGGGAGTACCTGCTACGGCCTCTATGCTTTTCTGCACAAGAAATGACGATAAGCTACTAAGAGGTTTCGTTGATAAAGAGTGTATAATTAGAAAAGCAGGTATGTCATGTGAAGAATCATCTTTTTTGATTCTTTTTGCTTGAGATGACTCAAGTTCATGCGAGCACGTAGGCTCTACAGTTGGTGATATTAATGGATCCATATTTGCTCCTTTTCGCCCTGAGTATTAGATTAATACTCAGACTACCAGCCCCGCCACGTGGAGGCAGGAGCGGTGCCACCAGTGACCAAGCGATAAGAGATTAGTGGTTAGTGTGTTAGAGAAATTGGTTATATATATATAAAAGAAAGGGTCTTTCCTTCCTTGATATGAAGCTTAGTTCTTTATTTAGAAAAAGCCAAAATTAAATAATTTTATAAATAAAGAGGGTTTTAACAATCTCTACAATCTGTCGCTTAGAGAAAATACGCTTTCAAATCACTTTGGAAATATCGCTATGATCACTCGCGGCCCTGTTCTAGGTAAATGATCTGCCACCCCCCATAGGTATTACCTGGGCCCTCTGAGGTGGCTTTTGCATTACACCTTTGCACTTTAGAATTGGAAATTCCCAGTCATTTTATTGCCCTGCATGCAGATTTGGCATAATGTGTCCATCCCATAGTTTTTTGTTTTGATTAGGACAAGGTCTTATATACCCTCAACATAAGAGTAGAGTAACTCACCTCCCCAATGCCACAGTTTGGACTTTTTGCATTGTGTAAATAAGGAGGAACTTAATGAAGTTTAGTTCATTGATATGCAATAACTGTTATTGTTATGAACTTAATCAACTGGTGATTACTGGAGCTTAGCAATGAGGCAAAATTTCAACATAAGCATTTATTGGATATATATATAAATAAAAGAGCACATGTATACATCACTCTTCACTTATCTTCCTTCCTAAATTAAAGTTAAGACATCAATATAGTGTTACACTGATTCTTCTATTACTGTTATACCCCTTTTACTAAAGGGTCATATCATTAGCATAGTCGTAAATAATTCATGTGTGGCCATTGCCACTGCTAAATATCATTTTCTTTCTGTTTATCCCTTCATAATGCAAATGGGATAATTAAGTGTTAACCAGTTAATAATATTCCTAATATCAAAATACTGTATTGCGACAAAGAATGTCATACATATCATAGAAAGGAATCATCTACATTTGAGACTGTCATTCCATTCTTCCATTTAAAGAAGAGACACTTCAGCTTACCCTTTTCTATCTTCTTTCTTGATTCTCTGCACCAACTTCTCTTGGGTGTTTCCTCCCTGCAAAAATGCTGGTACTGGCACTCACTGCCTAGCACTTATTACCCACTAGCACAATTACCAATAATCATGACAATGGCAACCACCTCCACCACTCTGCTACCCTTTTTAAACCAGCTCTTTTGTTTAGACAACTACTTCCTCTTAATAGATATCCAAAGTCCAATTCCAGATGGTCTACACAGCACATGATGGATAAGGAATTCATTGCCTCATCTTCCAGTAATTTTCACGACCATCGAACCATGGGTACATCAGCTCCTTTCATACGGTTACCAAAGTGGCTCTGCACATCACATGCACCACTTTTGGGCCAAACAAGTGTTACTTAACACCAAAAACGCTTTACAGCTCAAGGTATTTGCTGTACACATGGGAAATGATTTTTTGCTACTCTACCCCTGCTCTGGTGTCATCCCATACTTGTGGAGCTCATGTATGTTTATGAGGGAAACTAGCCATTCTTGACCTTACAATAGAAATCTACCACTACTGTGTACAGTGGTAGATTTCTAGTGAAAAGTTGGGCTTTTAAGGTTTTTAATATTGTAACTCTAATTTTGAATATTTGCTTGATTCTACTGATTTCAGTCCTTGATGGGATGGATATGCCCCTGGTGCTATTTCGGGGTGCATACATTTCAAGTTATCCGAGTGATATAGATTTGATTGTGTTAATTTGCTTCCTTGTTTAGTTTGCCAAAACTAGTTTAGCTAGCCCTACTTCCTTGTAGTCTGGGGTGGGCAGTCAGGGAGAATTCCCCAGCTGGCTAGATGGGCTAAATTGACTGATTTGGGAGCTTGTTAAAAAGTATTTCCATGTCCTTCAGTTTTGTTCCTGGGACCACAACCCATTTAACTTGGGTGTGGACGGTTTTAGTTTGTTTCTGATAGATTTCAGAGATTTTTTGTAAGTTCATTCAGCAGCTGTGTTTATTCATTGGGTAGGACTCAAGCTGTGTACATATTGTAAATATGTTGTTTTATTGTATACATCAAGTATTGAAGAATCAGATTTAATGTCAAGTGAAATGCTGGAAGTAATATCTGAGGCTACAGATGAAGAAAATATGGAGATAACAGAAGTTCCATCTAAGCAAGTTCAAGAACTGTCAGAGATGCAGGTCTTTACTGGAAGAGCAAGAGTGGGTAATAGTGTTGAAAAGAATCAGGAAAGTGTAAAGAAAACTGGTTCTCATAAGAAAAGAACTGATGGGAGCAAAGAAAGATCCAAGTACAAAGGATTGGAATATGCCAAAGAAATAAGGGGTAGGCTTAGAACCTACTTATGATATGCAAAATAAGGTTCCCACAACAGCTATGAATTATATCTTCAAACAGGCCTATGGGGCTGGGAAATTCCATACTGCGATAATTAAAGACAAACACCAGCCAAGGAATAAAATTCACTATTGGAAGACTAAAATACTACAATAAATTACGATAAAAACATACCGAAATAATAAAATTATCTAAAATAAACTGGATTAAAAGCGATAAAACCTGAAGCTTTCGGAGACTGTCTCCTTCAACAGTATACTATTACTGCAATGACACATCCTTAAGTAGCAGGACCATGGCACTCATGCACGTGGTCCATCAAACACATGGTCGGCATTCCCCACACATGCATCGGAAACAGAAGTGGCTCAGGAGCATGTCAAACAGAACCGGTCGTCATCCCGTCTGAGGACAACTGCCTCAAACAGGGGGTGCAAACATGTCCCTGTTAATGGTATTACGACTGGATGACCCGATTTGCAAGCTCTTGAGCCACTTGCGTTCCCAAAATCCATGGGCATAGTCCGTAATGACTGCATCTTCAGGGGAGATCTGATGCTGCTTCTCCCAGAAATGCTCTGCCACAGCAGACCTCGCATAATTAGCAGTCTTAATAGCGGTCATGTGCTCTCCCAGACGGTCTTTTAAACATCACCCCATCTCACCCACATAATATTCCTCACAATCTGGGCACTTAATCTCATAGACGACACTACTAGTGTCCTGGGCTATGGGGTCTTTAACTTGAAATACTGTGCAATCTCCGTCCCAGAAGTTTCACACAGCAGGTCTGACACTCCCGCAGTGCCCGTACCATACTTTCTGAAAGGCCCAGATAGTAAGGAATGTATGCGGTAGCCACAGGGGCAGCAACTCCCTACGATTGGACTCTACCCTATAAATATATTTGTCCAAGACTCTAGGGGTACCCACACTTCCTGAGGTCTGCCGTGACTCTGCAAATTTCCATTTCCTTATCCTCAGGGGTACTACAGTGGGTCCCCACCCTATTCAACAACGCCCTGGCTACACTATTCTTATGATGATAAGCCTGTGCTGAGCTGTAATGAACATACTGGCCACGGCACATAGGCTTTCTATAAATCGTTGTCTTAATTCTAGACCAATCTCTGCTAACCAGGACATCCAGAAACGGGAGGGACCCAGCTTTTTCCACCTCCGAGGTGAATTGTATTAATGGGGAGAAGTTGTGAAGTAAACTGAGCACTTCATCTTCCTTCCCCTTTTATAAAGTGGTGAACGTATCGTCCACATCTCCACTCGCACATGGGGAAATCCAACTGATGAAACATTCTGGTTTCCAGTTCCTCCATTGCCAAATTGGCCACAATGGCACTAATGGGGGAACCCATGGCTGTGCCATGGACCTGCTTGTACATAACTTTTTTAAAGATCATGGTATTGCTAGCGAGGCAAAACTCAATGCCTTTATGAATATATATTATCAATACTTAGTAAACATCTAGCACTTAAGTTATCATCCTGCTCCAAGGCCAACCTTACACAATGCACCCCATGTCCAATGGGGATACATGTGAACAGATACGTCAGACGAGATCCATAGTTATACTGAACAAAGAAGATCGTGCAAAAGCTCTGGATCTTTTACAGAATATCAACATATATAAAGTTAACCATCAAAATCCGTTAGCTGGTTTGGAAAGACAAGTTAACATCATACAAGGCTGGCATAAGGCTGGTAAAATCACTAAAGAAGTTTATTGGACTCTTGCCTCAGGATGTCGATTACCCCAGTTCTATGGCCTCCCAAAGCTGCACAAAGTGGGCATTGCATTGAGGCCAATAGTATCGTTTGTGGGTAGTCCCACCCATGCCTTATCTGGATTTTTAGCTAGAGTTATTGCTCCTATAGTGGGATGCTCCAGATTACTTAAGGATAGAAAGGAATTTGTGAACTTTATAAGAAGCCAGTCTATAGGTGAAGATGAACTTATGATTTCATTTGACATTGTATCTCTGTTCACATGTATCCACATTGGACATGGGGTGCATTGTGTAAGGTTGGCCTTGGAGCAGGATGATAACTCAAGTGCTAGATGTTTACTAAGTATTGATAATATATATTTGGTAAAGGCATTGAGTTTTGCCTCGCTAGCACTACCATGATCTTTCAAAAAGTTATGTACATGCAGGTCAGTGGCACAGCCATGGGTTCCCCATTAGTGCCATTGTGGCCAATTTGGCAATGGAGGAACTGGAAGCCAGGATGTTTCATCAGTTGGATTTCCCCATGCGCGAGTGGAGGAGATGTGGACGATAGGTTCACCATTTTAAAAAAATGGAGAAGGAAGATGAGGTGCTCAGTTTACTTAACAGCTTCTCCCCATTTATACAATTCACCTCTGAGGTGGAAAAAGCTGGGTCCCTCCCGTTTCTGGATGTCCTGGTTAGCAGAGATGGATCTAGAATTAAGAAAACGATTTATAGCATGGCCAGTATGTTCATTACAGCTCGGCACAGGCTTATCATCATAAGAATAGTGTAGCCAGGGCGTTGTTGAATAGGGTGGGGACCCACTGTAGTACCCCCGAGGATAAGGAAATGGAAATTTGCAGAGTTATGGCAGACCTCAGGAAGTGTGGGTACCCCTAGAGTCTTGGACAAATATATTTATAGGGTAGAGTCCAATCGTAGGGAGTTGCTGCCCCTGTGGCTACCACATGCATTCCTTACTATCTGGGCGTTTCAGAAAGTATGGTACGGGCACTGCAGGAGTGTCAGACCCGCTGTGTGCAACTTCTGGGACGGAGATTGCACACAGTGGTGTCTCAAGTTAAAGATCCTGTAGCCCAGGACTATACTAGTAGTGTCGTCTATGAGATTAAGTGCCCAGATTGTGAGGAATGTTATGTGGGGGAGACGGGGTGATGTTTAAAAGACCGTCTGGGAGAGCACATGACCGCTATTAAGACTGCTAATTATGCGAGGTCTGCTGTGGCAGAGCATTTCTGGGAGAAGCAACATCAGATCTCCCCTGAAGATGCGGTCATTACAGACCGTGCCTATGGATTTCGGGAACACAAGTGGCTCGAGAGCTTGCAAATCGGTTCATCCAGTCGTAATACCATTAACAGGGACAAGGGGACATGTTTACACCCCCTGTTTGAGGTAGTTGTCCTCAGACGGGATGACCGGTTCTATTTGACACGCTGCCGAGCCACTTCCGTTTCCGATGCGTGCGTGGGGAATGCTGACCATGTGTCTGATGGACCACGTGCATGAGTGCCATGGTCCTGCTACTTAACGATGTGTCATTGCAGTAATAGTATACTGTTGCAGGAGACAGTCTCCGAAAGCTTCAGGTTTTATCGCTTTTAATCCAGTTTATTTTAGATAATTTTATTGCTTCGGTATATTTTTAACGTTTTATCGTAATTTATTGTAGTATTTTAATTTTCCAATAGTGTATCACATTTTTATAGTAAATTTTTTATTCCTTGGCTGGGGTCTGTCTTTAATTATGCAGAAGAGCTATGAAAACAGCTTTAGATCTGTGGGACCTATTGGAAATGAAGGCTATCGATGTTCACATAGAAAACTTATTAAAAGAAAAGCTAGAGGTGAAAGGAAAAAGAAAAGCTAGAGGTGAAAGGAAAAAGAAAAGCTAGAGGGAAAGCTATGCTTATGTGGCTCAAGAACCAGTAAAAGAAATCAACGTGTGTATTGATTGAAGCAGCAAGTGAAAGATTCAAGACAAGCGAAGACATAAAACAAGAAGTCTTGAAAGAACTTAGACCCGTTCTGAAAGAAATAAAAGTAAAAAATAAGAGACTGCGTGATTGTGTTGGAGGGAGAGGATGACATTAAGAAAATTAGGATGTTCAAAGATACGTTAGATTAAAATGTAATTCCAAAAGTTGTTCATCCTAGAATTGTGGTTTTTTCATTGAAAAGGACATTAAGAAAGATGATTTTCTGAAGGTTTGGAAAGAATATCGGGTATCCAGGAAAGAATTCAATGAAAATGTCGACATTTTCATTAAATAAACGTTAAAAATGGTAATGTGTCAAATTGGATGTTGGAGGTTAGATCGAAGCTTCTGAATATAATAAGACAAAGAAAAATTATGCCAATTGGATGACAAATTCAAAGAAATATTCTCTGTGGCTCAGTGTTAAAAATTCTTAGGTTTCAGTCATGTATCAAAATATTGTAAAAGAGAAGCTGTATGTGGACATTGTGACCAAAAGGGACATGCATACAGAGACTAAAAACAAGGCAGAGGGACCAGTCTGCTGTAACTGTAAAAATAGAAGCAGAAAATGTGATCACACTGCTACTGATAAGGATTGCTTTGAGTACAAAGGAGCTTTGGAATTATATAAAAATAAGATCAATTGTGGCTGAAAAACTAAATGTGCTACAACTAAATGCACAACGAACAAAGGCTGTAACAGCTCAAATTCACTTAGAAAAGGAAAAGGGTATTGACATAAGTCAATTGCAGGAGCCCTATGAAGTAGGCGGCAACGTACGAGGATATCCAAGTAATTATAGGATTGTAGGACGGCAAAAGCCCGAAAGTTGCGCTAGTAGTGAGAAGACACGATCTTGTGATAACTAAGATCACAACTATCAAATGAAAAAACTTGTGCTGAAGTCATTGGCACATTTGGTAGAGTGTACATGATCTCACTATACTGTCAATACTTGGTTGATATAAATCCTTATATTAATTACTCGGAGAAGATAAAGGATATACTTCAAGGTTGCCATATAGTTGTTGGCATGGACTCTAACTGTATTATGGGGTAGTGCAGAATCTGATGATAGAGAGATCCTTGAGGACTTGCTATCAACCTCTGGTATGGTGGTTGTCAATACTCCTGGCCATACACCAACATGTAGCCATGTACATTCCTATATAGATGTTACAGTATGTACTACATCAATTCTTGATAAGATACAGCACTGGAAAGTAGTTGATTATTTGACTACAAGTGATCATAATGGTATTTTGTTTGAACCGAGTCAGATAGAGAAAGTACGGCAAATAAAGGAAACAAAGGTTTTCTGTCAAAAAAGTTAATTGGGAAAGTTTTGATCTAGCCTTCAATCATGAAGTAAATGAAATAAACTGGGATTTACTAATTCCTGAAGAATGTATGTTAATTTCAGGACAGTTTATAGAGCTTCAAAATTATCAATGAAAAGCTTATAATCAGACCTGCAATGTGCTGGAATAGGAACTTGCAAGAAATGAAAAAAAAACTAAGAAATTCCAGAAAAAAGTTCCAAAAGTATAGAAGGTTGGGGATGCTCAAATGACAGGATTGTATAAGAATACATATAGGAATCTAAAAAATTACGTTAAAGCAATTAATGATTCAAAGCAGACTTCATGGAAGTCTGTATGTGACAAAAAAGGCTCGAGATATCCCTGGAATACTGTTTTTAAATTAATTACAGAAAAGTATATTTTAATTCCATAAATTTTACTATCAGAACAAGAAATATGGATACCTTAGGATGGAGTGGTTCCATGGATGTGATCCTGGATGAGTTGTTTCCTGATATGGACACAAGAACTAAGCCAAGAACAGAAGGAACTGATGAGGCGATGCCACTCAACGTTCCAATATGTGAACATTTTGCCATGGAAGAGGTCCAAGATGTTGTTGCACAGGCAGTTGACAGCCAGTCACCTGGTCTGAGTTAACATAAGTTAAAATAATGAAAAGGGTTTTTAATATAAGACCCAATTTAATGGTCAAGATGTTTAACAAATGCTTGGAGATGGGTTCGTTCCCTGAGGTGTGGAGAATGGCTGTTTTGAAACGGATTATCAGAAGTCCGGATAAACTACCAAGTGAAGCAGGTTCGTATCATTCCATAGCATTGTCTGTAATAGCTAAAACTTATGAACGACTGTGTATCAGTCGGTTGATGATTAAATGGTTATAAAAAAGGTAACTCTACAGAGGACGCTATTTATCAGATGAAAACATACGTTCAGAGCTATGAGGGGCATTACATTCTTGGAATTTTTGATTTTCACGGCGCATTCGACATGCTTTGGTGGGAGGGAATCCTCTCCAGGATTAGAACCATTGGATGTTCTGAAAAATTGTATTCAGTTTTTCAAGATATTTCAAATAGAAAGATAATAATTGTTAGGGCAAAATATACTGAAATAAAAAGTAATATTAAAACGAGGTTGTCCACAGGGCTCGGTAATTGGCCCTCACGCCTGGACAATAGTTATGGATGATTTTGGGAAGAAATCACATTGGTGTGAATGTAGTGGCATATGCTGATGACTTGTTAATCCTGGTATATGGCAATGCAAGGTCCCAACTATTGGTACATGTCTCTCAGATAATGGAGGAACTGATGGAGTGGTCCAAATTGTATAATTTACAGATCTCAAAAACAAAGACTGCAGATGCTGCTCAAGGGATGCCTGAGTATGAATAGAAATCCAGTAGTTAAAGCATTTGATATGTCAATTAGGTATGTGACCTCTGAATAGTACCTTGGTGTGTGTCTGTAGGGGAGAGGATGGTGTTTTTGGAGCACATGAAGTATTTAAAAAATAAAATGCGAGTGCTATACACCAAGCTGAGAAGAATGATCAGAACAGATTGAGGGATAAAAGGAAGAGGCCTGAATCTCCTTTATGATTGGGTATTTGTCCCCATAATTACATATTTTGGTGGCTTGGTTGCACTGAATAACTGTTGAAAAGTACTAGCTCCAGGTGCAGAGATTAGCTCTCTTATGCACAACACGAGCCTGTAGAACAGTGTCAACAGATGCTCTGCAGGTATTAACTGGATGATTTCTGGCTGATTTGCAGACCATCTTGTCTGCATTACTATATTGCACTAGAAAAAACATCAGGAAAACTGTTGGGCATGTCCTCTTGCCCAGATCTAAATAAGATTTATTCGAGATCTGATTATAAATCAAAAGGCAAGAATTAAAAATGAACTGATGGCTGTATGGCAACAGAAGTGGGATATGAGTAAAAAATGCCATGTCACCTATATCTATCTACCAAGTGTTGATATATTAAATGTGTGGGCAAATCCGTGGCAGCAATTTGGACTACATGTCACTTTCCTTATCAATGATAATGGAGTGGCAAAAAGAATCCATGAGTTGGGCCTTGTGGAAAATGATTTATGTTCTTGTGGGTTACAAGGAACTAGTGTCCATATTATGCTCCATTGTGATCAATATGTTGATCTAAGGCATGAACAGGAGACAATTCTAGATTGACTTGAACAACACTATCTATGGATCATGTTCACAGATAGGGCTCTCCTATGGCACTTCAATAAGTTTGAGTTTAGTTTTTAAACTGAGAGCAAGACTAGATAGTTGTTCCTGCCTCCTTATGGCTGGGGATGGTAACACAGCCAATTAGGATATGTGAAATGATGATAGCTAATCCTATATCCTTCTTGTCTGTGGCTAAGGGGATTAGTGCTCTCCCAAGATATGTTGATTTGTTTGAATTTTAAATGGTATTTTATTATTACTATATTAACATTTTTAGAACAGCTCAAGATAATAACACTGAAGTAGCATAATCCACATATAAGCCTAGGCTTAGGAGGTGGATTTACTGAAGGCGAGTTGAATGAATGTCCTACATGCCTGGGAGCATATAGGACAGGACTGACTGTCCTGGGAGTGATATATTTTGTCTATTGTAGACCTGAGTTAATGGAGGAAAATGTAAGATATTTGGAGAAGGTAATGCAGACAATAGGAACTGCCCATGTGGTTATTGGGATGGATTCAAATGCAGGATCGACTCTTGGGGCACATTGGGTTCCAATGAAAGAGGTAGAGAGATTGAGGAACTTCTGTTGGCTGAGGGATTGATTGTCCTCAATGATCCAGACCAATTACCAACATCCTCATTGATGGGGGAAACCTACAATGAGACAGCCTGTACTAGCTCTCTATTAAGATTGAGAGAGAACTGGCAGGCAGTCTATGATGAAACTACCAGTGATCAAATTTGAAAAATTGGTTCAGAGACTCTGGCCAGCAGTTGGATTCAAACGAAAGATTTTGTACTGAGGGGGTAGATTGAACGAGATTCCTTGCTCTGTGGCAGACTATGATAAATCAGATTGATCTGTCATGTATGACTGCTAATGAGAAGGCTGAACAAATAACTGAAACCATACAAAGGGTGTGTGATGTGTCTTTGAAGGAGGAAGCAACCAGTGCCTTGGTGGTGCTCAGCTTTCTTCAATGAAGAAAGCTCAGAAGAGCTATCAGAGGAGGAATTTCTGCTAATGATATTGAAGGACTTAACAGACATTATCAATCCCTAAGGAAGCTTTACAGCACGAAAATTATAGAAAATAAGAGGGCATCTTGGCAAGAGTTTGTAAGGGAGAGGGGGTCTGCAGATCTGTGGTCACCAGTTTATAAGCTTATCACTGAAAAAATATATAGTGATGAAATAAGGTCTACAAGTGTGGACTCTAATAAGGAGACCACAGGCTGGCAGGACTGTCTCCTTAATTGTTGATAGTCTGCTCCTTTGGATGTGGAGGATAGTGAGTGATAATTAGTGAAAAAACAAAATTAGATGTATGGTACTTTTGGGAGTGAGGCTCCCTTCTCTCTTGCTGAGCTTAACTTTGCAGTTCAAAGTACTAAAATAGGAAAAGCCCTAGAACTGGACTTTGAGATGGAAGTCGTTAGGAAAGTTTCAGATTAGTTCTGAAATATTATTGGATCTATATAACTCTTGTCTTGCTGAAGGTATTTTTCCAGATGTCTGGAAGAGGATGATCCTCAAAAGCCCTGAGAGGCCAATGGATGAGTCTAATTTCTACCGCTGTATAGCCTTGCTACCTGTAATGGGGAAATTGCTGGAGTGGATGGTTCTTGGGTATTTAGTGGCTCACTATTGTGCTCAGGGACTGGACTCTCAAAGGCAATATGGCTTTAAGGTGGGCTCCTTTTTGGAGGATGCAATAGTCAGGTTGATAACTTGGGCTAGTGAACAGTTGGGATGGTATGTCTTGGGCTTGTTCATTGACTTTAAGGGAGCATTCAATGTCCTGTGGTGGGACTCTGTCCTTAGGACTTGTGCTGTCTGTCCAAAGAATTTCACTTTTGAGAGACTTCTGTTGAAGACAGATTGTAGTTCGAACCTCCTATACTGACTTGATAAGACCGGTTTATAGGGGGATGTCCACAGGGTTTGGTCCTGGGTCCAATTCTGTGGAGGATACAGAAATTGTGTATGATCTGTCCTGGTGAATGCTGACTCCTGGAGACAGCTTGAAGAAAAGGCTAGTTTTTGTCTATCTCAATTGCTGGATTGGGCAGAGAAGCATAAATTGCAGGTCTCGCGGCAAAAGACTCGCGATACTGTTGAGGGGAGGCTCCAGCTGGACAAGACCAGTCTGCAGATATGGGAATTTATCGATTAAAATGTCAAGAAAACAATGTACCTGGGAGAGCGATTGAATACATAAGAAATAAGGTCAAAAGATTGACCGTCAAGCTCCAGCGAGTTACACGCATAGATTGGGGCATAGAGGGGGTTGCTCTCCACCTCCTTTACGACAATGTTTTTGTCCCAATCCTGACGTACACAGCTGGGGCTTGGGGAGAATGTGGAGACCATTCTCATGTAAGGAGAATATTGATATCTGCACAGCGTTTCACTTTCTTAGGTATTACCAGAGCATGCCGTACAGTGGCTTCTGAGGTGCTGTGCATACTAGCAGTAAAATTGCCTGTGGATCTGCGGGTAGCAAAGAGCTATCTAAGATATGCCATAAAAAAAGGGCTTATCACGCCATGTTTATGGGGTGCACCCGTGTCTGGTGGGACAGCAGCCTACTATAACATCAGAACAGAAGCGAGTTAATGATCAGGTTGAGTTCGTTTGGCAACCACAATGGACAACTTGTGAAAAAGGAAGACATTTATTTGCCTTCTTTTCAAACTGTTGGCCGAGGAAGACGTTCTAGAGTGCAGGCCTGCTCGGTATTCACTGGACATTGCTTAAGAGCAAGATTATTCCAGCTGTGGCTCACAGATACTGAGAGATGTGCTTGTGGAGAGCTAGAGACAGGTATCCATTTAGCACTTTAGTGTCCAATGTATATGGATTTGAGAGCTTGGCTGGAGTGAGGGTTGCTTGCTCTTGACTTTTGGGGTCAAGAGTTATTAGAAATGAAGGATAATTATGTTCAATTTATGGAATATAAAAAGTCTATCAGGTTTAGATAGTGGAGACCGACCTACCTCCCCATGGTGGGGATGGTAACTCATGGAGGAATTGTTTTTCCTTCATGAGGCTAAAGGTCAAAATAAGAACTTAAAATGTTATTTGGTTGTCCAGTTTATTTTTTAGATGAAATAATCTAATCAAAGTAGTTATTATAAAAACAATGAGAACTGTTGCATATGGGAGAGACCCACGTGGCAACATAGGTAAGAGCTCCCCAAATGACAAATGTCCTATATGCCTAGCCCAGGGGTGATGCTGGGGTTAAGTTTGGATAGCTTTTCTTGCCGATTGAAAGAATGCCTATTACTGTGTGAATCACAGGAGTTTTGCTTCCATTTGCCTGAGGCTGACAGCCAAGCATCTCAAGCTCACCTTATAAGGTGAGCTTGAGATGCTTATATTTTATATAAGGGGTTTTATATTTTCTCCTCTTGAGGATTTCTGTGCCCTCCGAAATTGCCGAGCTGAATTCAGCTGTTTATATTGAGAGCATTTCCGTGCCCTCCAAATTATAGTTTTTCAGTTAACAAAAGTTACTCCTGGGACCTCAACTGTTAAACTTGGGTGAGGAGTTTTTAATCACTAAGGATAGATTTACTCATGTTTTAGTAATTCCATTAAGTTGAGTCTAGGTTCAAGCTTCCCTGCTTCCTACAGTATTGTAAATAGTCGATTCTTCATCTGTTTTGAAGTTGAATTTTTAAATTGTATATAGTTTATTTTATTTATACAATGTCTTCCTCTAATGAGGAAGATGTATTAAGTAATAAGGAGTTGTTGATGGTTACGAGCAGGGTCACAGAAGATGAATGTGAAGAGCTCATCAAGGAATCTTGGCACAGGCAAAGGAATTTGCCGAGAGTTCTCTGGAAGGGCGTTACAAAGGACACCAATTAAAACCAGGTCGTCTTCTATGTTAGATCCTCAGTCTCAAAAGGTATCAAAGAAGAAAAGAAAGCAGGGTGATACATCAGATTGTGGATCGAGTGACAAAGAAAAGAGCAAGAAAAATGGAGTTAAAGACATTAAAGATGAACGTTTTGATTATATCTTTGAAACAAGAGGACTTAAAACATTTGTGCGATGCCAATAATAAAGTTCCCACAGTAGCAATAAGGATTATTTTAGATGTGGGATGTAGTGGAAAGAAGAGCCCATGAAGTGCACGTTGAAAATGTTTTTTTGAAAGACAAGAAAAGGAAAGTTTTTCATCTATTGTCGCCAAGAATGTGGAAAAAAAGAATTGCCCCAAAGGTTATGATTGTGAAAGCTGCAACGGATAGGCATAAGTCAAGTGATGATGTGAAGATTGATATCCTCAAAGAAGACCTATGCTATCCACAGTAAAGGTTTGAAATATAAGACCAATTAAAGATTGTGGGGTTCTTATTGAGGCAGGGATGGTTTATGACCTGGCAAAAATAAAGTCCTGTCCAAAGATGCAAGAATTAGGTTTGAAGTACAGTGTTCCTAGGCCTATCTATCATAGAATTGTTTTGTTTGACGTTGAATTAGACAGAACGTGAAGAATTAAGTTTGACAAGGCATTTAAGGATATCTTTAATGAAAAGTTTAATGACAATGTTAAGATTGACAGCAAATAATAGGACAGTTAAATAATTGGATACTACAAATAAATGCAGAACTATGGAAAGTTCTGAGTGATAAAAACACTTTCATTAGATGGTCTTCTCGCAAATTGAAGGAAATATTCTGTTGCTCAATGTTTTACCTTTGGTCATGTGGCTAAAGATAAGAGATATTGTAAGAGGGAAATGCTGTGTGGTCACTGAAAAAAACAGGACATACTTTCACAGACTGTACAAATCGAAATGAAGAGCCTGTATGTGGAAACTGTTTAAAGGGACAAACAGCTGCCCATGCTGTGGTGAGTAGAGATTGTCCTGAACATGTTAAAGCGATTGAAAATTATAAAAAGAAAATTTATGGATAAAAATCTTAAAATATTACAGTTGAATGCCCAACATGCTAAGGCAGTGGCAGCCCAGTTGCATCAAGCAGTGGAGTTGGGGCTGTGGACATTGCCTTTCTGCAGGAGCCTTACTCTGTACAGGGACAAGCGAGGGGTTATCCCATAAAATACAATTGTTTTAGAGGGCGAGAATCTAAGACAGCGATAATTGTAAGAAATGAATTAGTTACTAAGGTTGTTTCTATGTGCAATGAAAATCATATGCTGCAAAATAATAGGTGGTTTTGGAAGGCTATTTTGTACCAATTTGTCCTTCGAAGGAAATTGATGATTACTTTATTTAGATAAGGGTGCAGAATATTAGGTTCTTGTGGTGATTGCCATAGACTGCAACTCAACCTCTCCCTGTGGGGTGGTAGTGTTTCTGACGATAGGGGCTCAATACTTTAATTCTTTGCTACTACCTCTGGGATTGAGGTTATAAATTTTGCTGGACATGGGCCAACATACTCATCTACTATGCATTGGCAGTCATATTGATATGACTATATCAACTCATTGGATTATCCGAAAAATAAGATTGGAAAGTTATACATAATCAAACTACTAGTGACCACAACAGTATTTCCTTTATTAATAATATAGATGTTAGTCTATGATTTAGAAAAGACTATGGTTAAAAATGTGGCATGTCCTAGGTTTGATGTTGAGTTGAATAGAATATTTTGCAAGAAGACTGAGTTAAATTGTCATCTATTCACATGGTAACTAAATTAACCGAAATACTGCAAAATAGTTGTAGGAAGAGTATGAGATTAAAGAAAGGTGTTAATCGACCAGTTTTTTGGTGGACTGATGAACTGACTCAGAAGAGAAGTGTGGTATCAAGAAGCAAGACGTTCAATGAGTAAGAACTGGCTATCAAGAATTGTGGGATTATAAGAGCAATACAGAATTCTCAGATGTGACCACATTCATACCATCAACAGAACTAAGATTTTACAGTGGAGCGAGTATATAGGTAAGCAGGGATCCAAAGAGTTCCATTTTTAAATTAATAAAATGGAAAATTTTAGATGTCTCTTATAACCATTGGTGTTGGTGAAGATGAGACTAACATGGGAGAAGTCCATGGGTGTGATCTTGGATGATCTGTTTCCTGATGAGGCATATGGTCTGTATGGACAGATAATTGAGGAAAATTACCAGTATAAGCCAGATGTTGGGGAGGAACTTTACCTTAGTGGAGGTAGAAAATGCTGTGTCCCTTGCTAGGGTAGGCAAATCGCCAGGCCTTGAAAAGTTTGAAGTGGAAGTGGTAAAAAGAGCTTTTCAGAATTGTATGTTACTATTTTAATAAATTTTTAGATGAGGGTGCTTTCCCACCTGGTTGGAGAAGTGCACAAATTAAATTATTTGTGAAATTAATGGATAGGAGGTTAAACGAGACTGGTACATATCGTCCCATTGCACTTCTTCCAGTCTTGGCAAAGATATGAACGATTGTGAATCAGTTGAATAATGATTACGTATAATAATAAAGGTTTAGCATCGAATAAGCAATATGGATTTAAGAAAGGTCAATGAACTGAAGATGCTGCTTATAAACAATCCAGACGGAGTGTAGTGGGTCAAGATGTGCTTGGTCTATTCATTGATTTTAAGGGTGCCTTCGATAGACTATGGTGGGAGGGCATCCTGTATAGAATGAGGACCGAATGTTCTTATAAGTTGTATTCTGTCTTGAGAATTATTTCAGGGACAGAAGTAGTAATTAAGACTAAATATTGTGAGTTAAAGAAAATTTGTAGAGGTCGTCCACAGGGCTTGGTGATCGACCCCTACGCTTGGAACATGGTATTTGAATATGGGTATACCAGGTGTTGATTTCATTGCCTATGCAGATGATCTAGTAATGGTTGTAAGTGGTGATACTAGAACACAAATTGAATATAAGGCAGAGGAGGCCTTAATAAAATTAGAATGGTCCAGGCAGTATAAGTTACTGATTTCAAGAGACAAGGCTGTTAAGATACTCTTAAAGGGGAAGTTAAGTATGAATTGTGCTCCTACTGTGAGGCTTCTGGGTGGTGCAGTTTGATATGCAAGTGTTTAAATATCTTGGTTTGAAGATATTTTTTTACAGAAAAAGTCAAATATTTAAAAGAAAATAAGGACACTATGCCAAGCTTTCGAGAGTAGTATGGACAGATTGGGGGATAAAGAACAAGTCCTTAAATTTATTATATGAAGGCTTGTTCCTGCCAATTGTAACATATGCATCTGGGGCTTGGGTTCATAGTGCCAATAATTACTATTTGAAAACAATTGATTCAGGCACAAAGTTTGCCTTGCTGGAAATCACTTGAGCATGTTGAACTGCTTCTACTGAGGCCTTGCAGGTACTCTCTGGCAGGATCCCTGTTCAGTCAATGGTTCTTTTATTGGGCCTTTATATCTGACTAAAAGAAATATAAAAAGGACAATCAGGGAATTACCTCATGTCCTGATGAAACTAAAGAATTCTATTTTTAATGTTAAGACAGAAAAGAAAAAAATGTGCGAAATTATAACAAAATGCAAGAAAATTGGGAATTTTCAGATAAGAGCTGACAGATGTTTGAGTTTATTCCAAGGGTGGAGATTGTAGACCCCATGAAAAGAGTACAGCTATAATTTGGAATGAACTCAACATTTCTATTGACTGGACATACTTGCTATTATATTAAGCCAGTTAGGATTAGCAGATAGTGCCACATGTCATTGCAGTGAATTTGAATCATCGTTGCACATCATGCTTGACTGAGTGGCTTATGCTGACCTGCAATATGAATTAGATATGTCCATTGGAGGTCTGGAGAAGGAGTATGGATCATGTTCATGGATAGATGAACATTTTTGTATTTTAACCAATATGTAGTTGGGGTATTTAAAAGACAATGGCCTGGTAGTAGAGGTTTGCCTCCCTGTGGCAGGGATGGGAACTCCCATAATTAAGATGGATGGAAACAATTTCGAAATTGATCTTTCTTATGGGAGGTCAAGTGGCCATGAAAACTTGAATTAAAACTCGTTTTGAGTTGGTTATTTTAAATTAAATGTTCAATATATTTTAAGACTGAAATAATTTCCATTTTGACCATAACTGTGGATGGGCTTTGGCCCAGGGAATGGGATTGTTAAAATGGAAACTTAATGGAATGTCCTATATGCTTGCCCTGCTAGCAATTAGAATGCTCAGGTGCACATTTCGATAACAAGTGCTTATAAAGTGCGAATTCAAGTGGTAGAAACTGCTAATCAACTTTATTTTTGTTACTTGTGCTGTAGTAATTGCTTTGGGCTCTCACATCCACATTGTGTGGGGTGGGCACCCAGGTGAAGCCTGCATGGCTAAGCAGAGCCTTACTACCGGTGGGTAGTTAAACAGTTGTGGACAGGATTGCAGAAAAAGGAAATCAGCATTTCCATGCCCTTTCGAGGGATTGGACTTGAGAAATTCAAGCCTTAGAACTTGTTGCGACAAATTTTGTTAGTGTTATTGGTGGATACAAGTGTTTGTGTGTGCATATATATAGTATAAATTTATACATTGTGTTAAAGATTATTTATAATATTTTTATTGTATTGTAGTAATATTGAGCTCTCATGGCAGAGCATCCAGAGGATGAGCAGCCTGGTGGCTCTGGAGGTGTGGTAGGTGGAATGCAGGATGGGTCCTCTTTCCCCCAAGATAGTGCAGCATGGGAGTTGCAAAGCAGCTGTGATAGTGTGTAATCCCAACCTTGTAATAACAGATACAAAGTTTGTCTTTCACACATGGAGTGTGCGTAGAAATAATTGTTCCCATTGGGCAATTATGTAGGAAGTATTTACTGCCAATTCGGCGGTAGAAAATTGAAAATAAGACTGCTTCCTGGCAAGAGTTTGTAAGGGAGAGGGGGTCCACAGATCCATGGTCTCCAATATATAAGCTTATCACGGAAAAAATATGTAGTGATGAAATAAGGTCTACAATTGTAGATTTAAGTAGGGAGACCACAGGCTGGCAGGACTCAGTCTCCGTAATTGTTGTTCTGCTCCTTCCTGATGTGGACGATAGTGAGTGAAGAAAAACCTGTAAATGGACAATACAGCCATTAATTCTCTTAATGCAAAATTATGCAAATAAATGGTCAGGGGTCATATCAAGTAGCATTGCAGGTTGATTAGGGGACACGAGAGGAGAATTATGATCTGCTCTTGGTACAGGAGCCCTATACTTTGGATGGTAATGTTAAGGGTTATCCTATGAATTATCGCATTGCGCAGCATGTAAAGCAGCCATGACAGTGTGCAATCGACTTAGTAATAACTAAGTCGATTGCACACTGGTTATAAGAAAAGATTGGGGTATAAAGGGAGCCCTCAATCTGTTGTATGAATGTCTTTTTGTACCAATGTGTTATGGAGCCGGGGCTTGGGTACATAGATTGAATAATGTAATAATTCAAAAATATTTATCACAGGCACAGATTTTCTGTTACGGGTTATGAGGGCATATCGGACGATGTTCACCGACGTCTTACAGGTGGTTTCTGGGAGGACACCAGTAGAATGAAGTTTTAATGGCTGGATTATCCTATTTTACTAAAAGGAATATTGGAAAAACAATCCTTGGCATAAGCTCATGTACCAAAGAAAATAAGGAATATTCAAAGGCGGATGTAAAAACGAAAAAAAGGTTCTTTGAAGTAATAGTTAAATGGCAAACAGCGTGGGAAAATTCAGAAAAAGGAAGACAAGACTTTTTATTACCAAGGGTTGACATAGTAAATCCAAAAAAGGAAGAAATTGTTGCAATTTGGACTCAAAGCAATGTTCATAATGACAGAACACGGACTTTCACTTAGACTAAGTCAACTAGGACTAAGGGATAATGGTATGTGCTTATGTGGGGATTTTGAAACGTCTGAACATGTAATGTTACATTGTAACTTGTACATGGATCTTAGAATGGAACTAGAACTCTCAATTGGCTTCCTAGGGAGAGAGAGAGAGAGACTATTATGTTCACTGACACTTAAATGTTAATGAAGTGTTTAAAAGGACAAGAATAATGCAAGATGGTAGCGCCTTCTCGCGGCAGGGACGTAAACTCGTGCCATTAAGATTTGTGGATAGTCAAAATAAAATTTCTTGCAAGAGGCTAAGTGACAACGGATTAAAAATTTGTTCGTTTATTGTTTATGTTCGTTATTTTAATACTAACATTAAGTTTAATTCAAGTTTAGACATTATATACCCATTTCAGAACTTATCACGGGTGGGCAAAGGGTTCTTAAATGGACGCTGAAATGAATGTATGGGCCGTTCATGGCAGATAAGGTTTGCGTTTCCAAAGACTGGTTGCATAAGATGTACAGAAATGTAAATATGTGAGCTGTGCTTGGCACACTATTGTAAGTTTTATTTATTCCCGCATGCTAGCATTGTTGCAACTGCTTATCTTATGCTGACTTTTGTCAAATGTGGTGCAATTGACCTAAATTTATGTATAATCTAGTTAATTTTAAACTGATTTAGATTTCTGATTGTGGTTTGATCAAAGCAATCTGATCTCTATAAATAGTGTATAAAGATACAAAATTAAGGGTAGTAGCGACCTGCCTCCATGGGGCTAGGGATGGTAAACTTCCCTGTTGAATTTCAGCACGGAAGGCTAAATGGGTCGATGTAAATAGTTAAATTGCGTTGAGCTTACTGTTCCGGAAACGCTTCAATGAGTGTACATATATCCTACAGGTGAGCCCTAGAGCAATTAGAATGCCCGGGTGCACAGTTCTTTCACAGCGATCTATAAAGTGAATCTTTTAAGTGATAGAAACTATCAACTTTTGCGATTAGTGCGTGTGGTGCTTTGCTCAAGGCTCTCACATCCACGTTGTGCGGGGAGGGTGCCCAGGCGACGCCTGGACAGCTGAGTAGTTTGACTACCTGTTGTTAGTCGAACAGACGGTGGATAGGAATTTGAAAAGGGAATCTGAGCATTCCTGTGGTTTTAGGACTTTTTTCAAGCCTAAGAATTTGTTGCGACGAACTGTATATTCCTAGTTGGGTATACAGTATGATCTGCATTGCGTCCTGTTTGTGCCATTGTTATTTTGCGAGTTTTGTATATTGTTATAAGGTGAACGCTCATGTCTGCACGTCCGGAGGATAAGCAGCCTGCCGGTTCTGGAGGTGTGGAGTTAGGAGATTTAGTACATGATGGGGCCTCTTCCCCACTGAGATTGTGCCCTTTGGCGGTGAGACTTCAAAGACTGGAAAGTGAGGAGCCTGAAACCTCAATGGAGGAAGCAAGTGATGTAGAAAAAGATGGTTGTGGACACTGCTCAAAAAATAGTAAAGCGTTCTAGGGTGGACAGCGGTGATGAAGGGATCATGACCTTTGAAGATGTCAAGAAAGTGAGGAAGCAATTGCATGAGTTCTTATTTAAAGAACTGAATAAAGTGAATAGAGCAGCAATGAACACTATATTGGAGATAGTGTGTAAGTGTATTTAGGGTCAAACGGCACAAGGGGTTCCCCCATCTCCGCGTAGTTTACATTGTGGGTGAACCAGTTGACTGGAGAAGCCAGAGATTTAAAAGTGTATGGACTTTGTATATGTGTGATGCCTTGTACCGTTGTTCATCTGGTCATTTAGCCGCTGGGCCCCTACTGAGGCCCAACGTTGCCCCACTTACGCCCCGTGGAGGCAGACCAGGTACACCACTTAGTTATTTACTCTGGCAGGTCCTGCCACCTAATTTCCTGAGATTTCGGCGGCTAGGACCTTTAAAAAAAAAAAGACAGAAACGCGTCGACGTAGGGGTAGAATCGCTTAGTTTTGCTAGGCCAAGTTATGGGCGTAAGGTAATTTAGATATGTTAAGTTTTTGGGTAGGGCTTTCGCTAGCTTATAGATAGAGAGGGGGAGGCAGAAGGCTGGGGGGGAGAAAGACAGAAATATGGGGCCAATAGAGTAGGTAGCCCCAGTTTTCAGTGGGACATGCCCATGTCCCACCAGAGTAGAATATATAGGGTGGAGAGGAGAGGACGAAAATGTCCCCCCCTGCCCCCAAGGAAGTAGGTTTAAAGGTGAAGGGGGCTAGAGTGCCCTCTTCAGATCGCCATATGGCTATTGGCAGCTATTGTTTCAAGTTTCTTTACTCGTGGGGCAAGCTCCGTCCTTGTGCCTCTCATCTTTAGTTGCAGCCTTTACATTGTGCTGTCTGGTGTCTCAATAGTGGTACTTGATGTCAGTGATTGTAGATGGTGATTAATGTCCTTCTCCTGATGAAGAGGTCTTGTGCGAACTGGGATAATGCTCTATATTCATCCTCAGTATCTATGAAATGGGATTCCAATCCTTTTGGTAGGTATCTTAATTTTGTTATAAGTACCCCTCTGAGGTCTTCATATTGTGGGCACTCGTACACTATGTGATTCCAGCTTTCTGTCTCCCCGCACGTACAGTTTGGGTCCTCCGTGAGTCCGAATCCATGCAGCTTCTCATTGTAGGGTCCGTGTCCTGTTATTAGAGATGTCAAATGGTACCCTGGGAAGTACCAGGTCGGCTGTTTTGGGTAGATTTTCTGGAGGTCAGGTAGATATCTTCTGGTTATCTCACCCTTGGTGGTCTCCGTCCATCTTCTCTGCCATAATTTTAGCAGGTGGTTCTGTAATCTAGTTTTTTCCGTTTTTAGGTTGTTCGCTGGGTCAGTTGTGTAGTCCAGATGTGTGGCCGCCACTCCCCTGGATAGCAAGTATAGCAGACTTCTGCGAACGACCTCCAGGTCGAAAGGAAGCGCTCCAGCGAGTACCTGGAGTGCTGGAGTACTCACTGTACTACACGCACGCGTCGTAGTTAAGAGTATGGTCCTTTGGATCATGTCCAGAATTCTTCTATTCACTGCCAGTGCAGTTTTTGGGAACCAAATTGCTGAGGCGTAAGTAATTGCTGGGAGAAACGTTGTCCTGTAATATAGCGTCAGGGCTGTTTTTTTTGAGTCCCCAATCTTTCCTAGTAACTCTGGCTACCAGTGCAGAATAGCTCCTGATTTTTCTTATGTACTTTAGGTGCAGCTGGAACGAGAGGTTGTTGTCCAGTACCACGCCTAGGTACTTAAGTTGGTTTACAAACTTAATGGTGACATTGTTAATTTTTATTTGCGGTGGTCGTCGCAATTGCAGGGTTCCTTTAAGCAGGATTGAAGAGGTCTTTGTGGGTGAAATTGTTAGCTGGTGTTTTGCGGCCCATTGCTGGAGTTGCTGCAGTGCTTGGTTTGCGTGGGTTTCCAACTGGGCCCGGGAATCCGCTCCCACGGTCAATATCAGATCATCAGCGAATGCTTGTGTCCTGACGGGTCCCAGATCCATCACTAAGAACTCATCTAACACCATATTCCACAGGAGTGGTCCCAGCACCGACCCTTGCGGACAGCCTCTGTGTACTTCTCTTGTAACCTTATGGTATTCTACATTGATCTCCACTCTTCTATGTGATAAATAGTTTTCCATGACCTTGAATAGGTTTGTTGGCACCCGTGCCTCCCTCAACCTCACCAGGACGCTTGGCCACCAAAGTGAGTCAAACGCCCCAGCAAAGTCAACCGAGGTGAGAAGCAGGTACTTGTTTCTACATTCTTGTACCGTCCTGAGTAGGTTTCCCAGTGCGTCCACTGTCGAGGTCCCTGGCTTGAAGCCATACTGATTAGCGGCATGGAGTCCAGCTTTTCCGTAGTGAGCAATTATTCTTCTGTGAAGTAGTCTTTCGAATACTTTACTTACCACCGAGAGCAGTGCGATGGGTCGATATGCATCTGGGCTTTTTTGGAATTAGTTTTAAGTTGGCCGTTTTCCATGCCTTTGGAAAGTGGCTGGCTTCCAGGCATCTGTTGTATAGGGTGAGCAATAGGTACGGTGCGTATTCAACAGTTTTCTTTAAGATTTCAGGCTCAATCATGTCGAGACCTGGGCATTTCTTGCTTCTTACTCGACTAGCTGCCACGCTGAGCTCGTTATTGGAGATGTGGGATATCTTGGAATCCAAGGCATTTAGAGTGCATGAAGCGAATAAAGTACTTAGAGCCAAGTTACGTGAAAGATGTAGTGGGCCAATTTAAAGAAACATTTCGGAAGTGATAAAAAGGAGTGAGGTACGTGTGCGTGCCCCAAAAAGAAAAACGACATGTGGTCTATAATTTTAAGTTGATAATGAAAAATTTAAGACCAGTGAGGACGTTAAGAATGAGGTTCTAAGAACAGTACAACTGGAGCTAAAAGACACGAAAGTTAAGAGCTTCCGAACAATTAGGGACAAAGGAGTGGTCCTTGAATTGGATTCTAAAGATCTTACAAAGGTGGCGAATTGTGAAAAAGTAACTGGAGGGATGAAGTTGGATATCCCCCCGAAAGCAAGGTAGTCGTATCATTGTATACGACAGTAGAATGAAAAGGAGTTCTTAGAACAGCTTTACTTAAAGCTGTAGTCGATGGGACTAGACAAGGCAAAATTCTTGAAAGATACTGTAGTGAGGTCCGTGGCCAAAGTGTATGATCGCGAATCGAAAAATTGGATTTTGGAAGTTTCTTGGTGGGAAGAGGTCGAATTTTTTGTCCATTGGAGTTGGCATAGAGTTAGGGACAGTGTTCCTAACAAAGTTCTTTAAGTGTTTGGCTTTTGGCCATACACAAAGAAATTGTAAGGCCAGGCTGACTTGTTGGCATTGTGCGAGATAGTGTCATCTCTTCAATGACTGTCCTCAAAAGCTGGATGCGCCAATTGCAAAAGATCATGAGTGCTGACCACTCCATTAGCTGTTATTTGGTTTTTATGAGCATTGGAAACTAAGGCCATATTGCTCAGGGGATTTGCGGTGGTCATTTCCTGACTTTCCGCATCCTCCGTATTTGGTGGTCACGGGCTCGAACGCCGGTCTAATCAAGAAGCGCGTGCTATGCACTGCTGCTCCTGCCCACCTGAATACGGAGGCGCCCCATTAGGAGCGAAGACTGTTCAGAATAAGAAATTTAGAGAATCTAAAGAAAAACCAGTGAATGGATAGTGCAACCATTAATACAAAATTAAAAATTATTCAAATGGTCAGCGCTCATACCAAGTAGCTCTGCAGTTGGCTCAGAGAACACGAGAGGAGTTTTGATCTGCTCTTGGTACAGCAGCCCTATACTGTGGATGGTTATGTTAAAGGATATCCTATAAGTTATCGGATTGCACAGCATTGGAGTTGTAAAGCAGCCGTAGTAGTGTGCAATCCCGACTTGGTAATAACAAAGATACAGAGTTGTCTTTTACGCACTGAGTGTGCGTGTAGAAGTAATCGGCCCGGCGATTGTATGTTGGGAGCATATACTGTCAGTTCAATGAGACCCGTGACTTGAATCTACAAGATGCTGATTGTCTTTAGTGAGCTTGTAGCTAAGCCAATAGTACTGGGTGTGGACTCAAACGCCAGTTCTAAATTATGGCATAGTACTGAGACAGATGGTAGAGGTACTCGGTTTGAGGAATGTATTGTCAGTAATAAGCTGGAAGTTGCGAATCGTCCACACAACCCGAGCACCTTCTCCACTGAACGGAGAAGTCAAACAGATTTCTGTGTAGTTTATCAGCCGTAGATACAGTACAGGAGTGGTGTGCGAGGGAAGGGTGGATGACGAGTGATCTCCGGGTGATAACATTCAAAATTGTAAGAATTATTCCAGAATTTAGTTGAGGAAGCACCTAGTAGATTAATAAGAGGGCCTGTGGACTGGCAGCGATTTCAAGCCTGTATCCAGAAACAATTGCAGAAAGGGAGAACAGCACTTAAAGACAGATGCTAATTTTAAAGCGTATCTTTTAACGAAGGTCTTGAGGGGAGCTTTGTGCAGGTCTATGCCCAGAATGAGGAAAAATGCCTGATCGGTGCCTTGGTGGAAAGAGGAGCTTAGCCTGCTGAGAAGACAAGTAAATGCAGCTAGGCGTAGGTTGAGCAAGGCAAGACGTTTTGGGTTTGAGGGTGGGCCATTTTGTGAAATGAATAAGAATTTCAAGAACATGTAGGAAGGAAAGAAGAAGTCTTCGGAGGACTTCGTAAGTACGGAAGAAAATTGTGATCCTTGGGGCTTCCCTTATAAAATTGTAATGGAGCGACTAAAAAACAGAATCGGTCACGTTCTCAATATGGAAAGCTGGTTCGATGACCAAAACATGGGAAGAATCAGTGAATGCAATTCTTGATTCCTTGTTCCTCCTGGCTAAGGAGCAGAGTGATACGTTTTTCCAGGCTCGTATCCGGGACGAAAATGAGTTATTGCAGTCAAGATATAGAGGAGGAATTTACAGTGGAGCTGAAAGCTGCTATTAAGCAGGCAAAGAACCGAAGAGCTCCTGGTGAAGATGAGATCTCCACTGAAGTAGTCAAGGAATTTAAGAGACCAAGCACAATTTTGCTTACAGCGTATAATGCGTGCCTAAAAGAAGTAATTTTTCCAGAATGTTGGAAAACCACACTTATGAAATAGTTCTCAGAATACGTTATTTAAATCTGAAATTGAGCAAGGCAATTTAGTTCACTTAGAATCTTGTACCAAGCTAACAGAAACACTTTCAAAGAATCGTTGCCTCTCGTTATTACAATTAGTTTTTGACGAGTTTCAAAATCGATTTGCTGATATGAGATCCCATGACATAAGCTTGTTTGAGAATCCATTTACTTCTACCGCCGAAAACTACAATCCCAGCTTGCAATTTGAACTTATTGATCTTAAAAATAAAGATTTACTCGAAAATACTTTAATTCTAAAGGCTCTCCCATCTAAAAATTTCTCTAATAAAAGAAAAATGACATTAAAATGGCTACTTTGTTCGGATCATCGTATGTTTGCGAGCAAATTGCTTCACGCATGAAATCAAATATTTCAAAAGAAATAGCATATGAGCATCTTCATTGCGTATTCGCATCAAGTTTTCAAAAAAATTGAAGTTATCTAAAAATATTTAGCCTCAATCATCATGAAATGAGAAGTTCAGTAAATGAATAAAAATAAGTTCTATTCTAAGTAAAATTTTTGAATGTTTCCATTTTAAGGGTATCATTTTATTTATTCACCTTAATATTGAAGAGTAGTGATCCTTTTCAGGCTGTAGATTATATCAAGTGAATATTTAAAAGCAAAATGTAAGGTATTAAAAAATGTTTTTTTAAAAAGGCAAAAGTATTTAAAAAAGTCCTTTAATTTTAAAAAAGTAAATTTCCAACAGATTGCACATAAGTATTGGGAATTTCCATTTTTTATATGTATATAAAATGCAATATCAACTACACAGAATCTGAAGCCGAATACATTCGTCAAACAGGTGGTGAACTACACATCAGAATCTATGTACACAGATGACATAAATTTCGTCGACCAAAAAACTGTTTTAATAATATCTCCATCACTATACTGGCTATAGAGAACTATACCACTAAGCTAGAAATAGAAAACATCAGCATACTAAAACACTATCCATACGGACTGAACAGTAAATTTAACAGACATTGTTACACCAATAGTGCACTAGACACCTGCGTCTACAATCTATTTCAAATGGTTAAAAGTCCCACATCTGAACCTAAAATAGCACCAATAAAAAACTAACAATAATATAACTAGCAGCTTTACTGACATGCTGGTATCTTGGGATACTCCTAATATATATATCTTTATTTTCGAACTAGAACATAGCAAAATCAGAGCGTTAGCCAAAATCAACACTACCTATAGCCACAACAACTCTCAACTGAACCACCTGCTCAATGACATATTTAAAATTCCTGATTGGTAAAAACACTACGGCTACCTACGAATATATTAGTATCAAATTTAGTAACTCCACATTGGGATATCTTCTTAAACAAAGTCAATATATACAAAGATGACTTTCCTATTAACAACGCACACATTTGCACCAGGTTCTATTACAAACCTTTCGGACTTACCGCCTGCAACTACAAGCAGACTACCTGTAACTTAGTTAAGAGTGATACTGAAAACGATTGGTTCTGTTAATTGCCTCAGTATAACGCTTACGTGGATAAACACATCACGGGAGATTTCAATCTCATAGGTCACCCACACTTACGCGAATTTCTATCTTACGGTTTCAAATTTAGACCCACTACTATCAGCAACATTAACAATTACACGACGATCTAATGCGCTTTTGCTTAAAATTATCATATAAACACCATATACCTATAGAGGCATTCCACATCTGACTAACACGTACATACCTAGCTATCGAAAAACATTTAACTCATTACAAATCGATACCCACCAAATGTTTCGATCTAACCACCATTAAGCAACTAAACTACATAAAAAAGGTTCATAACCACTATAGACAAAGCCACCAACAACTATAGCTTTATATGTAAAACATTTTATACAACTACATTATTAAATGAACTAAATAATAGCCCTACATACAAACGAACAACCTACAACCGCAATACAACCACAAAGAAAATTTTGGCTATGCACAAAAAGCTAAATTTAACCAACATTAACACTAAATTCCCCTATCTACACTGCATACCTAAATTCCACAAATCCAATAGGTTTTAGATTTATCACCTCATAAAGACAGCTACGCAAAAATCCCACACCAAAAATTATTACATATAATTAACGTTATATTCGGACATATAATTCAAATATCATTCTCAACAATAGCCCTATATTAAAAAGTTGCAAGGATTATACGTTCATGACCTCATTGCAGATTTCAAGCAACAGAATGGTACATTAGGATACTCTACAGGTTTTCAAACAGTAAACTTTATAAAAATTGAGTTGAAGTAAAGTAATATTTTTTAAATCTTATAATTAGGTAGCAAGCGTATCCCGTAACTGTCTTCATTTCAGGTCAATATTGCCGTAGAGCGCAGAGAAGAAATCAAATTACATCCAAAAGGTCTGTCATTCAACACGTAGCGTCAAGGAAAGAACCATCGGATCACACGTACGTTAAATAATCGATATGAACAAGAATTAAGTTACCTGATGAGTAATTTGATTCTCGTCAGGTAACTGTTATCAATTTGTTTTTATTCACATTACCGTCATTGAGAGATTTACATTTCAGAGTTATTAGCGGCGAAGCTTATAAATGTATAAGAGAACGGCGCATCTTAAAAATGTCCAGGAACTATAATATTAAGAAATTTCTCGGCTAATATTGATCTTTGTATCGTCCAACTTGTTTGCAAATCTTACAACTCTAGCTCTGTAACACCAGACTCCTGCTACATATGTGACAATAGGTAAGAACAGCCCCGGAGGCGACGCTGGGGCAACCGATATATATATTCTTGCTGATTTTTAAGAAGTGCCAGCACTTGTGCGAGACAGTGTTTTGTTTTGGTTCAGAGCTGAAAAACCAGCGTCCGGGTTCACACCTCCTCGTGGTCCGGGGTGGGCAGGCGGGGTTGAAATCCCCTGCCTGGCGAAGTGAACCAGACAAAGGGGACACTGTTCTCGTTTTGATTTTCTCAAGAGGGGAGTTTTAAATTTTCTCCTCTTGAGGTGCATCTGAGCATTACTGTGCTCTTTTGTGTGTTGCTGTTTGTATTGGAGCATTTCCGTGCCCTCAAATTGGAAAGTTTTGAAACCAAACTCCAGGTTTTCAATATAGGCCTCTGGGACCTCCACCTGTTGAATTTGGGTGGAGTTGGTTTTAAGTACTCATTGAATAGATCTGAGTATTTTAAATTTTTCATTTTGGCAAAAGATCGACGGGGCGTTGCTTGCTTACTAGACTTTGTTGTAAATATTGTAAAAAAAGTTTACTGATTGTCTTTTTTGTCAGTCAGTTTTTAATTGTATATAATCTTGTTTTATATTTTCCAAAATGTCCTCATCTAGTGAAGAGAATTTGATCTCTTTGAAGGATAAAGATCTACTGGCAGCCTCAAGTGAGTTAACGGAAGATGAAATGGAAGAGATTACAATTGGTGTGTTGTCTGAAGCAAGGGAATTAACAGAAATTGAAATAGGAACAACTTTGGCAAGGACGCCTGTTAAGAAAAGGTCATCATCGTTGCCAGAAACTCAACTTGATTCTCAGAAAGGATCAAAAACGAAAGAGAAGATAGGTGGAAGAGCAGAAACTAGTGGTGGTGAGAAAAGGAAGAAAAGACGAAGAGATGATAGTGTTGGTGAAAAGATAAATATTGAAGGATTTGATTACATCAGAGAAATAACTGAATTACATGCCTTTCTTTGGAATAGGCAAACAAAGGTTCCAACTGCAGCAGTGGGTATGATAATGGAGAAATGGGATAAGCTAGAAAAGAAAGCCCATGAAGTTCAATTAGAAAATATTATATTAAAGGATCGGCTTAAAAGAAACGAGAAGCAGATAAAGCAAATGTATTCTACAGTTGTAAAGAGTAAAATTCCGGACACTGCACCAAAGGTTATGATTATTAAAGCGGCAACGGACAAACATAAGACCAGTGATGATGTAAAAACTGATATTTTGGAGGTGAGACCAATGTTGTCTAATCTGAAAGTTCGTAATATTAAATCCATAAGATATAAGTGTACTGGTTGAGGCGGAGACGAATGATGACCTTTCAAAATTAAAGGCGTGTTCTAAGATACAAGACCTAGGACTGAAGTATGTGATACCAAGACCTGTCTATCCTAAAGTTGTAGTATTTGATGTTCAGAAGGATTTGGAAAAGGGTGATTTTGTGCAACAACTTTGGACTAAAAACTTTAAAGATAGTGACATTAGTGAAAAGAAGTTCAAAGAAGGTGTGGAAGTATTGACTGTTAATGAGAATAAGAAGACTAAATTGAATTGGATAGTACAGTTAGTACCAATTGTATGGCAGGTTGTAAAAGAGAAAAGTAGGTTGTTCATTGGATGGATGGCTTACAAATTTAAAGAAATTTTTTTCTGTAACTCAGTGCTTTAAATGTGTAACCTTTGGTCACGTTGCGAAATATTGCAAGAGGGAAGCGAGATGTGGTCACTGTACAGGTGGTCATTTATATAAGGATTGTCCTGAGAAAAGGAAAAGTCCTCAGTGTTGTAACTGTAAAGGAAGGAATAGTGATTCTGCTCATAGTGCTGTGGATAAGAAATGTCCAGAATATGTCAAAGCGATGGAGATTTTTAAAAGAAAAATTATATATGGTTAGTAAGCTTAAAATTTTGCAGTTGAATGCTCAAAAGGTAAAAGCAATATCTTTACAAGTTAAGAAAATTATTGATATATTTTCATCTTCCATAGCACTTCTACAGGAGCCATATGTGCTAAATTGTAGTGTATCTGGATATCCTTTAAGTTATAGAGTTATTTCATGTGGAATAAATCCTAAAACAGCTATAATAATTAGAGATTGATATTGTTGTTACAAAGATTTTTAATGCTGAGTAATGAAAATTATTTATGTTGTGAGGTTCGAGGCAGATTTGGAAAATTGTATGTGGTGACAGTATATTGTCAACCATCCTCGAGTATAATACAGTATATTGATTATTTAGAGAAATTGTATGGCATGGTTCCTGTGGAGTAGTAATAGCTATGGATTCAAATGCTTCCTCTCCGCTCTGGGGTGGTGAGGTGACCGATGATAGAGGGTTACTCCTTGAGGATTGCTTAGCTGCCACAGGGTGGGAGGTGTTAAATACTGCTGGGCATATTCCGACTTATTCTACGGTGCATGGGCAGTGTCATATAGACCTTACAATGGCGACAAATACTATTGTTGATAAAATAAATTGGAGAGTTAGAGAAAATTTAACTACAAGTGACCATAATGGTATCTCATTTGCATATGAGACAGTAGATGGGGTTAGAGAATGTTATGATATTGATAGATACTTTGATAAAAAAGCGAGGTGGCCAAGGTTTGATGAAGTATTTTTAAGTAGGGTGCAGGAAATAAATTGGGAAGGCCTACTATCCAATGAATATGTTAGACAACTTACTTTGATCTTAAATGAAGCTTGTAGGAATAGTATGAAAAATAGAGTACGTGTTAATAGACCTGTATTTTGGTGGACTGATGAACTTACATTTAAAAGAAGGCAAACTTCTAAGTGCAGAAGAAAGTTTCAACAGTCTAGGAGAAATGGAAATATTGGACTGAGTGAAATTTATAAAGAAAGATATCAAGTTACTCGAAGAGATTACGTGAGGTCTGTCAGTAGAGCTAAGCAAGAATCATGGAAGAAGTTTGTGAGCGAGCAGGGCACCAGAGATCCCTGGAAATCGATTTTTAAAATAGTTACTAACAAGAAAAATTTGTCCGAAATTACGTGTACTATTAGAAGTGATCATGATCAAACATTAAGCTGGGAAGATTCAGTCAAATAGGTTTTAGAGGATCTCTTTCCAGATGATGGTGAAGAAGGACAGTTTCGGGACCAAAGCAGTTTCGATAGAGAAGGAAATATAGAAACATGGGAAGTTGATCAAGCCATGGGCCAGGCACGAGATGGCCGGTCACCGGGCCTTGATAAAATAGAAGTATCTGTAATGAAAAGATACATATAGAATGATGCCTGATTTATATGTTAAAATGTATAATAAGTGTTTGGAAGAGGGTGTTTTCCCGGCTGAATGGAAGAGTGCAAGGATAGTTTTATTAGTAAAAGGAACTGATAGGATGTTAAATGAAACCGGATCATATAGACCTATAGCGCTTCTTTCTGTAATTGGAAAAACTTACGAAAGAATATGTATAAATCGTCTTATGATGAAGCCTAAATTTAATGAATTATCGTCTTGTTGCCAATATGGGTACAAGAAGGGCTTATCAACTGAAGACCCGATCTGTAAAATGATGCAGATTGTTGAAAGGAGCGATGAAAGATATATTTTAGCAATTTCTATTGATTTTAAAGGTGCTTTCGACCATCTCCGCTGGGAAAGTGTCCTCTCCAGAATAGGAGAAATTAATGACACCAGTTTGAACATTGTTTTTAAAGATTATTTCTCCAACAGAGAAGTGATTGTTAAGAATAAATATAGTCAGGTTGTAAAGAAAATTACTAGAGGTTGTCCTCAGGGCTCGGTTATAGGCCCTTATGCCTGGAACATGGTTTTTGATGAATACTTAATGATAGACTCTGACATAGAAAAAATAGCGTATGCCGATGATTTGGTAATTGTTGTAAAAGGATATGCTCGATCTACGATTGAAAGCAAAGCCAATGAGGCGTTAAGAAGTTTGCAGGAATGGACAATAAAACAGTCTCCATGTTTCTGAAGATAAGACAGTTCAGATGCTTTTAAGGGGTAAGTTGAGTATGAATAGAGCACCAAGTGTGAAGTTGATGGGAAGACCGGTAAGATATGCCCGAGTGGTAAAATATCTTGGACTGAAATTAGAAGAAAGATTTTTTACGGAACATGTCAAATATCTTAAAGGAAAAATTAATGTGTTGTATGCCAAGCTCCGGAGAGCAATAAGGAAGGATTGGGGAATTAAAGGCAGATCCCTAAATTTGTTGTATGAGTGTATATTTGTACCTATTATAAATTATGGTGCCGGAGCTTGGGTACATAGAATTGAAAACGTAATAATTCAAAAGTACCTAGTACAGGCACAGAGGTTTGCTCTGCTAGGAATCACGAGGGCATGTCGAACGGTCTCCTCTGATGCTTTACAAGTTATAGCTGGAAAAATGCCTGCATATTATGAAGTGTTGCTGGCTGGGCTCTCATTTGAGAAAGAGAAACATAAGAAAGACTGTGGCATGAGCACTTGTCCAGATGTTAATAAGGTGTACTCTAGTGCAGATGTTAAAATGGAGAAAAAGAGATTTTTGATTGAAGTTAAAAGTAGATGGCAAGAACAATGGGACAATCCTGATAAAGGACGACAGACATGTTTTTACCAAAAGTGGATATAGTTGACTTTAAGAGTAAGAGTTGGTTGCAATTTGGTTTGCAAGCCACATTTGTTATTACAGGACATGGATTGGCCTTGCGTCTTTACCAACTTGGGCTCCATAACACTGGCTTGTGCTCATGCGGAGAAAGTGAAACATCTGATCATGTCATGTTAAATTGTAGACTGTATGTGGACTTGAGAAGTACTTTGGAACTATCGATCGGAATTCTGGAGAAAGATCCTCTATATTATGTTTAGTGATAGACGTTTGTTTTGTTACTTTAACGTTTATATTGATAGCGTATTTAAGAGAATTAGATTGCTCCTAGATAGTGGTGGCACGCCTCCCAGCGGCAGGGATGGGAACTCGGGCCATTAAGACAGTTGAGACATAAAAATTCTAAAGACTTTCTGGCACGAGGCTAAGATGCCAAGCGTTCATTGTGTTATTTTTGGAGTTGTTATTACGTTCGCCGTTTAAATTAATTACTAATATAATGGTTTACAGTTTAGACAATTTTCCCAGTTATGAGTTAACCACGGATGGGCTTAGGCCCAGGTAGTGGAATTCATATTGGAGGCCAAAATGGAATAGGTAAGAACACTAATAACAAGAGTAAAGTTTCTTTTGTATTACAGTGGAAAGATCCCAGTCTGCTCAGGAATAATTAGAATTTCAATAGCAGACTGGAGATTGCTAGAAAAACTACTTTTGTATTACAAAGCAGTGTTCTTACCCATTGTCACATACGCAGCAGAAGTCTGGTTTTATGGAGCTAAAGTAGTAAGATTTCCAAACAAGTTAGACGATACAAAGATTAAAATAAAATGTCAATCGTGCTTGCAGAACAGTATCAACTGCAGTATGCAAGTATTAGCTGGAACTATGCCATTGGATTTATGTTAGTTATCTAGGATTATGCTGCAGAATTAAAAGATACCAACTATATATCTAAATATTCAGCTCAATTTAGAGGCCAATCCAAAGATTGAGAAGAAAAAAAAATGTTGGAACGAACTGATTAAACTATGGTAGACCAGATGGGACAGTTCCTCAACGGGAGTCTTAACAGGATTTGTGCCACAAGTAATATTTACTAAATAAGTCGACAAGAACATCGTTTTCTATAGGAATGAAGAGTTCATATGCAATAACAAGACAAGGGTCCCTCAATGCAAAATTATTCCAAATGATTACATCATACAGATTTATATGCGGGTGGAGCTGTAAAAAAACTGGAAGCATGTATGATTAAAGAGGCCTGTGCGCTCTGGATTCATTATGAAACTAAGATTGACAAGTTTAATAAAGGGAAATATAAATATTAGATACAAACAAAACATTTCCATTAAACTTCTCAAAATATTTTTTATCCGTTTTTCTCTGTATTACAATAATTTTAGTTTCATGGAAGCATGTACTTTGACAGTTCATATTATGATAATTTACGATTATCAAATTCAGGGCTGTTTCGAATTTCTATCATGGGGAAGAAAAGAATCTTCCCTCCACCCGAGCAATTTCAGAAATTTGCTAACGAAGTATTTAAAAGATAATACAGATGGTTCGCCGATATTCTGAGAGAAACGATGAGTGCTGAAGTGGGAGTCGGCAGAACACTTCTCTTTCAATTAAATTTTTTATACACACTTTTTTATATTTTATTATTTATTCACACCACGGGAACTCTTCTTCCTTTCCTCATTTGATTTTTTTCTATGGAGTGGGCGCCCAGAGGAATCTAGCTCACCTTTAGACGTCAGGTGGGTCAGTCTCGAATTGAGACTGTACAAGGACTATGGCCCTGGCCCACCTTTCCGAGGTGTGATCGAATACCCAGAATCATTTCTCTAGTTAATTCATGCTTCTGGGTAGCCAAGCTGCCAGACAACAGAACAATCTTTTTCACACATACAGATCTTCAGAGATATGCGAGGAAATAATGACGTTCAAGGAGCCGGCCCTTACAAAAACATACGCACATCTCGGAAAGCATGAAATTAGTTTCATGCTTTAAGAACAAAATCCAATCTTCAAGTCCCTGCCAACATGAATCGTTCAGAAGGCTTCAGTCTTAGCGTGGGTTGACAATGGCTGCACGTTACTTTTTATATAATTAAACCTCAATAAACTAACAATTTTCTCTAATTCAATTGACTCTAGTGATTTTTTGTGATCTATGCTTTCATACTCTTATTTTATCACGTATGATTCATTTTCAGCATAATTAACTCAATTTCATTTTTTATTCATTAAATGCCATCTTTAGAGGACTCAATGCAAAACTATTCAAGAAGCAACGAATCTTGTTAGATCCATTTGTGATTACTAAAGAGACATCACACCTACCCGCAAAGAAACGTTATTTATTCAAAGTAAATAACTAATAAAAATTAATATACTGATGCCACTAAGGAAGGAAATTCAGGAAGTGAGTATCCAGAAGTATCGCGGGCTCCTATAAAGACAAAGGGCAACTCCGTTACTATGAACATTTACCCCACACAATTCATTAGTGCAATCAGACTCCGTGGTACCCACTTCTGTATAATCAGATTCAACTGATACGCTATGCCAATCAAATGCACCAAGGGGCAGTACCAGAAGAGAGAATTTTTCGAAAATGACACAGCATGTCCCGCACAGGACGCAGAACATTATGGAGTGTTCTACAGAGTGAATCTCATTATTCACTTAAATCTATTTATCTCAAAAGATATTCTTTGGATGACATCTTTTTACAGGACTCAATGCAAAACCATTCAAGAAGCAACGAATCCTGTTAGGTTCCCTTGTGATTACGAAAGAGACAAAACACCTATCTTCAAGGAAACGTTATTTATTCAAAGTAAATAACTAATAAAAATGAATATACTGATGTCACTAAGGAAGGAAATACAGAAAGTGAGTATCCAGAAGTCACACAGGCTCCTATGAAGACAAAGGGCAACTCCCTTACCTAACAATTCCTCAGTGGAATCAGACTACGTGGTATCCACTTCCGTATAATCAGATCCAACTGATACGCTATGCCTGTAAAATGCAACAAGGGGCAGAACCAGAGGAGTTTTTCGAAAATGACACAGAATGCAACATAATGGAGCGCATTTCCCCCACAAAATCCAGAATTCTCGCAGGCTCCTATCAAGAAAAAGCATAACTCCCTTACCACAATTCCTCAATGGAATCACTCAGTGGTATCCACTTCCGTGGAATCAGATCCCACTGATATGCTATGCCTATCAAATAGCACCAAGGGGCAGAACCAGAAGACAGTTTTTCGAAAATTACAGATGTCCACCACAGAATGCAGCATCCAAGAATATAATTGAATGTTCTACAGGGTGCATTTCCCACACAGAATTAAAACATAACGGAGTGTATCTCATTATTCACTTTAAAATCTATTTATCTCAAAATTACTTTTCATTACTGGAATGCCATCATTTTACAAGGCTCAATACGAAACTATTCAAGAAACAACGAATCCTGTTAGGTCCCCTTGTGATAACAAAAGAGAAATCACACCTACCTTCAAGGAAACATTTGTTCATAGTAAATAACTAATAAAAATGAATATACTGATGCCATTAAGGAAGGAAATACAGAAAGTGAGTATCCAGAAGTCTCGCAGGCTCCTATGAAGACAAAGCGCTACTCCCTTACCCCACAATTCCTCAGTGGAATCAGATACGGGTATCCACTTCCGCATAATCAGATCAAACTGATATGCTATGCTTAACAAATGCAACAAGGGGCAGAACCAGAAGTTTTTCGAAAATGACAACACAGAATCCAACAACAATGGAGTGTTCTACAGAGAACATGTTTCCCACAGGACGCAGAATCCTGTTAGGTCCCCTTGTGATTATGAAAGACGTCAGACCTACCTTCAAGGAAACGTTATTTATTCAAAGTAAATAACTAATAAAAATGAATATACTGATGCCACTAAGGAAGGAAATACAGGAAGTGAGTATCCAGAAGTCTCGCTGGCTCCTATCCAGACAAATGGCAACTGTCTTACCACACAATTCCTCAGTGGAATCAGAGTGGTATCCACTTCCATATAATAAGATCCCACTGATATGCTATGCCTATGAAATGCACCAAGGAGCAGAACCAGAAGAGTTTTTCGAAAACTACACAGCATGTCTCCCAAATAATCAACAACATAAAGTGCCCGACCAACCACAGAATCCAACATAATGGAGTGCTCTACAGAGTGCATATCCCCGCAGAACGCAAGAACATAACGAAGTGTTCTACACGACGCATGTTCCACGCAGAATCTAAGAACATTTGAGTGTTCTACAGAGTGCATCCCATTATTCACTTTAAGTCTATTTATCTCAAATTATTTTATTCCTTGAATGCCATCTTTTACAGGACTCAATTCAAACCTATTCAAGAAGCAACGAATCCTGTTAGGTCCCCTTGTGATTACGAAAGAGACATCACACCTACACGCAAGGAAACTTTATTTATTCAAAGTAAATTACACTAATAAAAATGATTATAGTAATGCCACTATGGAAGGAAATTCAGGAAGTGAGTATCCAGAAATCTCGCAGGCTCCTATCAAGAAAACTCCCTTACTATGAACATTTACCTCTCAATTCCTCAGTGGAATCAAGACTCCTTGGTATCCTCTTCAGTATAATCAGATCCCACTGATATGCTATGCCTATCAAATGCACCAAAGTGCAGAACCAGAAGAGTTTTCCAAAATGACACAGCATGTCCTCCACAGGGCGCAGAATCCAAGGACATTATGGAAAGTTCTACAGAATCCATCTCTCCACCAGCTTCTGACAGCACTGTAGATAAAACTGAAGTCTCGCAGATCTGCCAATAAGGAGAATTGAAATGTAAACTTAAAATATGTATACCAGAATGCACGGCTGAAGTCATTCATAGCTAAGCATTTTGTATTTATTTCTTTGGCCAGAAGAATATAAACTTGGAGTAATTCAATTGAATAAATTATCATTTCTAATAGATAGTCAGCTACACTATTATAACTTTGATTTGTTTATCGCATGTCACCTAACATCGAACAACTTTATAACTGTTTTGACTGCGTGTTGCCATTAAAGACAACCTTTTATCTAATGAGATCGGTTTGTCCTGAATCAAGCTATCAAAGATATTTAGTCTTAAAAAACTGGCCAATTATTTTTGTACAAAGCCGTACCTTAAGAAAGGCAATTTATGGGTGTAATGTGATTTTTTGAGCTGTTTTGTCTCTACATAAAAGCTTTATGATAAATGTGATTAATGTCGAAGCAAATATTAATGAAAGCAATTTCCTATCAAAGGAAATTGTTCTTCTGAATGTCGAACTTCAGCATGTAAATAGCCTTCAATTTTCGGATTTCGTCAGAGGTAAAAATTCCCGACTGAATAATTATCAAAATTTGAATTTTTAAAAAGACATTTCTTCCAAATCGTGTCCTTGTCTAAATGGTCAGATGATTCCTTTAACTCTACCATTTCTTAAATGCGGTAATTTATTTGCTTGGTTTGTTCGTAAGATACAATCAGTTGAGTTTTAATTATAACGAAAGAGTACTCAAATTACAGTGTGTTACTGCTGTAATTCACTTTAAAGGGTTTAGAAAATTTAAAAACAAATCGAAATGAAATATTCTGGAACTGGAAAAATTAATTTTAAAGTCTAAAGTAGTCAATGTGCAGTATGTTATTATTGATAAGATATTCCTCCAACGTTAAATTACTGACTACATTCCTTCCAGAAATGGTTTCGCGTCGCTAGCCTACTCTAAATGTGGGGCGAATCTCATCAACTCCAATTACGGTTCCTGCCGTAAATATGGGGCGGTGCTCACCAAGTCAAAATATCGTGCCCACCTGAGGCGTCAAGAAAGCAAGGAGCGCGGAAAATAGTGCCAAACCTGTGAGAAGATATTAGTCTAACGCTCTTCATTGGTCAATCATAAATGCACATACAAAAAGAGCCCATACATTTGTCAGGTATGTAATCGTGGTTTCAGTGACATCTCAACCAAAAGAAACACGACAGGATCCGCAAAGGAGCAAAGCCCCATGTGTATCCAAATTGCAGGAGAGCATTCTCTCAGTGGGAATATGCGGAGCCAGCTGGGAGTAGACATCGGCGAATCTTGTGGAAATATCCTTCATAACTGAGGCGTAACGAAAGCAAGGAAGGCGGAAAATACCAGTGCCAATCCTGTAAGACATTCGTCCAATGCTCTTCGTTGGTCAACCATAAACGACCACACAAAGACATTACATAATGATTTCAGTGAGATCTCCACTCACAAAAAACACGAGGATCCATACAGAAACGAAGCCTTGTGTATCTAAAGTGCGGAAAGGCATTCTCTCAGAGGGGGGAACATGCTCAGCCACATGAGTAGAAATCAGGGAATCTTTCGAAAATATCCTTCCAAACTGAGGCGTCGCGAAAGCAAGGAGGGTGGAAAACACCAGTGCCAAACTTGTAAGGAAACATTCGTCCAACGCTCTTCATTGGTCAACCATAAAGGCACTCAGACACCATACATTTGTCGGGGTATGTAATCGTGGTTTCAGTGACATCTCAACCCACAGAAAACATGCGAACTCACACGATCGAAGCCTTGTGTGTATTCAAAGTGCGCGAGGGTCTACTCTTAGATTGGGAACAAGCGGAGCCACCTGGGGAGTAGACATCGGGGAATCGCGGAGGATCCTAGGGTGCAGACATGGCGGTATTGTGGAAATATCGTTACAACCTGATGCGTCACGAAAGCAAGAATAGCGGAAAACACCAGTGCCAAACCCGTGAGAAGATTCGTTCAACGCTCTTCATTGGTCAACCATAAACGCACAGAAAAAAGGACCATACATTTGTCAGATATGTAATCGTGGATTCAACGACATCTCAAACCACAGAAAACACGAGGATCAGACAGGAACGAAGCATTGTGTCCAAAGTGTGGGACGGCTTTCTCCAAGTGGGAACATGCAGGGCCACCTCGAGTATCTTGTGGAAATATCGTTCCCGACTGAGGTCACGAAACCAAGGAGTTCAGAAAACTCCAGTGCCAAACTTTTGAAAACACATTTGTCTAACGCTCTTCATTGATCAACCATAAACGCACACACAAAAAACACCATACATTTGCCAGGTATGTAATCATGGTTTCAGTAACATCTCAACCCACAGAAAACACGAGGATCCACACAGGAGCGAAGCGTTGTATCCAAATTGCAGGAGAGCATTCACTCAGAGTGGGAACATGCGGAGCCAGCTGGGGAGTAGACATCGAGGAATCTTGTGGAAATATCCTTTGTAACTGAGGCGTAACGAAAGCAAGGAGGGCGGAAAACACTTTTGCCAAACCTGTGAGAAGACAATCGTCAAACGCTCTTCATGGGTAAACCATAAACGACCACACAAAGAGACCATAAATGTGTCAGGTATATAATCCTGATTTCAGTGACACTCACAAAAGACACGAGGATCCACACAGGAACGAAGCCTTGTTTACAAAGTGCGGAAGGGCATTCTCTCAGAGTGGGAACATACGGAGCCACCTGAGGAGTAGACATGATTTGAATGACAAAACAGGAAGCACTTATTCTCTATGCTTTTCTTATAAAATCTGATATAAGTGTGAATTTCAGTTAAAAGGCAAAATCTAGTTTTGTAATGGATTGTTAAATTTTCTAAAGTTCTGTTCTATACAACTGAAATCAGTCGTGCTAACCACAACTTGTGAAAACATCAACAGGATGTTTTCAGTAGAGTAGTTGGGAAAATTTTGCATTTAATCTGATACTGTTTGTAATGAATGGTGTTGGCAGTTGTTTTGAATCTCCTTTCCTATTTTATCGTAATAGATATCCAGTGCTCGATAAATCCTATATTCAATTATATTAGTAATATAAGGATTACCTTTATTTCTAATATAAGCTGGTTCTTTTCAAACCAACTCTGCTGGTACAATTCATTGTTGAGGCGATATAAATTTTACAAAAAATTTGAAACATCTTCCTCACTCTCAGAACAGTAGTGTTCAGACCCCCTCCTTAACAATATTTATCGCTCAACCAAGCAGCCTTCGAACACCATACCTCTGTCAGAAAGAAACACATTACGTAGACTGACATTAAAATTAATTTTTGAAGGTCTAAAAAGCTAAATAAATATGGAGCGATTCTTCTATTCCTTCCTGTTGAAAGACCAAATTTAAAATTCAGGGGATTTGAAAAACTGATGAAACTAGGTAATCTTCATTACCTAAGTCGGACCAGAAGTTTACGAGGCGTCATGTTCACAGGGACAATAGTAACAGAATTAATCCGAAACTTGTCTTGTGTTGTAATATTTGTTCTTCACGCAAACGTATGGAGTGAACCATCGTCGAATAATGGGAATGTGAAAATCCAATCGATATCCGTAGAGCATTCCTATTATCCGACGTTTGGTCACTTATATACGTGAAGAACATTAAAACAAAATTGCGGATTAATTGTGTTACTCTTATTCCTCTGATCATGATGTTTCGAAAAGTTCTGGTCCGACTAGAGGAATGAAGGAAAGTCCTTGATTCATCAAGCTTTTTAGACCCTTAATTGTTAAGTCAATCAACAGGAACGAAGGGAAGTCGCTCCATATTTATTAAGGTTTTTAGACCTTAAAAATGTATTTAATGCCAATCTACGTAATAGTTTCCTTGCTGGCAGCAGTATGGTGCTTGCATTTGGGTTGAGCGCTCAATATTGAGAATAAGCCTGAACACTGTTCTGACAATTAGGAAGATTGTCTCACGTTTTTTGTAAGATTTATATTGCCTCCACAATGAATTGTTAGCGCGTTGGACCAGGAGAGTTTGTTGGAAAAGCATCCTGTGTCAAAAATAAAAGGTAATCTGTTTTCATAATATAATTGAATACAGGAATTATCGAGCACTTAATAGCTCTATTAAGAAATGTCATTATGTAGTCCGTACATAATGACATGCACGGCCTACCTTACGAGAGATCAAGTTTAAAAATCATGTGAATTTTTTGTGGATGGGGTGTTACCAGTGGGATTCCCGCTCTCAAAGATGTTCAGCTTTTGAGAGGGTTAAGGAACAGTGAGTTGCCTTGTAAATTTGAAAAAAGAAATATTCACTAGTCGTTTGTAGATATGGCTAATATTTATATTAACTGATGGTCATGTTTTAAATGACACTTTTCTCGTTTAAACATTAAATCAAGTTACCTAATCCTTCAGTAGCCATATTTCGTATTTTATTTAAACCTCATATATTTGCATGCAAAGCATTAACATGAAGTTGTAAACTCTGGTAGCGGTGGCATTAGGGCAAAAAAATAAACATTACTGTATACGTCGTGGGCATTTTATACTAGTGATTTTGTTATACAACTTATTTTACTTTTTCATTAAAAAAAATGATCAAATTTGTAACGATTTGTGCCTATTTAACAAATAGTTTAGGGTTCAAATTTTTTACTGATCATTTTTCATTTGTTAGTAGTGAATGGGAATTTAGTAACCAAAGAAATGGATACTAATCCATGTTCTTACAACTTTTAGGTACGTTTTTTCTTTCCACTAGAAGAAAGAATGGTCGCGTGAAAAACATTTCCCCTATTCAATTTTTTCTCAGAAAATTGAGTGGCGAAATTACTGTACTCAACCGGACTAGGTTATTTCTTGAATCTCGCAGGGTGAGTATTTGTACTTCCTCCACTGGATGGTATTTTATTTTACTTTTATTGCCCTTGTAAAGGAGGCTCCGCTGTCCTTCGGGCCATACGTCTTTGTGCTACAATATTTAAATTTTTTTAAAGAATTTAGAATAAGCACAAAATATCCAAACTTGGTTACGTACCATAAAGTTCAAGTTTTTATATACAAGACAACCGTGAAACAGACTATGTACAGATACACACGATCTTTATTTCACATCGAAGATTCTGGGGTATAATTCATGAATAGATGTACAAGCAAGTCGACAGCAGCCTCAGCGTTATAACGATTGGAGAATTATTGCTATGTCACTACAAATGAGACAGCCTTCAAGTACATTAGTTGTTCTGTTAATGTTGATCACCTGTAGCCTTTTATCCAGGAAAAAATTACTGGACAAAGACTTTTTCCAGTAATTATTTCCCTTTTGCTTGAAGATACAAGGCTTTAATTTTCATAAACAGGTGGACGATCTGGACAAGTCTTCCAAAATGTGCTCTTTCATTACAGCCGAAAGACCATACCACCAAAAAACTTTTCCAAGCCTTCCCACAGAAGGAGTGCTTCCAGAGGTGTTAGTATTCACAATGAACTTCTTGATATCCTTAAATCAAGGTTGCCCGGACCTGCAGTGTTTACCAGAATAAAAACAAGACCTCGGAAACGGCTCTTGAAGTCTCAAGTACACTTGGTATTCCAGGTACGTTGTTAGTTGCGTAATTGAAGGAGCTGACAAAGGTTTTATTTATACATACGTTTATTAATTGACTACATTTTGCCCAAAATAGGAGCAAAGTAATAAGTCTCAAGAGTGACGGATTCATGTGAAGCTTAAAACTAACCCTTAATAAAATTATCAGAGGATTAGTTGGTATTTCCTGGATTATGGATTTCAGTCCGTAATGCTGCACACTGTTTAAGTCTTCAAAATTCTCTGAATAATTCAATTTGCTCTTTTGAAAAGATCCCAAACATTAACATTTTGTATATTAATTTATGTATATTACATACAAATTCAAAGTTTGTTATTCTAACTTCTGAATGTGTCGAGAGACAATTTACACTTACGCTCTTCCGTATTCTTTTTTCTTCTCATTCCATTTAATCCAATTTTCTTCTCTTTCCTTCCAGACTTAAGTGTTCTGTCCCACAGAATGCTATTATACGTTGCTTGATTCATTTAACACTATTAGCACAAATACAATAGCATCAGATCTCACTCAAATTAAAAATTCAGAATAAGATTTCAGCCTTCGAAAAAAAATTGTCTTATCTTTCCGGAACTATTCCACGTATCTCTGGTAATTGCGATGTTCTCAGCAAACATTCATAAAACTAAGCACAAGGTGCTATCGGCAGTTACCTGTCATAGAAACCTAACTCAGAGTGGACAATAGGAGAATATACAAGTGGGAAGTCTTATTTCATTATTGTGATATACAGTCGTTCATAAATTTATAACCTGAATTTTTGAATCTGAACACACTTAATAATGTCCAAGTTTGCAATTACATAAGGACATTGGGAGAGTGGTATCAATATCTATGAAATTGAACTGCTTGCAGCAACCTTTGAAAGGATCAGTCGATAAACTATTCCACATTGGGTCAGACCTATTGTTTTATTAGTCGCAAATATTAAACTTCGGCGTTCAGTACAACTTCATACGAAAGAACACTGGACCAATCGTCAGTGGGTGATTGGTCCGGTAATCTGCAGTGTCGCCTTTGTCTCCATCCACTTCATTACCTACCGTACCGCTAAATATTAGCCAATAAGGAAATTTCAGGTGTATAAGTATAGTGCGAAGGCATCAATAACACATAACCAAATCTGAATGAACAGAATAATAGCAAAGCGGCATAGTTTTAAGTTATCTCATATTGTGAATATTTTCACAACGAGTTGCCATGATATTGCACAACTTCGAATAAGTAACGCTTCACCCGAGGAGGAGCCTAATGTTTCTTATTCTCAGATGGATGCCACTACCCCCCAGACGGCACCGTTTCGGGGATATTTGGCCCTTCTCCAGGGTTTAATGAATTGATGGGAAATTTCAGGTTTAATGAATTGAGACCTTAGTCTACAGGTATTGACTATGCCAGCAAACCGTTTTCACAGATGATCATAGTACAAGTATTTAAGTGTACTTGTTGCGGACGCCAGAGTTCTCCATTAGCCGCTTTTATGCTTCTCTTGGTGAGGCTTGCACCATAACGGGTAACATGCGTTTAGTGTTTTGTAAATTTGTACTGTTCTGCTGTAAGTTGTGACTGGCGCCTGGCATTTTACCAAAAGTCTCATCCTAGTATCAGCAAACAAAACTCCAAGGACATTCCTGTTTTCTTTGAGGAAAGAGGACAAATATCATGGACCAATTTTCGCCCCATTAATAGGGAAAGATTATAATTAACAAATATGCAATCAATAGCAAGTCCAAGTTGGTTTCAACAGTTCACCAAACAATATAGGTCCAAAGGATAATCCACTCGAGTAGCATTTCCAAGGATCAAAATTAAGAATCTTCAGGAGGTAGTACAAATACAGTTGTATTTTATAACAATATTGTTACCATCTAATACAAGTAATCACTGAGAACTTAGTTAGAAGTCACTTTTCTATATACCACACCTGAAGTACAAAGTCATAAGAACAGTATCTTCAATTAACTGATTGAAGTTCATCTCCTTTTGAAAACGCGTGTAGCAAACGTATTAAGAGCATTAAATACAACCCGAGATAGAATAAGTAACGGTTTATTTCCACTAGCGGAGTATCCTGCAATAAGTCCAAGTTCTTGTCTATAGTCCAAATAGTAGTGACAATCAAGATATGATCCACGTTCCCTTCAATCCACAGACAAAGTGCAGTAGGACAGTTCTAGTTTAATGCTGCCATGACCCGACAGCGGGAATGTGCAGTGTAATCTTGGAGAAAACCATAAAAATTCTTAAACTAACTAATGGTAAAAATTCTTAAACTAACTAATGGTAAAAATTCTCTCGTTAACCTACCCAGATCTGAGGTATTCCAATCTTTGTCACTTTTCAATGTAGATGGATTCAATATTTTCCTTTCAGAAGTCAAAGCACTAAAATCAAGCTAAACATCTTCCAAGGAAACTGCTTTCTTCTGATGAAAAGCATGTATCTTATTGGATCTCATAATGTACTGGTAGTTTTCCCAACAGAACCTGGGAAGCCACAGTAGATTTAGTCCTACATTCTCGAGACATCAAGGGAGCAGCGCGCCGGGTCTGTAACAACTTTAATCACAGCAGACTTCTCCATGATATCTAATCATACCATAGCGTGATTGCATTAATTAGCGGGTTCCGCTCAGCCACCCTCGTGGGTAGAACAGTTGATAGAATCTCCGTACTTCCCACGATGGGTGGATAAGAGCCGAGTTGAGTCTCGTTGACCGGCCTTTTCACAACGTGGCTGAGTTATTAGTCTTCGGCGAGTGTAGCATGGTTTTTCTTCTCGGAAACGCAGGTTTTTCGTCCAGCAAATAGAAAGTCTGCCACAGAACAAACAATTTACGGAACAATGACCTTAATGCGCTAATGCTCTTAAAACCTGCGAAGTCCGCGAAAAACATGGAGAATGAGGGTAGCTTATTAACATTGATTTGCCTTACGTTTAAGGTAAGGAATAAATATCGAATTGTAAGATCTGTACATTTGGAAAGATTCTTTTGCAAACTTGTTAACGAATACAGACCGGTTTAACCCCCCCCCCCCCACACACACACAATGACCGCCTCAAAAACAGCAGAGTATTGCGTTCAGGTCTGCAACCAAATTATTGCGGATCACTGATCGATGTTCATATGAAGAACAGCTTAAAAGCTATTTAGCAAATATAAAACTTGGGTTGGGAAATAATCAAGTGGATCTCATAGTATAATGTCCAGAAAAACTCTGGAATTTAATTCTCTACCCATGAAGAACCAACACAAGAGGGTATACAAATACAATTAGACTATGATCGGTGGAATTTCTAAAGTCTTTCGAGGCTACAGCTAGACTATCTCAAGGAGAGGGAGTAGGGTTGCCTCATGAGCTAATCCAGGTTCCCAGCCCGCACAATATGCAATACAGCTTAATTCGCTGATGCGCCTAAAACCCTACACCAAATTTCCGCAAGCGAACAAACCACTTAACCAAATTGAAGCCGTTGTTTTCAAATTCTTACAGCACATAAGTGAAAATATATTGACCGGTAAAACGAAGTAGGTTAATGCAAATGAAATTAATATTTCAACTACCATATTAAAAATATTTTCCCCATAATGTTGCCACTTCACCGTATTCCGTTTTTAGATACTTTCTTCTGAATTAAGTTACTTTTTCAGTAGATTTTGCTGGATGAGGGACTTGCGTTCGAGGAATAGTTTGAAAGAATGAACATGGTAACTTATTGGGCTAAACGGAAAATGAATTTGTCCAGAAGTCACAGAATGTGATCATGACCATACATTGTACTTCCAAAAAACGAGTAAGACCGCACAGGCAATTTATGCTGACACTACAGGATTCTAGTCTACAAGACTAGGCACGTACTTTTTGCCAACTATTTAGTTTTCGAAAATATGAATTCTATGGTTTTCTTCTGTTAAAAGACCACACTAATAGTTTAGCATCAGTGAAACTATTTCTAGTTAGGCTAGATTGAAAAGAGTCACTTAAAAATTAACGTCGGGTTAGGTTTGTGTTAAGCAATAAACAAACCAGTATATTCTCAGAAGTGCTAGACGATAAAATCAGATTCCGGCATTAAAAACCTAAATTCTTTATATTGAAGAGATTTCAATTGACTTTTTAAACCGGTGTAGGATTGCAATTATAACTGCACTAACTGTTCTGAAGATAATTTGCGGTTCAACTAGTGAACGAAAAAAATCCATTAATATTCCCATCAAGCCTTGAAAGCTTGCTGAAAACTCTGCATTTCGAAATTTAAGTTTAATAGCAATAAACTAATACCCTCTTAGTGAGGAAACGGCAATAAGTATTCTCCATAACGGAAGTCCAGAATAGGCAGTTTCTGTTTCTACCATAGTAATGGCTTCTACTAAAAAGAAGCCGAAGCGCCTATTCAGAGCAACCTTTCCAGCCTCAAATACTTCGAACTCCTTAAAATTGCTCTGAAATAAACTTATTAATTGTCCCTGAAATTAAAATTATTCGGACGCAGCGCAATGATGGGGACGGACAAGACCTGGAAAGAGACGTCAGCCATACAACAAAGAACAGATTCTTAATGCTAGTGTTTCCTCATAACACCTTACGGTGTGTGAAGGTTGTAAAATGAAAAAACAAACATTATAAAATTGACGTTTTTGAACTAATGTGATGGAGAAACATGCTTTGCACGGACATCGAAATTAACGAACAGTTATGGATTGCATCAAGCCATAAACCATCGCTGGAAGCCAAGATCACCAATCTACGTATTTCGGTCAAGTAATGCAATCCAATTCATTGGAAAAATCGATAATTCTAGGAAATGTCAGTAGAATAAGAGATCCAAATAACACGCTGGCTCGACACCAAAAGCGACACTGGCATAAAAGACGTGAAATAGTTGAAGATGAAGGCAGCTCGCACAAAGTCGGCTGCAACTGAACGGATGAAAACACATTAACAACTTATACTTTCATGCATATGAAAGTATGTCCTCCACGCATAAACATGGTATAACAGAAACTTCTCTTCAAATGAATTTGCCTGGATTAGACGCCAAGTCGGACATTTCCCATTAAAATCTTCTGTGTGGGATGCCATTCTCAAAGAAATGGGACAAAAACGTTGCTGCTTAGTCTATGCGTTGTTAGATGGCAATCAGTGTCCTGCTGGTTACCGCAACCGCTCTAAACGGGATGTCCATAACTACGAATATAAATGGCACCGACTCTTTGACTAACCTCTTACCCCAAGGGAGAGCAGTCTTTCTCTCACTACTTTACCCATCCAACTATCCTGCGAAGTCTTCAGGCTATGCCCCAGAAAGCCGGTAGTTTCTTGGAGGTTAACATATATAAAGAACCGTTTCTACGGGTGTTGCCCCGTACCTCGTGCTAATGAAAGACGAGGAACTGATGTTCCATTCTGAACGAATTTAGGCGAAATGGCCAGAAGAATTAAATGGCACAACCATACAATAACATGCATTATTCCACGCTATCTGATCTTTATATAGGACAATTCGATAGAACGAGCGGTTAATTGGAACCTGCTGTGCTGCCTGATGAGTTACAGACTATTTCTAAATAGCATTTTCTCCTTCTGTATGGAACCAAAATGGCAAACCAAATACATGTATATCCCAGTTATGTAGTTGACAATACTTTATAGCATAACTGAAGTTGTTTCCGCGACATGCGATCTGTTCTTATAAGAGATTCGCTAATAACCGATTCGTACGTACGTACTAACATACGTACTTAACTGTTCCAATATTTAGCCGATTCTACAGCTTCTTATCGATCAATGTTTTCATTCGATTTCGTATAAACCAGACCTGCATTGCGAAGAAAGGCAATTTCTCAGACTTACTAAATTAGAGTTTATAAATAACTTAATTACCACCGATAAAATAAACTTTCTAGGATGATTCTTTGTATTCAAATGTTAATTTCTTTAACGAATCTATAATTGCACAAACTGACTATCCAAGAAAGCGATGGTAAATGCAAAGTTATTCAATGGAAGTATTTTTTTCCCGAAATTACTTTGTATTGGACATGGTAGCAGAACGACTGCTTACATTGCAAGCAAGTACTATTTTAAGTTGTTTTCGCATTCATCTAGAAATCGAGAATGCATTTGTTGCTAAAATGCAACTTACATTTTGAAGTTATGAAAAGTGATAAACTTAGTTCCATCCTACACTTATGATCGCTGGTATTTAGAAGAAAATGGAACGAAGATAACTCGGTTTCAGATTTCGTGTGAAAAGTACAAAGCTATCTAACATTTCCAGAAACAGGTGCAGAAATATTCAAGATTACAGGACAGTTATGAAACTAATACATTTGATGTGAAAACTAAGTTAATTGGGAAAAAAAAAAGAGGCTTCATTTAGGCACTGTTGAATAACTTAAAAGGAAAATCTACTTTATACGAAGTGATACGCTGGAAATTCCTTTAAGTATCAGAAATGGCATATTTTATTGATGTCAATAATTGACTTTATGTATAATTTAGTGAACGATGAATCAAGCGGAGGAGTAAAGTGACTACAGTGACCTGGTTATTCATATTCCATTTCTAACTGCACAGGAGAAATCAGTGCATCATTACTAATTAAGGCTAGTGTTTATGGGGGAAGTGACATGTCCCTTTGGTTTACGTTACATAATGTAGAAAAAAGAAAATTCATCCAAGCGAATATAAATGATCAATATTTGCAAAGAAACCAAAGCTTCTGCTGTCACGTTACTTTTTACTACAATTAATAAGCAACCGAGGTGTTGTAAATAACTATTTTTCAAGTGGTTGTATCATAGAAGGCAAGACGTCAATGTCTGGAAAATTGCTTCAAATTCTGAAGCCTTTTTATTTAGACGCAATGGGATTGAACAATCTCGGCATTCTTCGTTGAAAATGCACCAACTATTGATATCAACCACTTAAAAATAGTTGTACAGTAATACATATTGCTAAAGCTTAAATGCATCAGCATGCTATACTGTGATTGCATGTTTCAATACAAGATTCTTTTATTCAGTGCCAGAAAGACAAGTGGAACGGCAGACTTTTCTGCTTAAGTCGGCATGGACACTTTGTAACCGCACCTTGCTTTGGAAAGAAAACAAGTAGCCTGCGTTTATAGATTTCCTTAAAAGAAGCGAATCGGTTATATAGGAGTTTAAACGACTTTTGTTTGAAGAAGCATATCCATGACCATCTTTTACTTACTAATAGAAAAATTCAGTAATACTGAATTGCAAAACTGTTGAGTATAACTCAGCAGAAATTAGTATATCGAAAGAGATTCGATGCCTAGTACTAATTTATAGACTATTTGGATGGGAAATGGTTTATGGGAAGAATCTTGGAACTACCCATGTATTACTAATAAGACGTTTATTCCAGAAGAATAAAGCCGATGAAGTTCAAAGCTCTCCTCCCAGGCTTTCCAGTACTGGGGAATCAACGGAAGATTCGTATTCTGGAAAGAAAACGATTTAACTTCGTACCGATAGGTGGACAGTGCTTGTCAGCCAAAGAAAGTGGCATTAGTACCTCCTGGTACTATGGAAGCCGGCCAGAGTCTTAAAAGGCGAATTTTACAAGTTACAAATATGATATGCTGTTTATAATGTGGAAAAATATTGGGTCAAAATGGAGTAGATTAAAATACTTGTTTCCGAAATGGTTATGAAGCTATAGCTGCTGCCTTAAAATCAGCCATCATATTTAAACAGGTACTGCCATATTCTCGGTAATCTTTCAGAAAGGAAACTATATTACTCTTAATTTCAACGGGAATAGGTCACACAATTCGTACGCATTTGAAACTAAAGCTTTTCAGTCTCGTTATTATACTCGCGTAATATCTGGGTTTCAAAGAGGAATGTATTTGAACTACATGACTAAATAAGCACTTGTTTCTAAAATTAATGATCGTTAGGCGAATAAACTTTAAAGACGAGAAATGAGCTTGCTTTCACGCGACTAACAGCATAAACGACAAAACTAATTTGTTTCATATTAAGCAAGTTGAATGTGATAAGCAGGGGTAGTTCGTTAGTAGGCACTGCGGAACTCCCAGCTTTAAATCTAAGTACTGTATATATATATTCAATGGATTTCTATGAAATTGTGCAACGCAAATTTCTAATAATGTCCTGCATATACTAGACTATTTCCAATAATCATTTCAATAAACGAAAAAAAATATTTAACTTTGAAGTATAACCGTAGGCGGAACTGTGCGCTAGACAGATCCGCATTTAGGTCAAGTAGTTCAGTCAACTAGTTGGAACATTACCAATACGCATTTTTTAAGTGACAAAACGAGGCAAAGGAACTGCGGAGCGAGCCGTGCCGATTTGTACATTGCACCAGAGTAGAATGATATTTTATTTAAAAATAAACTAATACCGAAGTCTCTTAAATGGCACTGTCCAGTTAATGTTTTGTAGGATTTAACTTGCTTATTGTTGTTTATGGGGTTTTAAGTGCAATGGCTACTTAGGCCATATTGCACTTAGAAAAGTGGTTCATACTGCCTGTTTGTTTCATGTAGAAGCAATTAGAAACGGCTATACATTCCTATTTGTTTTAGGAAGGAGAAGAATTCTGCGATGTTTGATTTTTCGCCTATGATATGGCTAAGTGACAATGGTACCTTTAAGCTTGCTAGAGAACTGAATGACATTAGTCGAGCATTATGATACAGAGTACATTCTAGAAGTATGTGTTTCACTGTAAGTGGTGTATGACAATGATTACACTCAGGAGGGTCATTCCCTGAGAGGAGGAACAAATGAGTTAAATGAGTATGACCGATTCTGGCTCTGGTTAGGATTACTTCTTCTTTTCTGTTAGTAATGAGGCTAGAGGCCCATAATTTTGGTACAGGTTTAATTTGAAAAAGTTTATTATGAATTTGTGCTTGCCATTGTAGAGTCCATCGATCTTTACATATACTTCGGATCTTCATTTTATAATCAGTAAACGGTATTAAGAAATTTGTTGGGGCTGCTCTAGATGGATGTTTGGCAGCATCATCTGCAATTTCATTTCCTGGTATTCCAGTATGACCAGGTATCCAGCAGAAAATAACCTTTTGTTGGCACTCTCTCAGACGTATCAACTCTGTTCTAATGAGCTTTAATAGAGGGTGAGTAGACGGGGAATTGTTTTGCAAGGCTGATAAGGAACTCTGCGAGTCTGTGTAAATTAAGCTCTTTTGAATTGACATATGGAAAATACTTTCTATAGCAAGCTTTATGGCATATAATTCAGTTGTGTAGCTACTGCACTCTGTTGGGAGAGATAGAGAAATGGTAGTATCTGGGAGTACTACTGCTGCGCCTGATCCACTCTCAGACTTCGATCCATCTGTATAGATTTTAGCGAAGTCAGGATAACGTTGAGTATGCGCTATGTGTAGCTGCTGGATATTAATATCTGATAGAGAGTGTTTACCCCACTGGTAGAAATAATTGTCACAAGATGGTGTGATGACAGACCATGGAGGATCAGGATCTATAGGATCTCGTAAAATTTTATTGAAGTGTACATCCCAATCTTCTGCTAGCTGTTTTAATCTAATACCAGCAGGCCGAACTGTCTGTGGTTTGTTTCTGTATAAGGTCATAAACTGTGGATTGTAGAGTATTGGCCAATTAGGATGGGTCATCTGGCTTTGGATCTTGGTTGCATAATTCAGCAGCAGCATCTTTCTCCTGATATTTAGGGGAGGTTCATGAGCTTCAACATACAAGCTTTGCACTGGAGATGTTCTGAACGCACCTAGTGCTGTTCTGAGAGCTGAATGTTGAATAGGATTGAGGCGAGATAAAGCGCTCTCCCTAGCAGAATCGAAGACAGGGGCACCGTAGTCCAGTCGAGATCTGATTATGGATCTATATATATGTAGCAGGCTTTGGCGATCTGCTCCCCATGTTGTGGCTGATAAGACTCTGAGAATGTTCAGTTTTTTTTGACAAGTAGTCCGGAGATGTTCAATGTGCTTTTGGAAATTTAACTTATTGTCAAAGAACAATCCCAGTAGACGAGTACAGTCAGCTATGGGAAGAGGATGGTTATTCAATTGCAGCTCAGGTTCAGGATGCATATTGCGTCTAGAGCAGAAGTGTATGGCAGTAGATTTCTGGCTGGATAGTCTATAACCATTTTGTGTCATCCATGTCAGGATGCGATTCATTGATATTTGAAGTTGGCGTTCAATGTAATGCATGTTTTGAGAATGACAGGAAATCGAGAGATCATCTGCGAAAAGGTATGAATCCACCGTTTTCGGAATGAGTTCAATTATATGGTTTATTCTCATTGCAAACAAGGTAGCGCTGAGAACAGATCCCTGTGGAATTCCTTCTTCTTGGATAAAGATTTTAGAGAGGGTTCCCCGATAACGAACTTGAAAGGATCTCCGTTGAAGAAAATTTTGGATAAAATATGGTAAATTACCTCTCAGGCCAAGAGAATGTAGATCCTTTAAGATTCCAAAACGCCACGTAGTGTCAAAGGCTTTCTCAACGTCAAGACAGACCATGACGAGATGTTCCTTTTTGATGAAAGCATTTCTGATATTTGACTCAGCTTTGATCATAAGATCCAAGGCGGATCGGTTTTTCCGGAATCCAAATTGTTCTTTATTTATCAAGTTTTGAGACTCGAGGAACCAGGTGAGACGGCCATGTATCATTTTCTCAAGAGTTTTGCTGAGACAGCTGGTGAGGGATATCGGTCTGTAATTTTGAGGAACCGAATGATCTTTACCGGGTTTTGCAATCGGTATTACATAAGAATGACTCCAGGAGCTGGGGAGGGTATGTTCAGAAAATATTCGATTATAAAATATGAGCAGCGAAAACAGTGATCTTTGATCCAGATTTCGGAGCATTACATAATATAACCCATCAGGGCCAGCAGCACTGTTTCTTGAGTTGGTAAGAGCTTGCTGTAGCTCGAACATGGTAAATGGCTGATTATACGATAAAGCCGAATTGTCAGCGTAATTCAGTTTGGATCTCTCTGCAACGGTTTTACGTTTTTGGAATGATTGATCATAAGCATTACAAGAAGACAACAGAGAAAATACAATTCCCAGTGCATTTGATATATCTGTGGGATTAGAGAGTTCTTGTCCATTCCAGTTTAGTAGCGGGGTGGATAGAGGAGGAAATTTATTGTTTAAACATTTTATTTTTCTCCAGATTAATCTGATATCGGTATTTTTATTAACTGATGAGGCGAATTTAATCCAAGTTTCTTTTTTTGCTTTGCGTCTGATGTAGCGAGCTTTAGCTCTGAGCCGTTTATAGTTAATAAGATTGGGGGTGGTAGGATTTTTGCGGAAAAGATTCCATGCTTTGTTTTTCTCTTTTTTTGCATTATTGCAATCTTCATTCCACCAGTAATTTAATTTTCGTCTATTACTTGCTTGATATTGAGGAACTGCGACGGATGCAGCCGCCAGCATTTGATTTGTGATATGCTCAGTAACGCTATTGATGGAACCGGACTGAATGATATCGTTGTCAAATGAGATGTGCGATCTGTATTTTTCCCAATCAGCCTTTGAAAATTTCCATTTAATTGGACTTTCTATTGGGTAGGAACAGGATGTTTGAATTTTGCAGATTAATGGATAATGGTCACTACTATAAGGATCATTCAGAGGTATCCAATCTATACTTGGAAAGAGGATTGGGGAACATATGGAAAGATCTATAGCAGATATTGAGCCAGTAGGGAGATGCACATATGTAGGAGACCCAGTATTCAGTAATGATAAATTCTGCCTATCAATCAACGTTTCGATCAGCTTACCCCGTCTGTCTGAGGTGGGGGAACCCCATAATGGGTGATGTGCATTAAAGTCTCCTAGTAAACAAAACGGTGATGGTAACTGCATAACAAGATCTTCAAGTTCCTGAATAGTATATTGATGATTGGGCGGAAGATAAATGGAAGCCAATGTCAAAGTAATACCACTAACAACACGCGTGGCAACAGCTTCTAAGGATGTTCGTAAGGGAATACGTCTGGCGAGGATGGTGGAATCCACGAGTATCGCTACTCCGCCATGAGCGTTATTAGACACAGTCCTGTCTTGCCTGAATACAGTGTAATTTTTGATTGAGACTGAGACCAGTGATGTCAAATTAGTTTCTTGTAAGCACATTGCAAGAGGTTTATAGTGATGAATTAATTCGTATATATCATCTAAGTTACTGCGAAGACCTCTACAGTTCCATTGTATAATATGTTCCATTATTTGGTTTTGTAAGAGGAAGCTGAATCTGTCTGCTTTTTATGCGTAGGTTGTTTGTGACGGTCAGATTTAGATTTGTCTTTTCTAGGAAAAGAAGGGCGTCCTGAATCATTTTTATCCTCCATGTCTCCATCTGCATATAATTCAAGAAAATCTTCTTGGTTGGGCATATCATCTGTATCCATGCTTGTTGGTTGTTTCACCTCCACACTATCTGATTTATGTACTTTTTCTGCCACTGTATTGTGGGTTAGGTTTTGAGTTGGAATTGTGAGTGGCGTATTATTACTTTGGTCCACTAACTGTGATTCAGATGTAGGCTGAGTTGATAGTACAGATCGAGCCCAGTCGGCGATCGATTTATCTGGAGAGACTGACACTTCTGTTTGACATGCTACCGATTTATAACTATGGGCAGCCGAAGCATAAGTAGTTTTTGGAATACTTGATTTTACTTGTCTTCTAGCTTCTTGAAAAGATACTTTATTTTCTGTCTTGTATTTCTGTATTTTTTTTCCTAACTTCCAAAGATCACAATCTTTGGAGTAGGCTGGATGATTGCCCTTGCAATTAGGACACTGCGGAGTTTGTGCCTTGCATTCAGATTGAGTGTGAGTTGTGCATCCGCAGTTTGGACATGTTGCATCTCCACGGCATGCTGTCTGGGAGTGGCCAAATTTCTGACATTTGTAGCATCTCAGAGGGTTCGGGATATAGGGCCGAACACGACAGTTTAAATAGCCTGCTTTAACCGAGGATGGTAGATTCGGCGAACTAAAGGTTAAAATTATGCTACGGGTTGGGACTAAGATGCCGTCTTTTCGTATCATGATTCTCTTGGCCTGAGTTACATTTTGATCTTTTAGTTCCTGAATTATTTCTTCCTCAGAAACGTTCAATAGGTCCCATTCACTGATCACTCCCTTGGAAGAATTCAGGGTGTTGTGTGGAGTGACTTGGATTGGAATTCCACTTAAAGATGTAAGTTTTAACAGGAGGTCAGAGTGTCTTGGAAGAGAGGTCTCTATTAGCAAGTCGCCAGATTGAAGGCGTTTCACCATTTTTGGAGATGCTGCTGCATTTACAAGGCATCGTTGTATGATGAAAGGCGAAAGCTTGCTGACAGATTGTGAAGACAGAATGGATGATCAGGAAAGCTGGAGCTTCCTGCTTGTTTGCATCCTTTTTTAGTCTTTTCGACAATGAAAAGTCATGATCAGTTTCGTGGTTGTCTTGTTGCGAGCTCTTTGGCTCTAATCGTGGGAAGTCATTAGTATCCATGTTTACTCCTTTTAGCCCTGGGAGAAGTACTTTCTTCTCCCAGACTACCAGCCCCGCCACGTGGAGGCAGGAGCAGTGCCACCAGTGACCAAGCGGATATTAAGGTTAGTAGAGTGTGAGTATTTAATATAAATACTAAGAAAGAAAGGTAGATTCCCTTTCTGGGTTCTTACGTAAGACTTTTTAAGTGAAGAACCGCTTTAAGTGAACAAAACAGGAGAAAATCGTACAACAAAAAATAGAACTATATCACTTTCAAAGATCACTTTATGAGTCGCAGAGAAAAATCGCTTGTCACTATCGCTTGGCACTCGGGGCCAACTTGCTTATAATTACTATCTTTACATGTCTTATAACCAAGGCAATTTAATATAACTTTAAGCAGCACCCCCATACATCAGATTCGCAAACCGCCACTGGTCATAAGGTTCCGTTAAGACGAATTTTGTCTTGGAAGTTCCTGCGTCTCAAGAGTGATAATTCAATTGAATCTTTCAGGTTACAAGTTTAGCGAGTCTATTCGATTTGTCGTTAACTAATTCGAGGATTAATTTCATACGGGTATCGCCAGTCAACCAGAAATATATGCACGTGTAAAGAAAAGTTAAGTGATACAAAAGCTGAGATTAATATGTTCGAAAATCAAAACAGCACCGTATTCAGCAGTCACGGGCTTATACCCCGATCACTCAAGGCACGTGTACTTATGCACCCCGCGCCTGACCACTAGGCTACGGCGGCCCTGAAAATCTAAACACTTCAGTTACTCCAAACTGAGTTTGGACAAACATTGTTAAAATGCCATGGTTAATTTCTAGTTAAAAATTACTATCCAAATCAAAATTCAGTATTACTCGCATTTAAATGAAATGCGTTCATTTTCATGTAACCTTTTCTAATCAAATTTCGCTGTTAAGAATGTTAATATTAGCACACAACTATAAGGGTGCGTTATGATAAGCTATGAACATTCGTAACCTTAACAGTGTACCCTCCAATTCGGGATTTACATTCTACCTATCACCAGGAAAAGATTTAGTTGCATATCGACACAATTTAGATTCAGAAGACAATTGCAGAAAGATTAATTTTTCTGCACGCAATTACCTGATAGCTCTTTAAATAAGAAATTTAAGAAGCATTACGAAAGTTACTGCAATTGCTATGCATTTTGTAATAATGAATTCGAGCATAAGCAATTAAACTACAAAGTTTTAGAAGTTACGCAGTCCAGTAACTGAGATTACTATTTGGAAGCTCAGCAAACAAGAACGTGATATCAGCTTTGCGTAAGGGCATTTCCATATCACTTGTTAAGGTCATGAAATTGGTAAAATATACGTTCTTTATAAATTATCATTAACGTAAATGGCATCTAGTTGCGAGAATTTTAGATCTAACTCAAGTAGCAGACAAAACGTAATTCCTTTAGGCTACAGTTAAATACTGCATTCAAGGTTCGGTCAGTCTACTCAGATACCAATGCCAACGTTTGGAACTGCAACAAATCTCACGTCTCTTGAAAGATGTCCTAAAGATGTATTTGAGAAACTTGAATGTGTGGAATAACTAGAATTGATTCTTCAGACTTTCCGGAGAGGAGCATCAGGTTGCTTGCTAAGTCAATTCAGTCAGGTCAGCTCCACCTAATCGGAGGTCAGAATTATACTGCAGAAACAAACCGAAAAGACGTACATCAAGTCCATCTTCATTGCAGGCATCCAACGTACACAGGTCCTACCGATGAAAATATTGCAAGGTTAATTGATTAATCTATTTTACAGATTAAATTTATCTAGTATATTAGACTAGTGTATACGTTTATTGAATTAGATTTATTTAAACAAATTCAATATCACCTTTCAAGTATACTGATTTCAATTTCAGAAACGGCTTGTAACTTTAAATGAAAAGTTCAGTTTGGAACGTGAAAGAAAATGGGATTTCCTGCCTTCGCTGGCAAGTTGTCTTTCAACGTAAAATTCCAAGTGGCAAACTACTGAAAAAAAGAACTATTGACTTCTTTCGATGTGAAGAAGTCAAAGTTCTCAACAGTTAAATCAAAATATAGCATTAATTAAAACTGATAGCAACTAATACCACCATACAATGGTAAAAGAGCAACTACAGAAGTTATTTATAAAATACTGTATTAATGATTGCACTACGCTGTTAAATTCAACTTCCGTATTTTCCTTTCCGGCTGTTGGTTTTGCAGCTTTAATCACGAGATTAATTAAATTCTTAATAAGATATCAAAAATAGTAAATCTGTAAAACTTAACCCACAACTTAACTGGAAATTGCTTTTACAGTTTGACTTTATGTACTATGGCCTTTCTTTAATAAGGAAGACTGGTGAAGTTCAGAAAGGACTAATAGCACTTATTGCTACAGACGTTTCGTTTAGTGAAAGAAACTTCAGATGAAGATTAATTCAAGAGCTCGCTCAGTAAATTAATGGTACCTGTCAATAGTTTGAGAAGTCAGGCGTTGACAAAATCATGCAAGTTTAAAGTACAGCTTCCAGCCATCTGCAGAGATGATTTGAGCACCATTTTCTAGCATAAATGACTAACGTGGACTTCCGAAAAGTATCTACTTCAGATAATTACGGTTGTTTGAGAAAAATCTCAGGTCTGCTTCAAAATACCGAAGATGAAAATTCGGTACACTATCGTGGAATTGACTACTCAGATTTCGCAAGTTGGAACTAGTACAACCAAGAGAAATAAACTAACTGTTTAAACACTCACAGGATCCTACCTATATAAAAAGAATAAGTTTCACGCATTTAAGTCAATGAACCACTGGATTAACTATAATAGTAAATAAGGTAGTCCAGATACCAGTTGGTAGTGTTTAACACCAAGTGATTAAAGCCATTCGGTAAGGTGTAAAGCGCATGGCTTCCTCGAGATTTAAATCTCGAGTTTCAGCAGTCATTGCTTTTTAAACTTTGAACGACACAACCATTTTTTGTTAAATGTTACCATTTGGCGAGTTGGTTGCAATTCGGTACAATGACAGTTGTTACTCTGCAACAACTGAGCTTCTTGCACTGGCCGGAAACTTATTTAATGAGAACCAATTGAGACCGAGTACACAGATAAGTGGATGCATTGTGTGTCATGTTTGGATAGTTAAACTTTTAGGAAAGTACATGTACTACGAAAGAACAATTTCATGACTGCAATTTATGCTCAATTTTGACACAGGTCTTTGTTCCCAGTAAAGTTCCAATTGGTACAGAAACGTTTAGTTGTATTCTTATTCGAATTAAGATTTTGTAGTTGGTGCGATTAGAAATCATCTTGTCAATATGGAGAGATCTCTCAATTAGTAACAGATTCTGCTAACTGCGCGAAGTTATCCAGATATTGGAGTGCACATTTGAATGGGCTAAGAAAATGAGTACTGCTAATAACATTCCTAATTCCTACGTCTAATAACTTATCATTTTAATCCGAAAAATGTCTGAGCGATACAAGTATTAGAACGAATGAGCTTTAACTCAGGAATAAATGGGAGACAAATCTCTACTTAAAATCTCGGTGTGGCATTGCGTGAATGCTGTTATGGCCATAAACTCACCAAAACTCCTTACACTTCAGAGTGTAAAAAAAAAAAGTCCGGATACAGCGTTTCGCGAACCAAGCCTCTCGTCACCGATAATACATTCTGAAATCCAGCCCTAAGGACAGGAATTTTTCACACGTCGTATCTTTTAATGTTCGCATAATTAAGTACCTTAAATTATTTCCCCTTCTTCGAAAAATCCTCCTTTAAGGGCATATTAAGACCTCCCCCTTCAAATTGAAGATTTCACATTCTTTTCCCGAGTATTAAAGTTAGTTTTATTTCTCAAAAATTGATACTTGGGCTTTTCCCTGTATTCATTTGTAATAAATCCGACGGAGTTTAATTGTGGGCAAGTTCAGGACAACTAAAACCAGGCAGCAACACAGATCATTCTTAGAATAGTCAAGTTTCCTAATGAAAGGAAACGCCCTTCAGAAGGTTTCATAAATAGCACGAATTACTCTTAACTCTGGTTTAAATGAAAGTCCATTAACGGTAAAAGCAAGTTCCTTCTTGTAATAAACCCTCCGTTTTTCAGATAACGTACAAAAGCTGACCCTGCACATTGAACAGTAATTAGAGAACTAATTTGTATATTTACCTTACGTTGCAAGTTTCTGTCTAATTCTGCGATGGCAATCCTTCGTCGGTGTGTCGCATTAGAAAACAGGTTCCACCACTAAAATATTAATGTACAGATTATTTCTTAGCATATTATTGTGGAAATTACTTATATTGTACTGCTTCTGTTTATACTCCTGGACGACCACAAAATTAGCGAAGTCTTAAGTTTCCCTAATAAAATACACCGCAGGTGCTGAGAACTGATGCCAAGAAATTTATTTTCAGTTACTGGAGAAAACAAAGTCCGAGTAAGTAATACAGAATTAATCACCTCGTTGCATATCACTCAACATCATTTCTAGCCACTTCCTAAACGTATGATCAGCTGTTGCACTCTCGAATTCGAAAACACGAACCCAATCTTAACTACCTGACATTCCGCAAAGTAACAGCTCGCAATGATTTTACGTCTTCCCTTTTGTTGGGTTAAATTGAGCAAGCAGCAATCCGGGAATTGTGGTAGCGTGATGTCACTAATCATATGAGTCAACACTTTGAATATCAATACGCTAAATTAAAATCACGGAATAATTAAATGGCCAAAAAATAAATAAATAGTCCAGAAATGGAGTCATAATTTCATGTCGATATTTTATAAAATAAATTTTGAATAAAATTTTAATATCTTACAGGAGACGTCATGATAAGTATTTGAATTGCATAGCGTCTGTTACAGACAACTCCCTATGGATGTGCGAGAGGAGGGGGGGTTAGGAAGTACAATTTTCAAATTGTAAGTTTTTTCTTAAATTTCGAATAATAAACGCATTGTAATGCGTTTAATTAACTCTACAGGATGTTTCAGTTAAACGTTTCAGAACTTCTAAGAGGGGTAGGGTACATCCTGACAACTCGAAATCATATAGCAATGTGGGGTCGGAAATGCTTTCCTGAAGCGGTGTTGTACACAGAAGCACCATAAAGAAAAGAGACCGTAAGTGAGAAATCGTTTTAATAATACATGAAAAGAAGCAAAAGGTACATGGATTAAAGTAAGTGTTCGAAGTTTCTTCCACGGGCTACAATGCACGCCTCACATCTCCGACGCATGGACATCCGAACATTCTGGAATACTCCAGGCGAATTTCGAATTTCTTGGGCAGCTACTGCGATTCTTGCAACCAGCTCCTCAGCATTGTCAACAGGGGTGTCATAAACTAGCGATTCTTTATGGTGCTTCTGTGTACAACACCGCTTCAGGAAAGCATTTCCGACCCCACATTGCTATATGATTTCGAGTTGTCAGGATGTACCCTACCCCTCCTAGAAGTTCTGAAACGTTTAACTGAAACACCCTGTATACATACTGCAATGAATTAATAATCCCCAGCTTGAAAATAAAACTGTTACAAAACAAAGCATAAAATTACAGACTGCTGCATATTTTATTAATACATTGCCTAAACGATTATATTCGGTTCAAATTTTAATAAAATAAATGAAGAAATTGTGTTTATTCTCCGGGACAGCTACACAAGGTAATAGTGTGATGTGCGTGTGTGCGAAACGTTACTTTTTTTAAGAAAGTACTTCTTATCCAGAAAGAGTCCTTAAAATTTCACATACGGTTTAACTATGATTATTTGTTCTCTTCAATTCATCGGTTGGAAAAACTCAGGTTTCAAATCCCATCACCAACACGACGAACTGTTATGGGCTCTTTTTTTCACTCTATGGCTGAGTTAGTGGGTCTCAGGTTTGGACAGCAATTCCTCTACCTCAAAAACTCGGACTTTTGTCCCAAAAACAAAAAAAACACCAGAGAACACACAATTTACGGGAATGGTACACGTGAGCACTAGTTCTTGGGTGGCTTTAATAAGATATTTTTGTCCATTTAAATTGGACACGCTGATAACCCAGTGGTTTTAACCATCACACCGGTCTAAAATTCCCTCGTTGGAATCCACACACTGATGCCAGGATCTTTTATGGGCTTTTTTCAATCCGGGACTGAATTAGTCGGCCTCAGCCGTGGAGAGCAGAGTTTGCCACCCGGTTTTTCTTCCAGCAGAAGAGACAGACGACAAAAGAAGAACGCAATTTATAGACATATTACACAATAGCAGATGAAGAAGTTCTCGGATTGTCCTAATATGATAGGCTTTTCCTCCATTTAAATTTAGTTTTGAAAATTAATGACGCTTTAGGTTGCGGAAGAAATGTACAACGCCTTTTTATGCAGATAGCGAGAATCCAATATTAACAGCTCATTCATACGTTGATAATCTGTTGTAATTGTCTTTCCCAGTGAATAACTGGAGATACTGAAATCATTCACACATACGATCCCACCTAAAAGTTTGGAAACATGTTTCATTTTCATAAGTGTTAGTTTTTTTAAAAAATAGGACCAAGTTGTTTACCAATTTTTATTAAAATATTTTCTAATATTTATCAAAACCAAAACATTAAATAAAATTTAAGAAATTTCTAGGATATTCGAGAAGGTTCCAGAATGAGTAGAACGTTGTAGATCATTCTAAAAATTTTCTAGAAAGGGTGGTATTCGTTTCAATATTACAAAAGATGGTAGATAATTCTTGAGTGTTTTGCAAATATATTAACTCTGCTGTAAAAGTTGTACTTTTAAAAACGAACACCCATCATTTAGAAAGAGTGTTTGGTGTCAGTCGTGTTTCTTGATAAACATCGCAAAAAAAAAAGGAACTGAAGTATCGGCAAAAAACTAGGTATTTCATTTAAAGGAGTACAACTATCATTCGACGATTCAAGGAGACTTGCAGTTTCAATAACAAACGCGATAAGAACGAGAGCACGTATCAAAGGAAACCCAAAATAAGACAACAACACTGATTTCTAAACGAAAATGACGACTTACATCAGCTGAAATCCGTCTGAGTTCAATAGGAACAGAGAGACCTCCCGTGTCTACTTTCACTGCCAAACTTCGTCTTAAACAAGCAGACTTCATTGTCGTGTAGCTGTTCGAAAACCCTTAATTAATAAAACGGGAAAAGCGAAAGAAGCTTAGCTTAGGATAAGAGCCAACGACATTGAACATTCGAAGAGTGGAAAATATACTGTGGACAGATGAATTCGAATTTAATTTTTTTTATATCTAACCGTAGAAATTGAGACGATCAACTGAAGAAAAGATTGGCACACTGTTTGGTACAGACAGTCAAGTACGATGGTGCCTTCCTGATCTGCGTTACATCTGTTTTTTTTTTTTTTTTTTTGTTTTTTTTTTGGGCGGGTAATAACGTCAGAACTGACGGAATTTTCAGAAAAGAAGGCTATAAAACACTTTTGAACATAATGGAATATCCTATGCACTTCGACTTTATTAAAAAAAAAAATATATTACAACAAGACAATGACTTGAAGGGCAGCTCTAAGTTGTGCAGGGATTTTCTAGCAACAAAACTGGAGAGCGTATTGCAAATTATGTGGCCACCTCAATCTTCAAGTTTTAACTCAATAGCTTAAGGGATCATCCAGAGCGTGAATTATTATTATTATTGTTGTTGCTCTTATATTGTTTCTCCCTGATTCGGGAAATCCACTCTGTGACGGATTCTGCTACCAAGTACATAGGGTGGTTGTTGTTTTGTCTGTTGTTACTGTTGGTCGAGGAACTCTCTGATTATCCTACAAGTGTTCAGGATTTCGACTTTCTGGAGTTCCTTGTAGGTGTTCTCTGGGAGCCCTATTGCTGCAAGGCTGCTATGTAGGATCTTTGGCACCATGTCGGTGGTCGTCACGATGATCGGGATGGTCGTTACGTCTTGCATATGCCACATCTTCTTGACCTAATGTCTCAGGTTCGTGTACTTCCTAATTTTTTCCTCATGGGCTTTCTGGTCATTGCTAGTGTTGGGCACCGCTATGTCAATCAGGTAGGTAGCCTTTTCCATCTTGTCCACAAGGGTTATGTCCGGTTTGTTGTACGGGATGGTCTTATCCGTTATTATGGCGCGGTCCCAGTACAACTTGTCGGCTGGGGTCTCTAGTACTGCCTGGGGTTCATACTTGTATTATGGTACACTTTCTTTGGTCAACTGATATTTCTTCGCTAGCTTCTGAAGTATTATCCTGGCTACGTAGTCGTGTCTACGAAAGTACTCAGTCTGGGTGATTACCTTGCGTTCCCCTGTGATGTGTTGGGTGGCTTTTGAGGCCAGATGGCTTCGTCGACATGTGTCATCTGGCATTCCGGGCTCCTTTGCCATTAATTTTCTATAGTTTCTGGTATTGATTACCTGGTCTTGGATGGCCAGCATGAATCCTTCAATTTCGGGGAAGAGCGTCCCGCTTGTGAGCTATGCATTGGAAGCAATGTTATCGATGTGATCTTGATGGAGGCCATTGTAGGAAAATATTAGCATTTGCATTAGCATTAGAAGAGGCATATGATGCAAGAAAGCAAGCTTATTCAGCATCAGCCAAAAAAAAAAAAAAAAAAAAAAACACACCACTCCCATTTCACCCCTCCGTTCGGTCGAAATACCTGTCCAGTTGAGCCTTAAATTTGTTTAGGCTATCAACTGCAACAACAAGTGATGGAAGTCGGTTCCACCAACCAACCACCCGCTGGCCAAAGGCAAATTTCCGCACATCTATCCGACATCCGTCCTTCCTTAATTTGAATTTATGCCCTCTGAGGTGATTATTCTGAGCAAGATGAAGAATCCCATTGGCATTGAGCATGCTCAAACCATTCAAAGCCTTATACACCTCTATCAGATCACCTCGCCGGTGCCTAGTCTCCAGACTCTGTAATTTGCAAAACTTAAGCCTTTCTTCGTAAGAGCAACCCTTTGTTCCATTCACTAATCTTGTTGCCCTTCTCTGTACCCGTTCCAGCAGCTCTACATCCTTCTTGAAATGAGGCCTCCAGACCTGTATATAGTACTCAAGATGTGGCCTAACCATTGCCTTATACAAGGGAAAAATCACCTCCTTATCCCTGCTAGAAAAATTCCTGTATATCATTGACAAGACACCATGAGCTACTCTTGCCGCTCGTCTGCACTGCTCAGAGAACTTCATATCTGCCTGCACAATTACCCCCAGGTCCTTTTCATTCTACACCATTGTCAGTGTTGTACCGCAGAGTTGATACGTTGCTCTGGGGTTACTGTTTCCCATATGTAGTACTTTACATTTGTCAATGTTAAACTTCATTTGCCACCTCTCAGCCCATCTGCTCAACCTTTCCAGATCCTGTTGCAGCAGCATAGCGTCAGTGGTGTCCTTAACAACCCTGCCAACCTTTGTATCATCTGCAAACTTGGACATTAAACTTGATATCCCATCATCAATATATACCATGGAGTGTCTTCTTTGCCCATCTTTCTAGCTTCGTTTCTTGTGCCATCTGGGTGGAAGGGGGCTCTTTGCTTAGGTTGAGTGGGTTATACCACTTATCTATCTTCCTTATTGCCTGTGGAGTGGGGCTGTGTTGTTTTCGAAGTAATCCTTCAGGTTATCTATCGCTGTTTTCTGTTGCGCTATCAGGTCTATCAGGCCTTTTCCTCCCTCTTTCCGAGCTATTGTCAGTCTCTCCACTGCTGACTTCGGGTGGTGCTGGCGGCTCTTGGTCATCATTGTCCTTGTCATTCGCATGATATCCTCCAGCTCGGTATTAGTCCAATCATTATTATTATTATTAGGAGAAGTTATCCTATCTCCAAATTAAAATTCTTAATAAGAAAAATTTTGATACTTAATGATTCAGTAGATTAGAATTGCTACGCAGATAAATTACTCTCTGTTTGCAGTGTGGAATATACTATGTGTTATGATTATTTTTTTTTTCTGTTAAATGACATATTTATATGTGTAGAATTACAACTTGTTGTCAATAAATTTACCTTTCTTAACAAGTTCATTTATTTTAAACAAATTCTTTTGATTAAAATAAATTGTATTGTATTATTATTATAATATTAAGGTCACCCATATTCATTGCATAAACCCAAATTTGTGTATGTGAATTGCATGGTTCTCTGGTCTATTTGACTGTTTTCTGAACAAAAAAAAACCTCTGTTTCTGGGGAGAAGGGAGCCAAAGAGTGAAAAAAAGCCCATTAAACTTTCTCCTGTTATCGAGAGGATTCGAACCGGGCTTTTTTCACCCCGTGTGTGTGGAGAACGGTGACGATACCACTGTGCTGGCCACGCAGACTTCTAGAGAGTGTGAAGTCCGCCCATCTTCACAAACTTCATGGGTTTGGGTTGTAATGGCACATCAGCAACTAGGGCTATAATGCGCCAAAACCACGTGCCATAAAATATAACAGTAAAAATTGCAGTGACGTAATGACTAAGGTCACTATATGAACATGTATAGAACTATAAATATGGTCAAGGTAAACTAACATAAAAATATATTTAAATACAAGAGAATCTGGTTCGCTGTTTTGAAAGGGTCACTCATGAGTTGGATTTAGGGAATAATTTGGACATTGTTTATTTAGATTTCAGCAAAGCTTTTGACTCAGTCCCACATGAGAGGTTGCTTTATAAGCTGGAATAGGTTGGAATCACTGAGAAAAATCCTTAGATGGATAGAGAAGGATGGCTTCAGGGCAGGAGGCAGAGGGTTGTGATAAATGGCTGCTCCTCAGATTGGGTTGATGTAAGAAGCGCGGTTCCCCAAGGATCAGTATTAGGACCACTGTTGTTTTTAATTTTTATAAACGACATTTATGAAGGGATAGAGGGCGTGATGTCTAAATTTGGAAATGATGTTAAAATTGGTAGAGTAGTTAATGATCACTGTCAAGCTGAGCTTCTTCAGAGAGACCTAGACAGACTTCAGAAATGGTCAGAAAAATGGCAGCTATGCTTTAATCCAACAAAGTGCAAGGTATTAGACCTGGGAAACAGTAATCCAAAAATAACTTATTCAGTTGGTGGAGTTCAACTAAACCCAGTACTGGAGGAAAGGAACTTGTGTGATTCGATATGGTCAGACGTGAAATTCTCTGAGCATTGTAAACAGGTTGCAAGGAAGGCCCATCGTGTCCTATCGAACTTTTGCAAGTAGAGATAGGGACGCGATAATCCCATTATATAAGGCTTTAGTTAGACTACACTTGGAGTAATGCATTCAAGTATGGAGACCGCACCTAAAGAAAAATATCGAGCTTCTTGAAAGGGTGCAAAGACGGGTAACTCGCCTGGTGAGATCAGCAAAAGGGCGTTCTTATGAAGAAAGACTTCGAATATGTCGGTTGCAGAGTTTGGAAACTAGACACCTTAGAGGAGATTTGATTGAGGTGTTTAAGGCTCTGAGAGGCGTCAGTAAAATGAATGAGGACAAAATTTTCAAGATTATAAATGATGCTAGAACTAAGGGACATAAATTGAAGTTACGGGGGGAAGATGTTTAGATTCGACTGCAGGAAGTATTATTTCAGCCAGCGAGTTATAAATTACTGGTATAAGTTGCCTTCATGGGTGGTAGAGGCTGATAGTTTGGGGAAATTCAAAGGTCATCTGGAAAGTTACTTTCGGGTGAGGGAAACGCATAGGATAATAGGTTTAATTTCCTTTTCTTTTATTAATTATTAGTTTTTTTTTTTATTTCTTTATCATTGTTTTATTCGTTGTTTTTTTTTCTTTTTTTGGCTGGTGCAGCATAAGTCATAGGCTTCCTTGAATCATGCGGCCATTACTAATACTAATACTAAAGTATGACGAATGGTTAAAAAGGAGTCATAATCCTCACACATAGGAAAGTCATCTTCCCTCAGTAAGATGACTATGTCCTATGCAGAGACGAGCTACAACAACTTCCTCTCTACGGATCCTGCGAGACTCGACTGCCAATGTTGGATAACAGGGTTTATCTGATATAGCTTGTTTGAGACGTGCTCATGCCAGGATTGTTGCCACTTGAAGAGTAATGTAGAGTGTATTAGCTACCGGTACTCTGTATAAGGGATTAACAGACTGCTCTTGTTGAGGTGCTGTGGTGATCTGGCAGAGGCGTCAGCCGATTCATTAGCCTAGATCCCAATTTAGCTTGGGATCCAGCAAAAATGGATCTTAAAGGATAGCTCAAAAAAAGAGTGTAACGTCTGCTTGTGAGGGTAGCACAGTGGTATTGTCACTGTCCTTCCCCATCCCCGGATGGAAAAAGCCCGGGTTCAAATCCCTTTGATGAAGCAAGGAACTTTAATAGGTTTTTTCATTCCGTGACTGAGTTAGTCGGTCTCAGGCGCAGATAGCAAGGTTTTCTCCCAGTAACTGAGGTTTTTCGTCCAGCAAAACAGGAAAATCGACCACAGAACACGTAATTTACAGACATAATATATAAACTGGTATGTGTAAGAAATTACGGGTAGCCCTAATACAGGGTTGTTAAAATTAAAATATCCGTATGTAGAGGGCTCTGGTGCGAGTTCTAAAGTTCGTACTGAAGAGAAATTTCGAAAACAAGTTTTTTTTTTTTTTTTTTTTGATTTGGTAGTTGTTGGCGCATCGGCTTCTGTGGCCATATTGCACCTCCCAAGGTTTTTGCAGTACTTTGATCCAAGCCCGAGGCGAGAATCGAACCCGCGACCTTTGGGTTGCCGGGCAGGTACTTTACCCACTCGGCTAGCCCGGTCGGCAATCGAAAACAAGTACAATAAAGAATGCTCTCGCCATTTATTTGAAAAAAAAAAAATAGTTACAAAATTTGTAACGATTTTTTTGTAACCTTGGATAGGGAGAACGCCGCTTTTAGCTGCCATTTTGTCAAAGGCTGATTGTATTCCTCACTGCCGTTTTAAAACAGATTCTGTTGCTGTGTTTTTCTGATCTTTGTTTGTGGGCCAGGAACTCTAGGGGGGTACGATGTTTTTGAAAACATTTTGGCAAAAGTCTCCCCAAGAGTGTTTGCGATTGCAGTTAGGCATGCAATTGATCCTTGAACATAATATATATACATTAGGTTTCAAGGATCAATGAAGGTTGTGATGTGTATTTGCCCTTCATTTTTCAAACTTTGTCCCTGATGGCTTTGGGATTGGCAGTCCGTGTAAGGGAAGATGCATATCAGATCAGATTCCTTTTGGCTCTGACGTCCGGTGTAACGTGGTTGGGCACGTTTGAAGACTGTTAAATTATCTCTATTGGGGCAACGACAAAAATATTCCCCACGCTTTGTTTTCAGTCTTCCTAGCTGCTGTGCATTCTTCATTCCACCATGGTTTTGGAAAACGTGGAAACCGGGTCGATGTCCTTGTATTTCAACTGCCGCTGATTGGATGATACTTTCTGTGATGTGTTTTACTGCCTCGTTAATTGGCTCCTATCTGGCTGTGGTGGTATTAAACGTGGCTAAATGTCTAAAGGCAGCCCAGTCTGCAGGATCGATCTTCTACCGTGGTATCCTAGACTGTTGACACTGTCTTCATTCAAAATGGTGGATAGCGCGGGAAAATGATCACTGCCTAAAGGTTTTCTTCAACCTCCCATGTACACACAGGCAGGAGGGAAGCGGAGTAGGTGGAAAGATCAATGGCAGTAAATGTACGGGTTGCCATGTTTGAAAAAAAAAGATATTAGATCCTACATTTAGAATGGCCAGATCATTATTTTCGAGCAATCGCTCAATAATCCGACCTCTTCTATTGATGCCAGAACTACCTAGGGAGTATTATGGCCATTGATATCCCCTAATAATAGAAAAGGGGTGGCAGTTGCTTAATGAGATCATCAAGATCTACCTGGGGATGTCGTTCCCAGGGAGAAAATATATGGAACAAACTGTTAAGAGGACACCTACTATAAGACGAACTGCTACAGCCTCTAGGTTGGTGGTAACTGGCATCGCTTGAAAGGGGTGTGGTTACCCACAAGGATGGCGACTCCTTCGTTGGCAAGTCCACCCTCAGCTCTGTCTTTGCGAATAACTGAACAGTACGCAAGTAGCCGTTCAGTTATTCGCAAATATCCTCATTTCCGTAATGAAGGATCCTTCATGAGGATCCTCATTTTCCTTAAAATACGTCTCCTATAAGCAAAAGCAAGTTGGCTCATGCTTATTCAGTAGAGCCTCGATGTCATCACAACACTGTTTTTTATGGAATCCATGGCAATTCCATCGTTAAAATTGAAATATACCCATTATTTATATTTATTAGGTCCGTCTAAAGGTTTTCTAAAGGCTGAGGGCTTTGTTTTCTCAGTTCTGGATTTAGCATTAACATTAGTAGACGCATATGACGCAAAAAAGCTATGCAGCATAAGCCAAAAAAAAAAAAAAAAACCGCTCCCATTTCACCCCTCCGTTCGTTCCAAAAACTGTCCAGCTCAGCCTTAAATTTATTTAGGCTATCAACTTTCACAACAAAAGATGGAAGTCTGTTCCACCAAACAACTAACTGCTGGCTAAAGATAAACTTCCGCGTATATATCCTACATCTGTCTTTCCTCAATTCGAATTTATGCCCTCTCAGGTGATTATTCTGAGCGAGAGGAAGAATCCCATCAGCATTGAGCATGCTCAAACCGTTCAATGCTTTATACACCTCTATCAGATCACCTCGCTGGTGCCTAGTCTCCACACACTGTAATTTGCAAAACTTAAGCCTTTCTTCGTAAGAGCACCCCTTTTTTCCATTCACTAATGTTGTTGCCCTTCTCTGTACATGTTCCAACAGCTCCACATCCTTCTTGAAATGAGTCCTCCAGACCTGTATACAGTACTCAAGGTGTGGCCTGACCATTGCCTTATACAGGGGAATAATCACCTCCTTATCCCTGCTAGAAAAATTCCTATATATCATTGACAAGACACCATGAACTACTCTTGCAGACCGTCTGCACTGCACAGGAAACTTAATTTCTGCCTGCACAATTACCCCCAGATACTTTTCGTTCTCTACCACTGTCAGTGTAGTACCACACAGTTGATACGTTACTCTGGGGTTACTGCTTCCCATATGTAGTACTTTACATTTATTAATGTTAAACTTCATTTGCCACCTCTCATCCCATCTGCTCAACTTTTCTAGATCGTGTTGCAGCAGCATACTGTCATTAGTGTCGTTAACAACCTTGCCAACCTTCGTATCGTCTGCAAACTTGGACATTAAGCTTGATATACCATCATCAGTATCATTTTTAAATACAAAAAACAAAATTTACCCAACACTGAACCCTGAGGGACTCCACTAATAACATTAGTCCACGATGAGCAGTGTCCATTGATTACCACTCTCTGTCTTCTCCCACTCAACCATCCCTTTATCCATAACAGCATTTTGCCTCCGATGCCACACTGCTCTAATTTGTGCAGCAGTCTTCCATGTGCAACAGTATCAAAAGCCTTTCTAAGATCCAAATATATAATATCAAAGTTATTCCCTGCATCCAGTTCTTTTGTGACTGCATCATAGTATCGAATCAAATTGGTCAGGCAAGACTTCCCCTTAACAAAACCATTCTGTGTGCGAGCTATAACTGAAGTCTTGTCAAGATGATCCTGCAGTGCTTCTTTAACCAGTGCCTCCATTAATTTTCCCGGAACAGAAATTAAACTAACAGATCTATAATTACTTGTGTCGCCCTTTGATCCTCCTTTGTGAATTGGGGTCACATTTGTACATATCCAGTCCATGGGATCCTCCCCTGAGTTCAAAGAAGCTCTCATAATTATGGCGAAGGGTTTGCTTATTTCCTTTGCTGCCTCTTTTAGCATAACTGGATAGATGCCATTCACCCAGGGTGCCTTTTTATGTTTGTATTAGTAGTAGTAATGGCATGTGATACAAGAAAGCAAGTGTATGAGCTTATCTGCCAAAAAAAAAAAAAAAATCACACCATTCCCTCCAAATGCCTGTCCAGTTCCTCCATAAATTTATCTTCAACAATTTCTCCTCCACTTTCCTCTCAGTTATTACAAAATTATCCAGCTTAGTGCCAGAGTTTAACTCACCTCTGGCATTCCCCTCCCTGAATAACTCCTTATGTGTGAATGTAGATGCAAAATACTCATTTAGTTTGTTAGCCACCTGAGCAGGATCATCAACAGTTGAACCATCAATATCCAGTGGACCAATCTGATTCATCCCCTTCTTTCTTGACTTTACGTAAGTAAAGAACTCCTTGCTGTTTTTCTTTGCATCCTTTGCAAAAGATTTCTCGTAATCTGCCTTTACCTGCCTAATCGCCTTTGTGACTTAGTTACAGACCAGCTTATATCTATCATAGGCTTCTGTGTCACGTGTTAATTTATATGTGTCCCAGTCATTTTTCTTCTCTGCAATATGTCTCATTAGTTCATCTGACGTCCATCTTGGCCTAAACCTTGAACAATATTTCTTAGTTCGTATATAAAACCTAGCAACTTCGAAGATCAATTCTTTGAATGCTTTCCATTTTGAATTTGCTGTTGGTTCCACCGTATAGAATTTAAATACTGTCTCAGACCTCCGAAGTCGCCTTTATGAAAGCAAAATCCCTTCTCTTTACACCTAATGGCAGGTACCTCTCTGAGTAAATCCCACTTGTGCACACCACACTGTGATCATTTCCACCTAGTGGTTCCTTTATCTGCAGATTCTTAATGCATGAAGAATCACTACTAATAATCAGATCAAGAGTATTACTCCCTCTAGTTGCCTCCCGAACATGCTGATGTAGAAAACAATCACCCAATAAATCCACAATATCCTTGCTAGTGTGGGTGTGCCCAACCCCCAAATTCCAGTCAATATCTCGGAAATTAAAATCCCCCTTTATAAGACTCTCTGATTTAGTGGCCCACTCTTTTTCCCTGTACAGTTTTTTCTATTATACTCATCAGAGCAATTAGGCCTATAACTCTCATCAACCGGTGAAATACCACCACTTTGCTTATTGGAGGCTTGAAATTGTGGACCCCATGCTTAGTCTCCAGAGCTAAGTTCCGGTCAACCCTTCCCCATCTCTTCCATCATGCAGTATGATTGATAACTTTTAAGGTTATGATGAATATTGTGGCGAGATCGAATCGTCCTTACATTTCGAGGGTACAGCTATAAAACGGTGTTCGCAGGCCGGCCGCTAGTTAGTACACCGGACCGGACCGGACCGGACCGGACCGGACCGGACCAAACCTATTGGTAACTCTCTAGGAGCCTTCCGGATCAGCTAGTGTATAATCTTGCTACCTTTACTCTGCCAGATAGTGACTGGAGGGAGTCCGAGTAGCGTGTATGCGGGGGGGGGGCATTATCGAGGCCACTTTATATCAAGGATCTGGGTATATTCTTACCATGTGTACGCCATATCCAAAAATTTCATTAATTCATACAACATGTTCCACCCACTCTTTCTTACTACTGAATACATAATGAATTGTCAAACTAATAGAGCAAGCTTATCTACGAAAAGATCTAAACCTCCGAAACACTTCCTAATTCATTTCACAAATATACGTGGTCTCAATTATAATCTCAACGATATCCATTTCCACCTGCAGTCTGCCAAACCCCATGTACGTTTTCTTTTGATTCAACTACTGCTCACCTCAGTTGCCCAAATTATTCGCTGTATGATTCCTTTCGCCTCAAAGGTGGTACTTGTGCATATGCCCGTTCCGATATTCCCTATCAGAGACTTAGTAACTTGGAATCTCCTCTTTTCGATCTTTTCTGGCTTAAAATCTCTTTACCTCATTGTGTCAAATTCACCTGTTGTCTCTACCGTTCTTCCCAATCCACTAATCACTTGGAGCGCTTTGACTTCCTCTCTTTGAAACTTGACTTTCTCCAGTCCAACTTTCCTAAAAGTGAGGTAATTTTCATTGGTGATTTTAATGTTCACAACTCCAGCTGGCTTCCGTTTTCTAGTCACACCGACCCAGCTGGTCGAGATGCTGAGGCTTTTTCAATTACTAATAACCTTGCACAGATTGTTCATTTACCTATAAGAATACCGGATAATCCTAATCATACAGCCAACACGCTTGATACTTTTCTCACAAACAACCCTTCTAAGTACACTGTAGAAGTGAGAGGTCCTTTAGGCACCTCAGATCACAACTTAGTGATTGACTCTTCTCCAATGGAGCGTTTATTCCCAACCTCGTATTGTTTGGCATTACGAGAATGCAAAATGGGATGACCTGCGAGATTTCTTTTCTACTTTTCGTTGGTCGGTTTACTGTTTCAAAACTTCTGATGTCAATGTTTGCTCAGATCGTTTCAGTGAAATTATTTTTGCAGTAATGGAATCCTTTTTCCCACACTCCACTTTAAAACCTCGTCCTTTATCTAAAATTATTCCAATAAATGTGCTAAGGCTGTTCAAGAGAAGAACTTTGCATATCGTAATTGGCTTGTTTCTAATTCTTCAGTTTCATTTTCTGCCTGCAACAATTGTAAAGCAGTTATTAATCAGTCCAAACTAGAGTTTGAACAGGCTAGCAGTAGTAAACTTGCTTCTTGCTCTAATGGTAGCCGAGCATTCTGGTCTCTTGCCAAAGCTATTGGCCGCAACTTTTGCCCATCTCTGCTCCCACCACTGTCCAAACTAGATGGTTCTATTGTCACTTCAGCCAAGGATAAAGCTCACCTGCTAGCATCCCATTTTTCTTCCAACTCATGTATTAATGATCTTAGTAAAACACCTCCCACCATTTCCAACACACTCCATGTTCCAACAACTCGATGTTAAGAAAGCTCCAGGTTCCGATGGTATTTCTCCACTTCTTCTCAAAACCTATGCTCCTGAACTTACTCCTGTTCTTTGCCGCCTTTTTTCAATTTCTTATTCCAAAGATGTTTTTTTCCTTCTGCTTGGAAATTTGCTCATATCCAGTCAGTTCCTAAACCGGGTGACAAATCCCTCCCATTGCAATTACTTCTACTCTTTCTAAAGTAATGGACAAATCAATTAACCGCCAACTCTTAAACTAACTAGAAACCTTCGTCTGATCAACGATCGCCAGATGGATTCCGTCAGTGTCGATCCATTGGTGATATTTTGGCTTGTGTTACCCGTTTATGGACTAATTCAATGGAAAGGTCCTAAAAAACACAAGTAATTGCTCTTGACATCTCAAAGGCTTTCGATCGTGTTTGGTATAAAGGTCTTCTAAACAAGCTTCCATCTTATAGTTTGCGTAGTTTTTTGTAATTGGTTATCCAGTTTTCTCTCTGATCGCTAACTGAGGGTGTTGGCATATGGCTCTGTCTTCTAACTTCTCCACTAATGCCGGTGTCCCCCAAGGTTCAGTTCTTTCCCACACTCTTTTCCTCTTGTATATTAATGACTTTCTTCCATTGAATGGAAATCCCATCCATAGTTTTGCCAATGATAGCACATTGCATTCCATTTTCCATTTTGAGAAAACTTTTCCTGCTCAATCAGCTTCAACTTGTCGAAAATCTGATACCAATTCCTTAAATGCCGATCTCCAGATAATTCTTCAGTGGGGCAAAGACAACTTAGTTGATTTCAATCCTTCTAAAGCTAAGTCTTGTCTTAAATCTCGCACAAAGGATTCTTCTGCTCCTATGCTTATCTTTGGTGACACTCCGATTTCTAGGCAAAATGATATATCTCTTTTGGGATTACCCTGACTTCTACTCTCTCTTGGCACAAGCACATTACAAATATTGCTTCCTCTGCATCTAAAAAACTTTTTCTCTTTCGCTCTCGGCGTTACTTTTCTTCCAAACAGCTGTTCACTCTGTAAAAATCACAAATCCGCCCTACCGTGGAATATTGTTCCCACATCTGGGGTGGTATCCCCAAAACCTCTCTCAGGCTTCTTTGTTCCATTCAGAAAAGGGCAGTTAGGTTAATTAATAATTCATCTCTAACAGAGTCTCTCCACTCGCTGTGTCATAGCTGTACTGTTTCTGTTCTATGCCTTTTCTACAGATCCTTCCCTGGGCACACTTCTTCTGAATTGGCTTCTATAATTCCCGCGTTCCCTTTCAAAATAGTCCGAACGCGTGCCGCCACCAGCGAATTACTGTTCCAATTTCTAACTCACAGAACCAAATTTTCATCTTCCTCGTTTATTCATTCAACTGCCGTTTTCTGGAACAAACTTCCTTCGTACGTATTTCTTGAAAATTACAGTCTACAGAAATTCAAGTCTAATATCAACAAATATCTTCTTTCGTCTTCTCAACCTACAACTCAAGCACGATACTAAGTATTATAGGTTTTAATACCTCTCGTGTTTGGGGTTTACATAAAAAAAAAAAAAACACTCCTACTCTTAATCTCCCCATGCTTATGTCACACCAAACTGATTCGACACTGCACTGTCCACTGGCTTCACTTCCTTGGATATTATGTGTTTCTTAACCCCTCCGCCCTTCCTGTCCTGTCTGTACACATTGTGCTACCCATGTAGTGTAAACACTGATGGGGACCATCGCCTGTGAGTAGATGGAGGTGAGTTAGATGAGTATGCCCTATTCTAATCCGTGCGAGTACCACTTCTGCTCGCCGAACTGTCTGAATGCATGGTTGCCAAAATTTTGGGTCCTGTTTCAACTGGAAGAGTTTGTTTGTTTATGCCATAGCTCTGTCCATTGTGCATGGTATGGTGTTTGAATTATGATATTATAAGTAGAAGCTGGAATGATGGCAGAGGTTAAGTCTAAGGTTGATGGAATTTTAGTAGAAATAACAGCCAATTCATTCCCTTTAATGCCTGAATGTGCTGGAATCCACCAAATGTTCACTCGTTGCTGAAGATCTTCAATTTTCAACAGCAAATTCCTGATTTGATTTAAAACTGGGTGATCCTGATGAGAGGGATTCTGCATTGCTCAAATTGAGCTCAGAGAGGCGGTGTTAACTAAATATTTTACAGATGGGTGAAGAGTCAAATTTTTTATAGTTAACTGTATTGCAAATTGTTCCGCTGAAAAGTTGCTGTACTCGGGTGGAAGAAAAACTGATATGATAGCACAAGAAACACTGCTGCTGCTCCAACAATTAAATGAGATTTGGAACCATCGGTAAGAAGTCAAAATAGTTTTGAATATGGCTAGCATGGAGTTGTTGAACATTCAGAGTCGGTAGACGATTCTTTCCCCAATGGAGAAGATAAGTATCACAGGTCGGTTGAAGAAAGGGAGTCCATGGTGCGTGAGAATAATTCTTTATCTGCGGCCTACTGCGGAGTGGAACATTCCAATTTTGTGATATTATGCTGGTCGTATTTTATTTGGTTTATTTCTACAGGGTGTTTCAGTAAAACGTTTCAGAACTTCTAAGAGGGGTAGGGTACAGAGTGTGTTTAGTGTCAAACGGCACCAGGGGTTTCCCCCATCTCCCCATGGGGTAGGGTACATCCTGACAACTCGAAATCATATACCAATGGGCAGAATCGAAAATTCCGAGCTTTAGTGCAGGGAATCTTAATTTCGCACAAGAACGCCAAGTTAGTAGGATGGATGATTACACGAACGCAGAGTTAGCCGATATGCATTTGGCGTACGGGGCTGCAAATTGTAGTGGGCCAGCCGCACAGCGTTTGTACGCGGAACGATATCCGACGAGGCGTATTCCCAGTCATAATTTCTTTGCAAGACTGCACCAGAAGTTAGCTGAGAGAGGTTCATTTGAAAGAGCTGACAGGGACAGGGTAAGAACAGCACGGACTCCAGCCGTCGAACAGAATGTGCTGCAGCATGTACAGGGGAATCCAAGAACGAGTACACGAAGTCTAGCAAACGCAGTCGGGGTTTCCCATTGCAGCGTCTGGAGGATTCTCCGAGAACAAGACATGCATCCGTTTCACGTGCAGCGTGTCCAGACACAGCAACCGGAGGATTATGCACCTCGTATTGCTTTCGCACAGTGGTACCTTGGAAAATGTGCTACAAATCTCCTTTTTCCTGCTGAAGTGTTGTTTTCCGATGAGGAATCCTTCTCAAGGGAAGGAATTTTCAACACGCATAACGACCATATCTGGGCGGTCGAGAACCCTCATGCAATACGACGTCGTGCAGCACAGATTCGATTTTCGGTCAATGTATGGGCCGGTATTATGGGAGATCACCTCATCGGACCTTACCTGTTACCGTGTCGTCTAACCGGATCTAATTACTTGATCTTTCTGCAGCAAGTATTGCCACAACTTTTGAGAGATGAACAGATTTCTGCATCGACGCAACAGACAATGTGGTTCCAACACGATGGAGCCCCTGCCCATTATAGCGGAGATGTTCGTAACTACCTGGATGTAACATTTGGTCAACAGTGGATCGGACGTGGTGATCCCGTGCGTTGGCCTGCTCGGTCACCCGACCTATCATGTCTTGATTTTTATTTCTGGGGTCATATGAAATCGCTAGTTTATGACACCCCTGTTGACAATGCTGAGGAGCTGGTTGCAAGAATCGCAGTAGCTGCCGGAGAAATTCGAAATTCGCCTGGAGTATTCCAGAATGTTCGGATGTCCATGCGTCGGAGATATGAGGCGTGCATTGTAGCCCGTGGAAGAAACTTCGAACACTTACTTTAATCCATGTACCTTTTGCTTCTTTTCATGTATTATTAAAACGATTTCTCACTTACGGTCTCTTTTCTTTTTATGGTGCTTCTGTGTACAACACCGCTTCAGGAAAGCATTTCCGACCCCACATTGCTATATGATTTCGAGTTGTCAGGATGTACCCTACCCCTCTTCGAAGTTCTGAAACGTTTAACTGAAACACCCTGTATAGAGATTGTGAAATGGTGGATTAAAGAGGTATGGCTAAATGGGGTGCGAAGAAAAATTGTATTTTGACTGAATATTTAAGTAGTAATATGGCTAGCATGGAGTTGTTGCACATTCAGAGTCGGTAGACGATGGGAGTAAGAGAAACTCATTGGCTTCAACATATAGACTATAGGTTGGAGATGTCCTATAAGCGCCAAGAACAATTCACAGCGCACTGCGTTTTACAGGATCGAGCCATTGTAATACACTCTTTCGGGCAGAATCATAAACTGGGGCACCATAATTCAAGCAGAACGTAATCAGTACTCTACATAATAGCAGCAAAGATGTACGATCTGCTCCCGAAGACAGGGCAGATAGCTCTTAGCATGTTCAGCTTTTTCAGACATGTAGTACGTATTACTTTCATGTGCTCAACGAAATTTAACTTTCTGTCAAGTATAAATCCCAAGAATTTAATATTGTCGACAATCGGGACAGTGGAATTTGATATCCGAAGTTCAAGGTCTATATGCAATTTACGTTGATTGCAAAAGTGGATCGAAACTGTTTCTGATGGGAAAGACTATATCCATGGAACTCTGCCTACATTTGTACTTTATTGAGGGATATCCGCAATTGCCGCTTAATAGATCATGTTCTGAGAATGGCAAGAAATAGAGAGATCGTCAGAATAAAGACAGGCTTCCACAGTATTTGGAAGTTCTTTTGTAATGGAATCAATTCTAAGGGCAAATGGGGTTGCGCTCAATACCGACCCCTGTGGTACTTCTTCCTGCAAGAGTGTAGAAGAAAAGGAGTTTTGTTGGCGAATCTGAAAGAGCGGCACTGGAGGAAGTTCCTAATAAATATAGGCAGGTTGCCTCGTAGACCAAGATTATGTAGGTCACTGAGAATGCCAAACCGCCAGGTAGTATCAAATGGCTTCTCTATATCGATGGAGACCATAGCACGGTGTTCGTTTTTCACAAAGGCATCGCGAATTTCCTATTCAGCTTTGATCAAATCTAAGGATGACCTATTTTTGCGAAAGCCATGTTGAAAATTACTCAAATGTTGAGTTTGAAAGATCC